>NC_043964.1:45745096-46045096 GCF_902148855.1 Sphaeramia orbicularis
AATATAGAGTGGAAGAAATATTAAGTGGTGTTTCCTAAAGGTCCTCTTTATTATAATAATTGAGACTGATTTGGAGTCTCTGGGTCACATGACTGAAAAGCTATTGAAAAAAAACCAGACATTTTTATTAAAAATATGAATAATATTCATAAAAAATATTATAAAGACTGGAAGAGAAATATTAAGTGGTGTTTCCTTAAGGACCTCTTTATTCTAATAATTTGAGACTGATTTGGAGTCTCTAGGTCACATGACTGAGAAGCTATTGAAGAAAAAAGACATTTTATTAAAAATATGAATAATATTCATAAAAAATATTAATATACACTGGAGAGAAAAATTAAGTTGTGTTTTTCATAAGGGTCCTCTTTATTTTATAATTTGAGACAGGTTTGGAGTCTCTGGGTCCATGACTGACAAGCTATTGAAAAAACCAGACATTTTTATTAAAAAATATGAATAATATTCATAAAAAATATTAATATAGACTGGATAGAAAAATTAAGTGGTGTTTTCATAAGGTCCTCTTTATTTTAATAATTTGAGACTGATTTGGAGTCTCTGGGTCACATGACAGAAAAGCTATTGAAAAAAAAAGAATTTTTAATTAAAAAATATGAATAATATTCATAAAAAAATATTAATATAGACTGGAGAGAAATATTAAGTGGTGTTTCCAAAAGGTCCTCTTTATTCTAATAACTTGAGACTGATTTGGAGTCTCTGGGTCATATGACTGAAAAGCTATTGAAGAAAAAAAGACAGTTTTGTTTACAATATGAATAATATTCATAAAAAATATTAATAAAGACTGGAGAGAAATATTAAGTGGTGTTTCCTAAAGGTCCTCTTTATTTTAATAATTTGAGACTAATTTGGAGTCTCTGGATCACATGACTGAGAAGCTATTGAAGAAAAACAGACATTTTTATAAAAAAAAATATGTATAATATTCATAAAAAAATATTAATATAGACTGGAGAGAAATATTAAGTGGTGTTTCCTAAAGCTCCTTTTTATTATCATAATTTGAGACTTATTTGGAGTCTCTGCATCACATGACTGAGAAGCTTTTTAAGAAAAGTGTTATTTTTATTTTAAAAAGTTATGAATAATATTCATTAAAAATATTCATATACACTGGAGTGAAATATTAAGTGGTGTTTCCTTAAGGTTCTCTTTATCATAATAATTTGAGACTGATTCGGAGTCTCTGGGTCACATGACTGAATAGTTATTGAAGAGAAAAAGACATTTTTATTAAAAAATATGAATAATATTCATAAAAAATATTAATATAGACTGGAGAGAAATATTAAGTGGTGTTTCCTAAACTTCCTCTTTATTATAATAATTTGAGACTGATTTGGAGTCTCTGGGTCACATGACTGAAAAGCTATTGAAAAAAATGAGACATTTTTATTTAAAAATATTAATAATATTCATAAAAAATATTAATATAGACTGGAGAAAAATATTAAGTGGTGTTTCCTTAAGGACCTCTTTATTCTAATAATTTGAGACTGATTTGGAGTCTCTAGGTCACATGACTGAGAAGCTATTGAAGAAAAAGAGACATTTTTATTAAAAAATATGAAAAATATTCATAAAAAAATATTAATATACACCGGAGAGAAAAATTAAGTTGTGTTTTTAATAAGGTCCTCTTTATTTTAA
Source organism: Sphaeramia orbicularis (assembly GCF_902148855.1). NCBI lineage: Eukaryota > Metazoa > Chordata > Actinopteri > Kurtiformes > Apogonidae > Sphaeramia > Sphaeramia orbicularis. Next base: position 45,746,774 of record NC_043964.1, read on the forward strand.
TAATTTGAGACAGGTTTGGAGTCTCTGGGTCACATGACTGACAAGCTATTGAAAAAAACCAGACATTTTTATTAAAAAATATGAATAATATTCATAAAAAATATTAATATAGACTGGATAGAAAAATTAAGTGGTATTTTCATAAGGTCCTCTTTATTTTAATAATTTGAGACTGATGTGGAGTCTCTGGGTCACATGACAGAAAAGCTATTGAAAAAAAAAGAATTTTTAATTAAAAAATATGAATAATATTCATAAAAAAATATTAATATAGACTGGAAAGAAATATTAACTGGTGTTTCCTAAAGGTACTCTTTATTATTATAATTTGAGACTGATTTGGAGTCTTTGGATCACATGACTGAAAAGCTATTGAAAAAAACAGACATTTTTTTCATAAAAATATGAATAAAATTCATAAAAAATATTAATATAGACTGGAAAGAAGTATTAAGTTGTGTTTCCTAAAGGTCGTCTTTATTATAATCATTTGAGACTGATTTGGAGTCTCTGGGTCATATGACTAAAAAGCTATTGAAAAGAAAACAGACATTTAAAAAAAAGAAAAAAAAGAATAATATTCATAAAAAATATTAACATAGACTGGAGAGAAATAGTAAGTGGTGTTTCCTAAAGATCCTCTTTATTCTAATAAGTTGAGACTGATTTGGAGTCTCTGGGTCACATGACTGAAAAGCTATTGAAGAAAAACAGACATTTTTATTAAAAAATATGAATAATATTCATAAAAAATAATAATATAGACTGGAGAGAAATATTAAGTGGTGTTTCCTAAAGATCGTCTTTATTTTAATAATTTGAGACTGATTTGGAGTCTCTGGGTCATATGACTGAAAAGCTATTGAAGAAAAACAGACATTTTTCTCAAAAAATATGAATAATATTCATAAAAAATATTAATATAGACTGGAGAGAAATATTAAGTGGTGTTTCCTTAAGGTCCTCTTTATTCTAATAATTTGAGACTTATTTGGAGTCTCTGGGTAATATGACTGAGAAGCTATTGAAGAAAAAGAGACATTTTTATTAAAAAACATGAATAATATTCATAAAAAAATATTAATATACACTGGAGAGAAAAATTAAGTGGTGTTTTCATAAGGTCCTCTTTATTCTAATAATTTGAGACAGGTTTGGAGTCTCTGGGTCACATGACTGACAAGCTATTGAAGAAAAACAGACATTTTTATTTAAAAAAATATGAATAATATTCATAAAAAATATTAATATAGACTGGAAAGAAACACTAAGTGGTGTTTCCTTAAGGACCTCTTTATTCTAATAATTTGAGACTGATTTGGAGTCTCTGGGTCACATGACTGAGAAGCTAATGACGAAAAAGAGACATTTTTATTAAAAAATATGAATAATATTCATAAAAAAATATTAATATACACTGCAGAGAAAAATTAAGTGGTGTTTTCATAAGGTCCTCTTTATTTTAATAATTTGAGACAAGTTTGGCGTCTCTGGGTCACATGACTGAAAAGCTATTGAAAAAAAAAAGACATTGTTTTTCATAAAAATATGAATAATATTCATAAAAAGTTTTAATATAGAATGGAAAGAAATATTAAGTGGTGTTTCCTTTAGGTCCTCTTTATTATAATAATTTGAGACTGATTTGGAGTCTGTGGGTCACATGACTGAAAAGCTAATGAAAAAAACGAGACATTTTTAATAAAAAATATGAATAATATTCATAAAAATATTAATATAGACTGGAGAGAAATATTAAGTGGTGTTTCCTTAAGGACCTCTTTATTCTAATAATTTGAGACTGATTTGGAGTCTCTGGGTCACATGACTGAGAAGCTAATGACGAAAAAGAGACATTTTTATTAAAAAATATGAATAATATTCATAAAAAAATATTAATATACACTGGAGAGAAAAATTAAGTGGTGTTTCCTTAAGGACCTCTTTATTCTAATAATTTGAGACTGATTTGGAGTCTCTGGGTCACATGACTGAGAAGCTAATGACGAAAAAGAGACATTTTTATTAAAAAATATGAATAATATTCATAAAAAAATATTAATATACACTGGAGAGAAAAATTAAGTGGTGTTTTCATAAGGTCCTCTTTATTTTAATAATTTGAGACAAGTTTGGCGTCTCTGGGTCACATGACTGACAAGCTATTGAAGAAAAACAGACATTTTTATTAAAAAAGTATGAATAATATTCATAAAAAATATTAATATAGAGTGGAAAGAAATATTAAGTGGTGTTTCCTAAAGGTCCTCTTTATTATAATAATTTGAGACTGATTTGGAGTCTCTGGGTCACATGACTGAAAAGCTATTGAAAAAAAACCAGACATTTTTATTAAAAAATATGAATAATATTCGTAAAAAATATTAATAAAGACTGGAGAGAAATATTAAGTGGTGTTTCCTTAAGGACCTCTTTATTCTAATAATTTGAGACTGATTTGGAGTCTCTAGGTCACATGACTGAGAAGCTATTGAAGAAAAAGAGACATTTTTATTTAAAAATATGAATAATATTCATAAAAAAATATTAATATACACTGGAGAGAAAAATTAAGTTGTGTTTTTCATAAGGTCCTCTTTATTTTAATAATTTGAGACAGGTTTGGAGTCTCTGGGTCACATGACTGACAAGCTATTGAAAAAAACCAGACATTTTTATTAAAAAATATGAATAATATTCATAAAAAATATTAATATAGACTGGATAGAAAAATTAAGTGGTGTTTTCATAAGGTCCTCTTTATTTTAATAATTTGAGACTGATTTGGAGTCTCTGGGTCACATGACAGAAAAGCTATTGAAAAAAAAAGAATTTTTAATTAAAAAATATGAATAATATTCATAAAAAAATATTAATATAGACTGGAGAGAAATATTAAGTGGTGTTTCCAAAAGGTCCTCTTTATTCTAATAACTTGAGACTGATTTGGAGTCTCTGGGTCATATGACTGAAAAGCTATTGAAGAAAAAAAGACAGTTTTGTTTACAATATGAATAATATTCATAAAAAATATTAATAAAGACTGGAGAGAAATATTAAGTGGTGTTTCCTAAAGGTCCTCTTTATTTTAATAATTTGAGACTAATTTGGAGTCTCTGGATCACATGACTGAGAAGCTATTGAAGAAAAACAGACATTTTTATAAAAAAAATATGTATAATATTCATAAAAAAATATTAATATAGACTGGAGAGAAATATTAAGTGGTGTTTCCTAAAGCTCCTTTTTATTATCATAATTTGAGACTTATTTGGAGTCTCTGCATCACATGACTGAGAAGCTTTTTAAGAAAAGTGTTATTTTTATTTTAAAAAGTTATGAATAATATTCATTAAAAATATTCATATACACTGGAGTGAAATATTAAGTGGTGTTTCCTTAAGGTTCTCTTTATCATAATAATTTGAGACTGATTCGGAGTCTCTGGGTCACATGACTGAATAGTTATTGAAGAGAAAAAGACATTTTTATTAAAAAATATGAATAATATTCATAAAAACTATTAATATAGACTGGAGAGAAATATTAAGTGGTGTTTCCTAAACTTCCTCTTTATTATAATAATTTGAGACTGATTTGGAGTCTCTGGGTCACATGACTGAAAAGCTATTGAAAAAAACGAGACATTTTTATTTAAAAATATTAATAATATTCATAAAAAATATTAATATAGACTGGAGAAAAATATTAAGTGGTGTTTCCTTAAGGACCTCTTTATTCTAATAATTTGAGACTGATTTGGAGTCTCTAGGTCACATGACTGAGAAGCTATTGAAGAAAAAGAGACATTTTTATTAAAAAATATGAATAATATTCATAAAAAATATTAATAAAGACTGGAGAAAAATATTAAGTGGTGTTTCCTTAAGGACCTCTTTATTCTAATAATTTGAGACTGATTTGGAGTCTCTAGGTCACATGACTGAGAAGCTATTGAAGAAAAAGAGACATTTTTATTAAAAAATATGAATAATATTCATAAAAAAATATTAATATACACTGGAGAGAAAAATTAAGTTGTGTTTTTCATAAGGTCCTCTTTATTTTAATAATTTGAGACAGGTTTGGAGTCTCTGGGTCACATGACTGACAAGCTATTGAAAAAAACCAGACATTTTTATTAAAAAATATGAATAATATTCATAAAAAATATTAATATAGACTGGATAGAAAAATTAAGTGGTGTTTTCATAAGGTCCTCTTTATTTTAATAATTTGAGACTGATTTGGAGTCTGTGGGTCACATGACTGAAAAGCTAATGAAAAAAACGAGACATTTTTAATAAAAAATATGAATAATATTCATAAAAATATTAATATAGACTGGAGAGAAATATTAAGTGGTGTTTCCTTAAGGACCTCTTTATTCTAATAATTTGAGACTGATTTGGAGTCTCTGGGTCACATGACTGAGAAGCTAATGACGAAAAAGAGACATTTTTATTAAAAAATATGAATAATATTCATAAAAAAATATTAATATACACTGGAGAGAAAAATTAAGTGGTGTTTCCTTAAGGACCTCTTTATTCTAATAATTTGAGACTGATTTGGAGTCTCTGGGTCACATGACTGAGAAGCTAATGACGAAAAAGAGACATTTTTATTAAAAAATATGAATAATATTCATAAAAAAATATTAATATACACTGGAGAGAAAAATTAAGTGGTGTTTTCATAAGGTCCTCTTTATTTTAATAATTTGAGACAAGTTTGGCGTCTCTGGGTCACATGACTGAAAAGCTATTGAAAAAAAAAAGACATTGTTCCTTAAGGAAATCTGCCTCACATTACAGCCACACTCTAGCGGAAGAACTCTTTCCATGGTCCTGATTCTTTGTCTTTCTTTCTCTCTTGCTCTCTCTCCCTCTTTCCTCCAACCCCCTTCAACCTGCACACTGGCGTGGATGGACGAGGAAGAGCACTGGGAAATGTCGCACTGACCCTTGTCAGGGTTAGACCGGGACGGCTAGTGAACGGTGTGGACTCTGTCTTTTTTCCAGCCCGTGTGGGCTTGTTATTTTTCCAGAAAGAAAACCGGTTAGCCTAACCCGTTTTTTAAGCTCCAGTTCTTTTCTCATCTGGAGCTGGATGACGATAAAACATGAACCGAATGTTGAACTTTGTTATTTTTGATTTCCAGAGACAGCTCTTGTAAGCCTAATTTTTTTTTTTTTTTTTTTTTTTCTTTTAACTTCCGGGGCTTCTCCTCAACTTTAGCCCGAAACCTAACCTTATTCCAGGTCTGAATCTTTTCCCCTCTCTCCCCCTCTCTTCTTATCCGGCCCCTGAAAGCTGCTCACTGAGTTGCACCTTGAAGCTGCACATCGGCATGCACTGAGGAGGAGGAACACTGGGAAACGTCGCGCTGACCCGTATCAGGATTAGGCCGGGACCGTGTGGACTCTGTCTTTTTTCCAGGCCTGTGTGGGACTTTGCTATTTTCCCAAACCTGTGTGGGAATCTGTTGTGTTTTTACAAAGACAGAACGCCGGTTAGCTGATCCCCTTTTTCACCTCCGGTGCGTTTCTCATCTGGGGCTGGATAACGGTAAAACTCGAACCGTATGTGGGACTTAGTTATTTTTTTTCCCAGACAGAATCCCTGTAAGCCTTACCCCTTTTTGACATCTGGTGCTTTTCTCACGTGGAGCTTGATAACAATAAAACTCAAACCGTCTGTGGCCATTTTTCAGATCTCTTCTCCTCCTTTACCTGGTCTTACTCTTTTTTTCTGTCTCTCTCCCACTCTTTCTTCCAGCCACCTTAAAGCTGCACACTGAGTTCAGGCATTTTTCAAACCATCCCGTGGAGACGGAATGCTGCCCCATATTGCAGCCACACAGTGGCGGTTGAACTCTGGCCCTCCTTGCCTGTCTTCGGTGTGACTCGGGCTTCTACAAACTGATTGCACTTTCTGTATTTATCGTATTTTAAATGTATTGTAATGGTATTTTGTTGTGTTTAATGGGATTTGAATTGTATTTTATTTGTACTGTTTATTTATGCTTTGCACTGAAAAGAACTTTTTGACTGTGTCTGTGTGCCTACTTACTGTCTGACTCCCCCCCCCCCCCTCCCCCTTTCTTCATCAGCCACCTTACAGCTGAACACTTGGACACAAAATCACATCCTTTGGGGTTAGGGTTGGGGCTGAGACCAGGGAAGGGCCGGGCTCCGGGCTCCGGGCTCCGGGCTCCGGGCTCCGGGCTCCGGGCTCCGGGCTCCGGGCTCCGGGCTCCGGGCTCCGGGCTCAGTTCCAGGGTTTAGGGTTAGGGTTGAGGCCAGGGCCAGGGTTGGGCCTCTGGGTTCAGGCTAAGTTCCAGGGTTCAGGTTTGGGCTGAGGCCAGCGTCAGGGTTTAGGCTCCGAGCTCGGGCTCCGTTCCTGGGTTTAGGGTTAGGGCTGAGGCCAGGGCAAGGGTTGGGGCTCCGGGCTCGGGCTAAGTTCCAGGGTTCGGGTTAGGGCTGAGGCCAGGGTGAGGGTAAGGGCTCCGAGCTCGGGATCAATTTCAGGCTCCAGGCTCAAGGCTCTAGGCTCCGGGGTCTAGGCTCCGAGTTCAGGGCTCCGGGCTCCGAGCTCCAGGCTCCAGGCTCCAGGCTCCAGGCTCCAGGCTCCGGGCTCAAGAATCCCAGCTGTTGGTCTTTCCAGGCTACGAGCTCAAGGCTAAAGGCTCCAGACTCCAGGATTGGGGTCAGTTCAAGGCTCCGGGCTCAAGGCTTCAGGCTCCAGGCTCCAGGCTCCAGGCTCCAGGCTCCAGGCTCCAGGCTCCAGGCTCGGGGTCAGTTCCAGGCTCACGGCTCCAGGCTAAAAGGCACAAGGCTCCAGGGTCTTTGTCAGTTTAAGGCTCCGTGCTCCATGCTACCGGCTGCAGACTCCAGGCTCGGAATCAGTTTCAGGCTGCGGGCTAAAGGATCCAGGCTCCGCACTCCTGGTTTGGGGTCACTTCCATGTTCCGGGCTCCAGGCTAAAGCCTCTAGGCTCGGGGTCAGTTTCAGGCACCGTGCATCGAGCTCCAGGCTCCAGGCTCCAGGCTCCAGGCTCCAGGCTCCAGGCTCAGTGCCCCAAACACCAGATCATGACTCCAGGTTCCTTGCTCAGGAAAATTTCCAGGCTGGGGGCTCTGGGCTCCAGGCTCCAGGCTCAGTGTCATTTCTAGGCTTTGGGCTCCATGTTCCGTGCTCCAGGCTCCAGGCTCCAGGCTCCAGGCTCCAGGCTCCAGGCTCCAGGCTCCAGGCTCCAAGCTCCAGGCTCCAGGCTCCAGGCTCCATGCTCCGGGCTTGGGGTCAGTTAAGGGCTCCAGGCTCCAGGCTCAAGGCTCCAGGCCCCAGGTTCAAGGCTCCAGGCTCCAGGCTCCCGACTCAAGGCTCCAGGCTCAAGGCTCAAGGCTCAAGGCTCCAGGCTCCAGGCTCCAGGTTCCAGGCTCCAGGTTCTGCGCTCCATTTTCCGATTTCAAGAATCTGAGCTAGGGTTTAGTTCAAGGCTCCGGGCTCAGGGCTCAAGCGTCCAGTCCCCAGGCTTCAGATTCCGGAATCCCTGCTCAAGGCTCATGGCTCCGCGTTCAAGGCTCCGGGCTTCAGGCTTTGGGCTCGGGGTCTTCTTCCAGGGTCTAGGCTCAAGGCTCCAGGTTCAAGGCTCCCAGCTCCAGGCTCAAAGCTCCAGGCTCAAAGCTCCAGGCTCTGGGCTCAAGATCAGTTCCATACTTCGGTCTCCAGGACCCAGGTTTCGGGTTCGGGGTTTATTCCATGCACTGGCCTTCGGGCTCCAGGCTTCTGGCTCGGGATAAGTTCTATGCTCGGGGATCCATGCCCCTGGCTCCAGGCTCTGAAAACGGGGTCATTTCCAAAATCCGGGCTCCAGAAACCAGGTTCAAGGCTCCACACTCTGGGTCAGTTCCAGTCTCCAGACTCCAGACTCCGGGGTGAGGGCTCCAGACTCCAGACTCCAGGCTCCAGGCTCCAGGCTCAAGGCTCCAGGCTCCGCGTTCCTTCCTCCGGGATCAATTCTTTGGTCTCGGAGTATGTTTGTGGCTCCGGGCTCCCTGTTTAAGGCTCCATTTTTGGGCACAATTCCAAGCTCCAGGTTCGATGCTCCAGGTTCGTGACAACACGTTCCAGTCTAATGGCACCAGGCTCAAGGTTCAAGGCTCCGGTCTTCAGGCTCAAGCCTCGGGGTCTGTTCCATGCTCCAGGATCAAGACTCCAGGCTCAAGGCTCAGGGTCAGTTCATGGCTCCAGTCACCAGGCTCTAGACTCCAGGCTCAAGGCTTCAGTCAAGGCTATAGGCTCCAGGATCAGTTTCAGTTCCAGGCTCTAGGCTCCATGCTTCAGGTTCAGGGCTCAAGGCTCCGGGCTCCGGGCTCCGGGCTCAGTGTCAGTTCCAGGCTCCGTGCTCCCCCCTCAAGGCTCCAGGCTCCGGGCTCCAGGCTCTTTGCATGGGGTCAGTTCCAATTTCCGGTCTCCAGGTTATTGGCTCAACTTTTCGGACTTGGGTTCAGTTCCAGTCTACAGGCTCCATAGTCCAGGTTCGTTTCTACGCATTCCAGGCCCAAGGCTCCCAGCACAAGGCTCAAGGCTTAAGGCTCCAAGCTCAAGGCTCCAGGCTCGGGGTGAGTTCGATGCTCCGGGCTCAAAGCTCATAGCTCAAGGCTCGGGGTCAGTTCCAGGCTCAAGTCACCAGGCTCTAGCCTCCGGGCTCCAGGCTCAAGGCTCCAGGCTCCATGCTTCAAGCTCTTGGCTCTAGGCTCCAGGCACGGGGTCAGTTCCAGGCTCCAGGCTCCAGGCTCCAGGCTCCAGGCTCCAGGCTCCAGGCTCCAGGCTCCAGGCTCCAGGGTCCTGGCTCTAGGCTCCAGGCTCCAGGCTCCTGGCTCCGGGCTGCGTCCTGCGGTTTGCGGGCTGCGTGCTCCAGGCTCCAGGCTTCGGGCTGCAGGCTCCAGGCTCAAGACTAAATGCTCCGGGCTCCAGGCTCAAGCTCGGGGTAAGTTCCATGCTCCGGGCTCAAGGCTCCATGCTCCGGGCTCCAGGCTCAGGGTCAGTTCCAGGCTCTGTGCTCGTTGTCAGCTCCAAGCTCCGGGCTCATTGCTCCAGGCACGGGGAAAGTTTGAGGATCTGGGCTCTGAGCTCCAGTCCTAAAAGGTGTGGCTCTAAGCTCCGCGCTCCAGGCTCCGCACTCCAGACTCAAGGCTCAAGGTTATTTTTAAGTTGCAGGCTCCGTTTTCCAGGTTACCGGCTCCAGACTCCAGGCTCGGGTTCAGTTCCAGGCTCCGGGCTCCAGGCTCCGGGCTCCGGGCTCCGGGCTCCGGGCTCCGGGCTCCGGGCTCCGGGCTCCGGGCTCCGGGCTCCGGGCTCCGGGCTCCAGGCACCATGCTTCAAGCTCTTGGCTCCAGGCTCAAGGCACGGGTTCAGTTCCACGCTCCGGGCTCCAGGGTAAGGGCTCCAGACTCCAGGCTCCAGGCTCCAGGCTCCAGGCTCCAGGCTCCAGGCTCCAGGCTCCAAACTCCAGGCTCCAGGCTAAAGAGTCCAGGCTCCGGGCTCCGGGCTGCGTCCTGGGCCTGCGGGCTGCGTGCTCCAGGCTCCGGGCTGCGGGCTCCAGGCTCCAGGCTCCAGGCTCAAGACTAAATGCTCCGGGCTCCAGGCTCAAGCTCAGGGTCAGTTCCAGGCTCCGGGCTCCATTTTTCAGGGTCATGGCTCAAGACTCCAGGCTCCAAGCTCCAGGCTCCATTCTCAAGGCTCCAGGCTTTAGGCACCAGGCTTATGCTCCAGGTTTCGGCATGCGGGCTGCGGGCTACGGGCTGGGGCTGCGTGCTGCGTGCTGCGTGCTTCAGGCTCCAGGCTCCGGGTTGCGGGTTCCAGGCTCAAGACTAAAGGCTCCGGGCTCCAGGTTCCAGGCATTGGGGTCAGTTCCAAGTTCCAGTCTCCCGGCTTCAGGCGCTAGACTTCTTGCTCGGGGTAAATTCCATGCTCCGGGCTCAAGGCTCCAAGCTCAAGGCTCTGGTCAGTTCAAGGCTCAAGTAACCGGGCTCAAGGCTCCAAGCTCCATGCTCCAGGCACGGGGTCAATTCCAGTCTACGGGCTCCAGGGTCCGGCTTAAGGTTCCGTGCTCAGGGTCAGTTCCAGGCTCCAGGCTCCAAGCACGGGCTCTAGGCTCCACACTCCTTGCTTCGCGCTCCAGGCTCTAGGCTCCAGGCTCCAGGCACGGGGTCAATTCCAGGCTCCGGACTCCAGGCTAAAATCTCCATACTCACGGCTCTAGGCTCACGGCTCCATGCTCCGGGCTCCAGGCTCGGGGTCAGTTCCAGGCTCTTTTCTCGTGGCCAGATCCAAGCTCCGGGCTCGTTGCTCTAGGCACGGGGCAAGTTTGAGGATCTGGGCTCCGAGCTCCAGTCCTTAAGGCCGTGGCTCTAAGCTCCGCTCTCCAGGCTCCGCCTTCCAGACTCAAGGATCAAGGTTATTTTTAAGTTGCAGGCTCCGTTCTCCAGGTTATCGGCTCCAGACTCCAGGCTCGGGTTCAGTTCCAGGCTCCGGGCTCCGGGCTCCGGGCTCCGGGCTCCGGGCTCCGGGCTCCGGGCTCCGGGCTCCGGGCTCCGGGCTCCGGGCAACGGGCAACGGGCTCCGGGCAACGGCCTCCTGGCTCCATGTTTGGGGTCATTTCCAGGCTTACGGGCTCCAGGCTCCGGTCTCGTATTTAGTTCCAAGCTCAAGGTTCGGGGCTTCTAGCGCACGGTGAAAGGCAAAAGGAAAAACCACAATGCCCAGACCTCTCGGTTTTCCTTATTTTCTGAGTAGAAGAGGCAAAAATGTTATTTTTCAATGTTTCAGACGATGAGAAGCTGTTTTTTTTTTTCACTTTTAAACAAGTATTTTTTTTTTCTCAGGGACAACTTTATGAACTGATAAGACTCGAAGAAAATGGCCATAAAACACTTATTTCTGACTTGGTTTTTGCGTTTTTCTACTTTTCTGAGTAGAAGTGGAATAAATGTCATTTTTGAGATTTTCAGACGATAAGGCGCTGTTTTTGTCAATTTGAGAAAAGGATGTTTTATCTCAAGCAGAACTTCATGATCTGAGAAGACTTTGACAAAAATGCCATAATAATGTAAATATATATATATATATATATATATATATATATATATATATATATATATATATATATATATATATATATATATATGTGTGTGTGTGTGTGTGTGTGTGTGTGTGTGTGTGTATTCATGCTTTTCTGACTATATAGGTAAAAATGTCATTTTTGAGCGTTTTACACGATAAGAAGCTGTTTTGGTCACTTTGAGACAAGGATGTTTTTTTAAAACAGAAGTTCATGATTTGAGAATACTTTTACAAAAAAGCCATAAAAATCTTATTTCTGATTTGTTTTTGGTGTTTTCATGCTTTACTGAGTAGAAGAGGTAAAAAATGTCATTTTTGAGCGTTTCAGAGGATAAGAAGCTGTTTTTGTCACTATGAGACAAGGATGCTTTTTTCCCAAGAAAATCGTCATGAACTGATAAGACTTTGACAAAACAGCCATAAAACACTTGTTTCTGACTTTTTATTTTTGTGTTTTCATGCTTTTCTGAGTAGAAGAGGCAAAAAATTCATTTTTGAGCGTTTCAGACGAAAAGAAGCTATTTTCGTCACGTTGAAAAAAAAAATGTTTTTTTTTTCAAGCAGAACTTCATGATTTGAGAATACTTTTACAAAAAAGCTGTAAAACACTTTTTTCTGACTTGTTTTTTGTGTTGTCATGCTTTTTTGAGTATAAGAGGAAAAAAATTCATTGTTGAGCGTTTCAGACGATAAGACGCTTTTTTTGTCACGTTGAAACAAGAATGTTTTTTCTCAAGCGAAACGTTAGGAACTGATAAGACTTTGACAAAAATGCCATAAAAGACTTATTTCTGACTTGTTTTTTGTGTTGTCATACTTTTCTGAGTAGAAGAGGAGAAAATGTCATTTTTGAGCGTTTCAGACAAAAGAAGCTGTTTTTGTCACTTCGAGAAAAAGACTTTTTTATTCATGAAGAACTCCATGATTTGAGAATACTTTTACAAAAAAAGCTATAAAACACTTATTTCTGACTTGTTTGTAGTGTTTTCATGCTTTTTTGAGTAGAAGAGGAAAAATTTTTCATTTTTGAGCGTTTCAGACGATAAGAAGCTTTTTTGTCACGTTGAAAAGAGAATGTTTTTTTCTCAAGCAAAACGTTTGGAACTGAAAAGACTGAGGAAAAAAAAGCCACAAAACACTTATTTCTGACTCGTTTTAAGTGTTTTCATGCTTTTCTGAGTAGAAGAGGGAAAAAAATCATTTTTAAGCGTTTCACCCGATAAGAATCACTTTTTGTCACTTTGAGACAAGAATGTTTTTTCTCAAGCAGGACCGTATAAGACTTTTACAAAACAACCATAATCCACTCATTTCTGACTTGTTTTTTTTTTTTCGTTTTTCTACTTTTCTGAGTGGAAGAGGAAAAAATGTAGTTTTTGAGCGTTTCACGCGATAAGAATTTTATTTTTTCACTTTGAGACAAGGTTATTTTTTCTCAAGCAGAACGTAAAGCTTCATACTTTGTTCTGGCATTTCTCAAACCGCCCCTTGGAGATGGAAATCTGCCTCACATTACAGCCACACTCTAGCGGAAGAACTCTGTCCATGGTCCTGATTCTATGTCTTTCCAGGCTCTCTTGCCAGGCTCTCTTGCTCTCTCTCCCTCTTTCCTCCAACCCCCTTAAAGCTGCACACTGGCGAGGAATGGACGAGGAAGAGCACTGGGAAATTTCGCACTGACCCTTGTTAGACCGGGACGGCTAGTAAAAGGTGTGGACTCTGTCTTTTTTCCAGCCCGTGTGGGCTTGTTATTTTTCCAGACAGAAAACCGGTTAGCCTAACCCGTTTTTTAAGCTCCAGTTCTTTTCTCATCTGGAGCTGGATGACGATAAAACATGAACCGTATGTTGAATTTTGTTATTTTTGTGTTCCAGAGACAGCCCCTGTAAGACTAACACCTTTTTTTTTTTTAACCTCCGGGGCTTCTCCTCAACTTTAGCCCGAAACCTAACCTTTTTCCAGGTCTGAATCTTTTCCCCTCTCTCCCCCTCTCTTCTTATCCGGCCCCTGAAAGCTGCTCACTGAGTTGCACCTTGAAGCTGCACATTGGCATGCACTGAGGAGGAGGAACGCCGGGAAACGTCGCGCTGACCCGTGTCAAGATTAGGCCGGGACGGCCGGCGGACCCTGTGGACTCTGTCTTTTTTCCAGGCCTGTGTGGGACTTTGTTATTTTTCCAGACCTGTGTGGGAATCTGTTGTGTTTTTTCAAAGACAGAACACCGGTTAGCTGATCCCCTTTTTCACCTCCGGTGCTGTTCTCATCTGGAGCTGGATAACGGTAAAACTCGAACCGTATGTGGGACGGTGTTATTTTTTTTCCCAGACAGAATCCCTGTAAGCCTTACCCCTTTTTGACCTCTGGTGCTTTTCTCACGTGGAGCTTGATAACGGTAAAACTCAAACCGTCTGTGGCCATTTTTCAGATCTCTGCTCCTCCTTTCCCTGGTCTTACTCTTTTTTTCTTTCTCTCTCCCACTCTTTCCTCCGTTCCAGGGTTTAGGGTTAGGGTTGAGGCCAGGGCAAGGGTTGGGCCTCTGGGTTCAGGCTAAGTTCCAGGTTTAAGGTTTGGGCTGAGGCTAGGGTCAGGGTTAAGGCTCCAAGCTCGGGCTCCGTTCCTGGGTTTAGGGTTAGGGCTAAGGCCAGGGTGAGGGTAAGGGCTCCAAGCTCGGGGTCAATTTCAGGCTCAAGGCTCCGGGCTCCGGGCTCCGGGCTCCGGGCTCCGGGCTCCGGGGTCTTGGCTCCAGGTTCCGGGCTCCGGGCTCTGGGCTACAGGCTCCAGGCTCCAGGATTGGGGTCAGTTCAAGGCTCCGGGCTTAAGGCTCCAGGCTCAAGGCTCCAGGCTCCAGGTTCCAGGTTCCAGGCTCCAGGCTCCAGGCTCCAGGCTCCAGGGTCGGGGTCATTTCCATGCTCTGGGCTCCAAGCTCTATGCTCAAAGCTCTTGGTTGGGGGTCAGGTCCAAGCTCTCTGCACCGGGCTTCATGCCCCAGATTCAAGACTCCATGCTCCAAGCTCCGGGCTCCTGGCTCCGGTCACCATGCTTCAGGCTTCAACAATTCAGGCTTCAGTGTCCAGGCTCAGGGTTAGTTCCAGGCTGTGGGCTCAAGGTTTCAGTCTCAGGGTCAGTTCCAGGTTTCGTACTCCATACTCCATGCTCAAGGCTCAGGGTGAGTTCCAGGCTCTGGGTTCCAGCCTCCTATGTCGAGACACTGTATTCAAGACTCCGGGCTCCAGGCTCAAGGCACGGGGTCATGTCCAGGCTCCGGTCTTCCAGTTCTGGACGTGTGGTCAGTTCAAGGCTCCGGGCTCCAGGCTCCTGGTTCCGGACTCAGGGCTCCGGACTCAGTGTCAGTTCCAGGCTCTGGGTTCGAGGCTCAGTGCTCCAGGCTCCAAGCTTCAAGTTCCAGGCTCCAGGTTCAAGGCTCCAGGCTCCAGGGTCATGGCTCCAGGCTCCAGGCTCGGCGCTAAAGGCTCCGGGATCTAGGCTCCTGGCTCCGGGCATGTGGTAGGTTCAAAGTTCATGGATCCAGGCTTCAGGCTCAAGGCTTCGAGTTGGGGAAAGTTCCAGGCTCCGGGTTCCATGCCCTTGGCTCAAGACTCCGGGCACGGGGTTATTTCCAGTCTCCGGACACAAGACTTTGGCCTTTGGGTCTTCTTCCAGGCTCCAGGCTCAGGGCTCCAGGCTCCAGGCTCAAAGCTTCCGGCTCAAAGCTCATGGCTCCAGGTTTTGGATCAGTTCCAGGCTCCTGGTTCCAGGCCCCAGATTCTGGGGTCGGGGTCAGTTCCAAGCTCGAAGCTCCGGGCTCAAGGCTTCACAATCCAGGCTCTGGGCTAAGGGTAAGCTCCAGGCTCCGGGCTCCGGGCTCCGGGCTCCAAGCTCCAGGGTCCCGAATCCAGGCTCCAGGCTCAGAGCTCCAGGCTCCAGGCTTCGGGCCCGGGGTAAGTTCCATGCTCGGGGATCCACGCCCCTAGCTCCAGGCTCTGAGAACGGGGTCAGTTCCGCACTCTGGGCTCCAGAAAAAGGGTTCAAGGCTCCACACTCGGGGTCAGTTCCAGGCTCCGGACTCCAGGCTCCGGGGTGAGGGCTCCAGACTCAAGCCTCCAGCCTCCAAGCTCAACGCTCAAGGCTCAAGGCTCAAGGCTCAAGGCTCCACTCTCCAGGGTCCATGTTTCAAGCTCTTGGATCCAGGCTTAAGGCTCCATGCTTGGGGTCAGTTCCAGGCTCCAGGCTCCATGCTTCAGGCTCCGGGCTCAAGGCTCCGGGCTCAGTGTCAGTTCCAGGCTCCGGGCTCCATGCTTCAGGCTCCGGGCTCAAGGCTCCGGGCTCAGTGTCAGTTCCAGGCTCCGGGCTCCCCGTTCAAAGCTCAAGGCTCCGGGCTCCAGGCTCTGGGCCTGGGGTCAGTTCCAAGCTCCGGTCTCCAGGTTTTAGGCTCCAAATTTCTGGCTCGGGGTCAGTTCAAGGCTAATGGCTCCATTTTCCAGGCTCGTTGCTACGCGTTCCAGGCTCCCAGCTCCAGGCTCAAAGCTCCAGGCTCAAAGCTCATGGCTCTGGGCTCAAGATCAGTTCCATACTTTGGTCTACAGAACACAGGTTTTGGGTTCAGGGAATATTCCATGCTCTTGCCTTCTTGCTCCAGGCTCCAGGCTCCAGGCTCCAGGCTTCAGGCTCCAGGCTGCGGCCTGCGGGTTTCGGGCTGCGAACTCCATGCTCCAGACTCCGGGCTGAAGGCTCCAGTCCCAAGACTAAAGGCTCTGGGCTCCAGGCTCCAGGCTTGGGGTCAGTTCCAGGCTCCGGGCTCCATGTTTCAGGGTCATGGCTCAAGACTCCAGGCTCAAGGCTCCATGCTCAAGGCTCCAGGCTAAAGGCTCCCGACTCCAGGCTCCAGACTCCAGAATCCAGGCTCAGGGCTCCAGGCTCAAGGCTCAAGGCTCCAGGCTCCACTCTCCAGGCTCCATGTTTCAAGCTCTGGAATTCAGGCTAAAGGCTCCATGCTTGGGGTCAGTTCCAGGCTCTAGGCTCCAGGCTCCAGGCTCCAGGCTCCAGGCTCCAGGCTCCAGGCTCCAGGCTCCAGGCTCAGTTCCAGGCTCAAGGCTCCTGGTTCTTCTCTCCAGGCTTCGCTCTCCAGGCTCCGGGCTGTGGGCTCATGGCTCACGGCTCCAGGCTCAAGGCTCCAGGCTATAGGCTCCAGGGTCGGCGTCAGTTCCAGGCTCCGGGCTCCATGCTTCAGGCTCTGGGCTCAAGGCTCCGGGCTCAGTGTCAGTTCCAGGCTCCGTGCTTCCCCCTCAAGGCTCAAGGCTCCGGGCTCCAGGCTCTTTTCATGGGGTCAGTTCAAAGATCTGGTCTCCAGGTTTTTGGCTCCATTTCTCGGGCTCTAGGTCAGATCCATGCAACAGGCTCCATAGTCCAGGTTCGTTGCTACGCGTTCCAGGCTCAAGGCTCCTAGCACCAGGTTCCAGGCTGAAGGCTCCAAGCTCAAGGATCCAGGTTAAGGGTAAGTTCCATGCTCCAGGGTAAAGGCTCAAAGATCAAGGATCGGGGTCAATTCCAGGCTGAAGTCACCGGGCTCTTGGTTGCGGGCTCCAGGCTCAAAACGCCATGCTTCAAGCTCTTGGCTCCAGGCTCCAGGCTCAGGGTCAGTTTCAGGCTCCGGGCTCCATGCTCTGGGGTCAGGGCTCCAGACTCCAGACTCCAGTGGTCAGTTCCAAGTTCCGGTCTCCAGGTTTTAGGCTCCACATTTCGGGCTTGGGATCAGTTCAAGGCTAATTGCTCCATATTCCAGGCTCGTTGCAACACTTTCCAGGCTCCAGGCTCTCTTCACCAGGCTCAAGGCTGAAGGCTCAAAGCTCATCGCTCAAGGCTCTTGGTAAGTTCTTTCTCTGGGCTCAAGGCTCATAGCTCAAGGCTTGGGGTCAGTTCCACGCTATAGGCTCCAGGCTCCAGGCTCCAGGCTCCATGCTCAAGGCGTCATGGTTCAGGCTCTTGGCTCCAGGCTCCAGGCTCCAGGCACAAGGCTCCAGGCTCCAGGCTCCAGGCTCCTTTCCTAAGGGATCAAGGGATTTTGAGTATGTTCGTAGCTCCGGGCTCCCGGTTTTAGGCTCCATATTACGGGCTCAGTTCCAGGCAACAGGCTCTATGCTCCAAGCTCGTGACTACGCGTTCCAGGCTCCAGGCACCTTGCTCCAGGCTCAAGGCTCCAGGCTCGGGGTCAGTTCCATGCTCCGGGCTCAAGACTCCAGGCTCAAGGGTCAGAGTCAGTTCATGGCTCCAGTCACCAGGCTCTAGACTCCATGCTCAAGGCTCCATGCTTCAAGCTCTTGGCTCCAGGCTTTACGCTCAAGGATCAGTGTCAGTTCCAGGCCTCGGGCTCCACACTTCAGGCTCCGGGCTCCAGGCTCTTGGCATGGGGTCAGTTTCAAGTTCCGGTCTCCAGGTTTTTGGCTCAACTTTTTGGGCTTAGGGTGAGTTCCAGGCTACAGGCTCAATAGTCCAGGTTCGTTTCTATGCGTTCCAGGTTCAAGGCTCCCAGTACAAGGCTCAAAGCTAAAGGCTCAGAGCTCAAGGCTCCAGGCTCGGGGTGAGTTCCATGCTCCGGGCTTAAGGCTCCAAGCTCAAGGCTTGGGGTCAGTTCAAGGCTCAAGTCACAAGGCTCCGGGCTCCTGGCTCCGGGCAATGGCCTCCTGGCTCCATGTTTGGGGTCATTTCCAAGCTTACGGGCATCAGGCTCCTGTCTCGTATTTAGTTCCAAGCTCAAGGCTCGGGGCTTCTAGCGCACGGCTTAAGGCAAAAGGCTCACCACAATGCCCAGACCTCTCGGTTTTCCTCATTTTCTGAGTAGAAGAGGCAAAAATGTCATTTTTCAGTGTTTCAGACGATGAGAAGCTGTTTTTTTCACTTTAAAAAAAGAATGTTTTTGTCTCAGGGAAAACTTTATGAACTGATAAGACTAGAAGAAAATGGCCATAAAACACTTGTTTTTGACTTGGTTTTTGCGTTTTTCTACTTTTCTGAGTAGAAGTGGAAAAAATGTCATTTTTGAGATTTTCAGACGATAAGAAGCTGTTTTTGTCACTTTGAGAAAAGGATGTTTTTTCTCAAGCAGAACTTCATGATCTGAAAAGGTAAAAATGTCATTTTTGAGCGTTTTACACGATAAGACGCTGTTTTGGTCACTTTGAGACAAGGATGTGTTTTTTTTAAAACAGAAGTTCATGATTTGAGAATACTTTTACAAAAATGCCATAAAAAACTTATTTCTGATTTGTTTTTGGTGTTTTCATGCTTTACTGAGTAGAAGAGGTAAAAATGTCATTTTTGAGCGTTTCAGACGATAAGAAGATGTTTTTGTCACTATGAGACAAGGATGCTTTTTTCCCAAGAAAATCGTCATAAACTGATAAGACTTTGACAAAACAGCCATAAAACACTTTTTTCTGACTTTTTATTATTTATTTTTTTCATGCTTTTCTGAGTAGAAGAGGCAAAAATTTCATTTTTGAGCGTTTCAGACGAAAAGAAGCTATTTTGGTCACGTTGAGAAAAATAGTTTTTTTTTTTTTTTAAGGAGAACTTCATGATTTGAGAATTATTTTACAACAAAGCCATAAAACACTTATTTCTAACTTGTTTTTAGTGTTTTCATGCTTTTCATAGTAGAAGAGGAAAAAATGTCATTTTTTAGCGTTTCAGACGAAAAGAAGCTGCTTTTTTCACTTTGAGACAAGGATTTTTTTCTCATGCAAAACGTAAGGAACTGATAAGACTTTGACAAAAAATGCCAAAAAACACTTATTTCTGACTTGTTTTTAGTGTTTTCATACTTTTCTGAGTAGAAGAGGCAAAAATGTCATTTTTGAGCGTTTCAGACAAAAGAAGATTTTTTTGTCACTTCGAGAAAAAAAAACTTATTTATTCATGAAGAACTTCATAATTTGAGAATACTTTTACAAAAAAGCCATAAAACACTTCTTTCTGACTCGTTTTAAGTGTTTTCATGCTTTTCTGAGAAGAAGAGGCAAAATTTTCATTTTTAAGCGTTTCACCCGATAAGAATCACTTTTTGTCACTTTGAGACAAGAATGTTTTTTCTCAAGCAGATCATCAGGACCTGATAAGACTTTTTTTTTTTAAAACAACCATAATCCACTAATTTCTGACTTGTTTTTTTTTTTTTTTTTTTTTTTTTTTTTTCTACTTTTCTGAGTAGAAAACGAAAAAATGTCATTTTTGAGCGTTTCACGCGATAAGAATTTTTTTTTTCACTTTGAGACAAGGTTGTTTTGTCTCAAGCAGAACGTAAAGCTTCACACTTTGTTCTGGCATTTCTCAAACCGCCCCATGGAGATGGAAATCTTTCTCACATTAAAGCCACACTCTAGCGGAAGAACTCTGTCCATGGTCCTGATTCTATGTCTTTCCAGGCTCTCTTGCCAGGCTCTCTTGCTCTCTCTCCCTCTTTCCCCCAACCCCCTTAAAGCTGCACACTGGCGTGCATGGACGAGGAAGAGCACTGGGAAATTTCCCACTGACCCTTGTCAGGGTTAGACCGGGACGGCTAGTGAAAGGTGTGGACTCTGTCTTTTTTCCAGCCCGTGTGGGCTTGTTATTTTTCCAGAGACAGAAAACCGGTTAGCCTAACCCGTTTTTTAATCTCCAGTTCTTTTCTCATCTGGAGCTGGATAACGATAAAACATGAACCGTATGTTCAACTTTGTTATTTTTGTTTTCCAGAGACAACCCCTGTAAGCCTTACACCTTTTTTTTTAACCTCCGGGGCTTCTCCTCAACTTTAGCCCGAAACCTAACCTTGTTCCAGGTCTGAATCTTTTCCCCTCTCTACCTCTCTCTTCTTATCCGGCCCCTGAAAGCTGCTCACTGAGTTGCACCTTGAAGCTGCACATTGGCATGCACTGAGGAGGAGGAACACCGGGAAACGTCGCGCTGACCCGTGTCAGGATTAGGCCGGGACGGCCGGCGGACCGTGTGGACTCTGTCTTTTTTCCAGGCCTGTGTGGGACTTTGTTATTTTTCCAGACCTGTGTGGGAATCTGTTGTGTTTTTTCAAAGACAGAACGCCGGTTAGCTGATCCCCTTTTTCACCTCTGGTGCGTTTATCATCTGGAGCTGGATAACGGTAAAACTCGAACCGTATGTGGGACTTTGTTATTTTTTTTCCCAGACAGAACCCTTGTAAGCCTTACCCCTTTTTGACCTCTGGTGCTTTTCTCACATGGAGCTTGATAACTATAAAACTCAAACCGTCTGTGGCCATTTTTCAGATCTCTGCTCCTCCTTTCCCTGGTCTTACTCTTTTTTTCTTTCTCTCTCCCACTCTTTCCTCCAGCCACCTTAAAGCTGCACACTGAGTTCAGGCATTTTTCAAACCGTCCCGTGGAGACGGAAGGCTGCCCCATATTGCAGCCACACAGTGGGGGTTGAACTCTGGCCCTCCTTGCCTTTCTTCGGTGTGACTCGAGCTTCTACAAACTGATTGCACTTGCTGTATTTATCGTATTTTAAATGTATTGTAATGGTATTTTGTTGTGTTTTAATGGGATTTGAATTGTATTTTATTTGTACTGTTTATTTATGCTTTGCACTGAAAAGAACTTTTTGACTGTGTGAAAAGTGCTCTTTCAATAAAATTTATTGACTATTTTGCCTACTTACTGTCTGACTCTTCCCCCCCCCCTCTCTCCCCCTTTCTTCATCAGCCACCTTACAACTTAACACTTGGACTGAAAATCACATCCTCTGGCCCGGTTAGGGTTAGGGCTGAGGCCAGGGCAGGGCCAGGCTCCGGGCTCCGGGCTCCGGGCTCCGGGGTCTTGGCTCCGGGCTCCGGGCTCCGGGCTCCGGGCTCCGGGCTCCGGGCTCCGGGCTCCGGGCTACAGGCTCCGCGCTCAAGAATCCTAGCTTTTTGTCTTTTCCAGGCTACTAGCTCCAGGCTAAAGGCTCCAGACTCCAGGACTGGGGTCAGTTCAAGGCTCCGGGCTCAAGGCTCCAGGCTCCAGGCTCCAGGCTCCAGGCTCCAGGCTCGTGATCAGTTCTAGGCTCCGGGCTCTTGGCTCTAGGGTCCAGGTTCGGCGTCAGTTCCAGGGTCCGGGCTCCAGGTTCCAGCTTCCAGACTCCAAGCTCATCAATCCAGTATCCGGGCTCCGGATTTAGGGTCAGTTCCATGCTCCAGTCTCCAGGCTCAAGTCTCCGGTTTAGTTCAAGGCTCCAGGCTCCAGGCTCCAGGCTCCAAGTTCCAGACTCCAGGCTCCATGCTCCAGGCTCAAGTCTCTAGGCTCAAGGCTCAGAGCTACGGGCATGGAGTCAGTTCCAAGATCTCCAGGCGCCAGGCTTCTGGCTAGGGGTAAATTTAATGCTTGGGGTTCCACACCCAGGGCTCCAGGCTCCAGGCACGGGGTTTTTTCCAGGCTCTGGGCTCCAGGCTTTTGGCTCGGGGTCTTCATCAATGCTCAAGGCTCCAGGTTCAAGGCTCCCAGCTCCAGGCTCAAAGCTCCAGGCTAAAAGCTCCAGGCTCTGGGCTCAAGATCAGTTCCATACTCCGGTCTCCAGGACCCAGGTTTTGGGTTTGTGGTGTATTCCATGCTCTGGGCTTTTGACTCCAGGCTTCTGGCTCGGGGTAACTTCCATGCTTGGGGATCCACGCCCCTGGCACCAGGCTATGGAAACGGGATCATTTTCACACACCGGGCTCCAGAAACCAGGTTCAAGGCTCCACACTAGGGGTGAGTTCCAGGCTCCAGACTCCAGCCTCCTGGGTCAGCGCTCAAGACTCCTGACTCCATGCTCAAGTCTCCAGGCTCCAGGATCAAAGCATCAGGCTCCAGACTCCAGGCTCCAGTCTCCAGGCTTAAGGCTCAAGGCTCAAGGCACCAGGCTCATGGCTCCAGGCTCCAGGCTCCAGGGTCTTGGTCAGTTTCAGACTCCATTATCCAGGCTACCGGCTCAAGACTCTAGGCTTGGGATCAGTTCAAGACTCCTGGCTAAAGGATCCAGGTTCCGCACTCCAGGCTCCTGGTTCCAGGCACAGGGCTCCGGGCTTGGTGTCAGTTCCATGCTCTGGGCACCAAGCTCCAGCCTCTAGACTCGGGGTCAGTTTCAGGCACTGCGCATCGGGCTCTAGGCTCCAGGCTCCATGACCCAAACTCAAGGTCAAGGCTCCATTTTCCTTGCTGAGGGTCATTCCCAGGATCCAGGCTCCTTTCCTAAGGGTTCAAGGGTTTGGATTTGGAGTATGTTCGTAGCTCCGGGCTCCAGGTTTTAGGCTCCATTTTTCTGGCTCAGTTCCAGGCTACAGGCTCTATGCTCCAGGCTCGTGACTACGCATTCAAGGGTCCAGGCACCTTGCTCTGGGCTCCGGGCTCGTGGTCAGTTCCATGCTCCGGGCTCAAGACTCCAGGCTCAGAGTCAGTTCATGGCTCCAGTCACCAGGCTCTAGACTCCATGCTCAAGGCTCCATGCTTCAAGCTCTTGGCTCCAGGTTCTAGGCTCAAGGACCAGTGTCAGTTCGAGGCCTTGGGCTCCATACTTCAGGCTCCGGGCTCAAGGCTCCGGGCTACGAGCTCGGTTTAAGTTCCAGGCTCTTTGCTCCCCCCCCTCAAGGCTCTAGGGTCCGGGCTCCAGGCTCTTGGAATGGGGTCAGTTCCAAGTTCCGGTCTCCAGGTATTTGGCTCCACTTCTCGGGCTTCTTGTCACTTACAGGCTATAGGCTCAAGAGTCCAGTTTCATTTCTACGTGTTCCAGGCTCAAGGCTCCCAGTACAAGGCTCAAAGCTTAAGACTCAGAGCTCAAGACTCCAGGCTCAGGGTGAGTTCCATGCTCCGGGCTTAAGGCTCCAAGCTCAAGGCTCGGGGTCAGTTCTAGGCTCAAGTCACCAGGCTCTAGGCTCCGGGTTCGGGGCTCCAGGCTACAGGCGCCATGCTTCAAGCTCTTGGCTCCAGGCTCCAGGCACGGGTTAAGTTCCAGGCTCCAGGCTCCAGGCTCAAGGCTCCAGGCTCCAGGCTCTAGGCTCTAGGCTCCAGGCTCAAGGCTCAGGGCTCAGGGCTAAGGGCTCAGGGCTCCAGGCTCCAAACTCCAGGCTCCAGGCTCCAGGCTAAACACTCCGGGCTGCGGGCTCCGGGCATCGGGCTGCGGGCGCCAGGCTCAAGACTAAATGCTCCGGGCTCCAGGCTCAAGCTCGGGGTCAGTTCCAGGCTCAGAGCTTATTTTTCAGGGTCATGGCTCAATACTCCGGGCTCCAGGCTCCAAGCTCCAATATCAAGGCTCCAGGCTTTAGGCTTTAGGCTCCAGGCTTCAGGCTCCGGGCTTTGGCATGCGGGCTGTGGGCTACGGGCTGTGGGCTGCGTGCTGCATGCTTCAGGCTCCAGGCTCTGGGTTGCGGGTTCCATACTCAAGACTAAAGGCTCCGGGATCAGGGCTCCAGGCATTGGGGTCAGTTCCAAGTTTCAGTCTCCCAGCTTCAGGCGCTAGACTTTTTTCTCGGGGTAAGTTCCATGCTCCGGGCTCAAGGCTCCAAGCTCAAGGCTCTGGGTAAGTTCAAGGCTCAAGTAACTGGGCTCAAGGCTCCAAGCTCCATGCTCCAGGCACGGGGTCAATTCCAGTCTACGGGCTCAAGGCTTAAATCTCCATGCTCATGGCTCTTGGCTCACGGCTCCATGCTCCGGGCTCCAGGCTCGGGGTCAGTTCCAGGCTCTTTTCTCGTGGCCAGATCCAAGCTCCGGGCTCTTTGCTCTAGGCACGGGGCAAGTTTGAGGATCTGGGCTACTAGCTCCAGTCCTTAAGGCCGTGGCTCAAACCTCCGCTCTCCAGGCTCCTCTCCAGGCTAGAAGAGGCGAAAATTTCATTTTTGAGCGTTTCAGACGATTAGAAGCTGTTTTTGTCACTATGAGAAAAGAATGCTTTTTTTCTCAAGAAAATCGTCATGAACTGATAAGACATTGAAACAAAAGCCATAAAAAACTTTTTTCTGACTTTTTATTTTAGTGTTTTCATGCTTTTCTGAGTAGAAGAGGAAAAAATATCATTTTTGAGCGTTTAAGACGATAAGAAGCTGTTTTGGTAACTTTGAGACTAGGATTTTTTTTTTTCAAGCAGAAGTTAATGATTTGAGAATACTTTTACAAAAAGCCATAAAACACTTATTTCTGATTTGTTTTTGGTTTTTTTCATGTTTTACTGAGTAGAAGAGGAAAAAATTTCACTTTTGAGCGTTTCAGACGATTAGAAGCTGTTTTTGTCACTATGAGACAAGGATGCTTTTTTTCTCAAGAAAATCGTCATGAACTGATAAGACATTGACACAAAAGCCGTTATAAACTTTTTTCTGACTTTTTATTTTAGTGTTTTCATGCTTTTCTGAGTAGAAGAGGGGAAAAAAATCATTTTTGAGCGTTTCAGACGAAAAAGAAGCTGTTTTGGTCACGTTGAGAAAAATGTTTGTTTTTTCAAGCAGAACTTCATGATTTGAGAATACTTTTACAAAAAAGCCATAAAACACTTATTTCTAACTTGTTTTTAGTGTTTTCATACTTTTCTGAGTAGAAGAGGAAAAAATTTCATTTTTGAGCGTTTAAAAAGAAAAGAAGCTATTTTGGTCACTTTGAGACAAGGATGTTTTTTTCTCAAGAAAGACGTTAGGAACTGATAAGGCTTTTACAAAAATGCCATAAAACAATTATTTCTCACTTGTTATTAGTGTTTTCATACTTTTCTGAGTAGAAAAGGGGAAAAAAATCATTTTTGAGCGTTTCAGACGAAAAGAAGCTGTTTTGGTCATTTTGAGAAAAGGATGTTTTTTTCTAGAACAAAACGTTAGGAACTGATAAGGCTTTACAAAAATGCCATAAAACACTTATTTCTAACTTGTTTTTAGTTTTTTCATGCTTTTCTGAGTAGAAGAGGAAAAAATGTCATTTTTGAGCGTTTCAGACGAAAAGAAGCTGTTTTGGTCACGTTGAGAAAAATGTGTTTTTTTTTTCAAGCAGAACTTCATGATTTGAGAATCCTTTTACAAAAAAGCCATAAAACACTTATTTCTAACTTGTTTTTAGTTTTTTCATGCTTTTCTGAGTAGAAGAGGAAAAAATGTCATTTTGAGCGTTCAGACGAAAAGAAGCTGTTTTAGTCACTTTGAGACAAGGATGTTTTTTTTCTCAAGCAAAACGTCAGGAACTGATAATGCTTCACAAAAATGCCATAAAACAAGTATTTTTGGCATGTTTTTAGTGTTTTCATACTTTTCTGAGTAGAAGAGGCAAAAATGTCATTTTTGAGCGTTTCAGACGAAAAGAAGCTGTTTTGGTCACTTTGAAACAAGGACGTTTTGTTCTTAAGCAAAACGTTAGGAACTGATAAGACTTTGACAAAAATTCCATAAAACACTTATTTCTGACTTGTTTTTAGTGTTTTCATACTTTTCTGAGTAGAAGAGGAAAAAATGTCATTTTTGAGCGTTTCAGACGAAAAGAAACTGTTTTGGTCACGTTGAGAAAAATGTGTTTTTTTTTCAAGCAGAACTTCATGATTTGAGAAGCCTTTTACAAAAAAGCCATAAAACACTTATTTCTAACTTGTTTTTAGTTTTTTCATGCTTTTCTGAGTAGAAGAGGAAAAAATGTCATTTTTGAGCGTTTCAGACGAAAAGAAGCTGTTTTGGTCACTTTGAGACAAGGATGTTTTTTTTCTCAAGCTTTCTCAGGAACTGATAATGCTTCACAAAAATGCCATAAAACAAGTATTTTTGGCATGTTTTTAGTGTTTTCATTCTTTTCTGAGTAGAAGAGGCAAAAATGTCATTTTTTAGCGTTTCAGATGAAAAGAAGCTGTTTTGGTCACTTTGAGAGAAAGATGTTTATTTTCAAGCAGAACTGCATGATTTGAGAATACTTTTACAAAAAAGCTATAAAACACTTATTTCTCACTTGTATTTTTTGTTTTCATTCTTTTCTGAGAAGAAGAGGAAAAATGTCATTTTCGAGCGTTTTTTTTTTTTTTTTCACTTTGAGACAAGAACGTTTTTTCAAGACCTGAGAAGAGTTGGACAAAATAGCCATAAAACACTTCTTTTTGAATTTTTTTTTTTAGTGTTTTCATGCTTTATTGACAATATTGGTAAAAATGTCATTTTCAAGCGTTTCATGGAAGAAGAAGCTGATTTGGTCACTTTTGAGACTGGTTATGGCTATGGAGTAGAAGAGGAAAAAATGTGATTTTTGAGCATGTCAGACGAAAAGAAGCTGTTTTGGTCACGTTGAGAAAAATGTGAGGTTCAAGCAGAACTTCATGATTTGAGAATACTTTTACAAAAAAGCCATAACATACATATTTCTAACTTGTTTTTAGTGTTTTTTTGCTTTTCTGAGAAGAAGAAGAAAAAAATTCATTTTTGAGCGTTTCAGACGAAAAGAAGCTGTTTTGGTCACTTTGAGACAAGGATGTTTTTTTCTAGAACAAAACGTTAGGAACTGATAAGGCTTTACAAAAATGCCATAAAACACTTATTTCTGACTTATTTTTAGTGTTTTCATACTTTTCTGAGTAGAAGAGGAAAAAATGTCATTTTTGAGCGTTTCAGACGAAAAAAAGCTTTTTTGGTCACTTTGAGACAAAGATGTTTATTTTCAAGCAGAACTTCATGATTTGAGAATACTTTTACAAACAAGCCATAAAACACTTATTTCTCACTTGTATTTTTTGTTTTCATTCTTTTCTGAGAAGAAGAGGAAAAATGCCATTTTCGAGCTTTTTTTTTTTTTTTCACTTTGAGACAAGAACGTTTTTTCAAGACCTGAGAAGAGTTGGACAAAATAGCCATAAAACACTTCTTTTTGAATTTTTTTTTTAGTGTTTTCATGCTTAATTGACAATATTGGTAAAAATGTCATTTTTGAGCGTTTCATGGAAGAAGAAGCTGATTTGGTCACTTTTGAGACTGGTTATGGCTATGGAGTAGAAGAGGAAAAAATGTGATTTTTGAGCATGTCAGACGAAAAGAAGCTGTTTTGGTCACTTTTGAGACAAGGTGTTTTTTTTCTCAAGCAGAACGTAAAGCTTCACACTTTGTTCTGGAATTTCTCAAAACGCCCCTTGGAGATGGAAGTCTGCCTCACATTACAGCCACACTCTAGCGGACGAACTCTGTCCATGGTTCTGATTCTTTGTCTTTCTTTCTCTATTGCTCTCTCTCCCTCTATTCTCCAACCCCCTTCAACCTGCACACTGGCGTGGATGGACAAGGAAGAGCACTGGGAAATGTCGCACTGACCCTCTTCAGGTTTAGACCGGGACGGCTGGTGAACGGTGTGGACTCTTTCTTTTTTCCAGCCCGTGTGAACTTGTTATTTTTCCAGAGAGAGAAAACCGGTCAGCCTAACCCGTTTTTTAAGCTCCATTTCTTTTCTCATCAGGAGCTGGATAACGATAAAACTTGAATCGTATGTTGAACTTTGTTATTTTTGTATTCCAGAGAAACCCCCTGTAAGCCTAACACCTTTTTTTTATTTTTAACCTCCGGGGCTTCTCTTCAACTTTAGCCCGAAACCTAACCTTGTTCCAGGTCTGAATCTTTTCCCCTCTCTCCCCCTCTCTTCTCTCCGGCCCCCTGAAAGCTGCTCACTGAGTTGCACCTTGAAGCTGCACATTGGCATGCCCTGAGGAAGAGGAACGCCGGGAAACGTCGCGCTGACCCGTGTCAGGATTAGGCCGGAATGGCCGGCGGACCGTGTGGACTCTGTCTTTTTTCCAGGCCTGTGTGGGACTTTGCTATTTTTCCAGACCTGTGTGGGAATCTGTTGTGTTTTTACAAAGACAGAACGCCGGTTAGCTGATCCCCTTTTTCACCTCCGGTGCTTTTCTCATCTGGCGCTGGATAATGGCAAAACTCGAACCGTATGTGGGACTTTGTTATTTTTTTTCCCAGACAGAACCCCTGTAAGCCTTACCCCTTTTTGACCTCTGGTGCTTGCCTTATGTGGAGCTTGATAACGGTGACACTCAAACCGTCTGTGGCCATTTTTCAGATCTCTGCTCCTCCTTTCCCTGGTGTTACTCTCTTTTTCTTTCTCTCTCCCACTCTTTCCTCCAGCCACCTTAAAGCTGTACACTGAGTTCAGGCATTTTTCAAACCGTCCCGTGGAGACGGATAGCTGCCCCACATTGCAGCCACACAGTGGGGGCTTAACTCTGGCCCTCCTTTCCTGTCTTCGGTGTGACTCGGGCTTCTACAAACTGATTGCACTTGCTGTATTTATCGTATTTTAAATGTATTGTAATGGTATTTTACTGTGTTTTAATGGTATTTGAATTGTATTTTCTTTTTACTTTTTATTTATGCTTTGTACTGTAAAGAACTTTTTTTACTGTGTCTGTGAAAAGTGCTCTTTCAATAAAATTTATTGACTATTTTTCCCACCTAATGTCTGACTCATGCCCCCCCCCTCTCTCCCCCTTTCTTCATCAGCCAACTTAAAGCTTCACACTTGGACTGAAAATCACATCCTCTTGCCCTGTTAAGGTTAGGGCTGAGGCCAGGGAAAGGCGGGGGGTTTTGGCTCCGGTCTCGGGCTCCGTTCCAGGGTTTAGGGTTAGGGCTGAGGCCAGGGCAAGGGTTGGGGCTCCGGGCTTTGGCGAACTTCCAGGGTTCAGGTTAGGGCTGAGGCCAGGGTCAGGGTTAGGGCTCCGAGCTCTGGCTCCGTTCCTTGGTTTAGGGTTAGGGCTGAGGCCAGGGCAAGGGTTGGGGCTCCGGGCTCGGGCTAAGTTCCAGGGTTCGGATTAGGGCTGTGGCCAGGGTGATGGTAAGGGTTCCGAGCTCAGGCTCAGTTTCAGGCTCCAGGCTAAAGGCTCAAGGCTCCGGGCTCCGGGCTCCGGGTTCCGGGTTCCGGGCTCCGGGCTCCGGGCTAAAGGCTCCGCGCTCAAGGATCCTGGCTTTTTATGTTTTCCAGGCTATGAGCTCAAGGCTAAAGGCTCCAGACTCCAGGATTGGGTTCAGTTCAAGGCTCCGGAGTGAAGGCTCCAGGCTCCAGGCTCAAGGTTCCAGGCTCCAGGTTCAAGAATCCAGGCTCCAGGGTCGGGGTCATTTCCATCCTCTCGGCTCCGGGCTCCGGGCTCAAGAATCCTGGCTTTTTTTCTTTTCCAGGCTACGAGCTCAAGGCTAAAGGCTCCAGACTCCAGGATTGGGGTCAGTTCAAGGCTCAGGGCTGAAGGCTCCAGGCTCAGGGCTCCAAGCTCATGGCTCCGGGCTCCAGGCTCCAGGTTCCAAGCTCGAAGCTCCCGGCTCAAGGCTCCACAATCCAGGCTCTTGGCTAAGGGTAAGCTCCAGGCTCCGGGCTCCAGGCTCCAGAATCCAGGCTCCAGGCTCCAGGCTCCAGGCTCCAGGCTCCAGGCTCCAGGCGCCAGGCTCCAGGCTCCAGGCTCCAGGCTCCAGGCTGTGGTTCAGTTCCAGTCTTTAGGTTCCTTGCTCCAGGCTCCGGGCTCCGGGCTCCAGGCTTTGGGCTTGGTGTCTTCTTCCAGGCTCTAGGCTCCCTGCTCAAGACTCCAGGGTCCAGGCTCATGGCTCCAGGCTCGCGATAAGTTCGAGGCTCCAGTCTCTTTGCTCTTTTGTCCAGGTACTGCGTCAATTCCAGGGTTCGGGCTTTAGGTTCCAGGTTCCAGGCTCCAGGCTCATCGATCCAGTATATGGGCTCCGGATTCAGGGTCTGTTCCATTCTCCAGTCTCCAGGCTCCACTCTCCGGTTCAGTTCAAGGCTCCAGGCTCTAAGTTCCAGACTCCAGGCTCCAGGCTCCAGGCTCCAGGTTTCAAGTCTCCAGGCTCATGGCTCCAGGCTACGGGCATAGAGACAGTTCCAAGTTCCGGTTTCCAGGCGCCAGGCTTCTTCCTCGGGGTAAGTTTCATGCTTGGGGTTCCACACCCAGGGCTCCAGGAACCAGGCATGGGTTTTTTTCCAGGCTCCAGGCTTTGGGCTAAGGGTCTTTGTCCAGGGTCAAGGCTCAAGGCTCAAGATTCAATGCTCCCAGCTCCAGGCTCAGAGCTCAAGGCTCAAAGCTCAAGGCTCTGGGCTCTATATCAGTTCCCTACTCTGGTCTCAAGGACGCAGGTTTTTGGTTCGGGGTGTATTCCATGCTCTGGCCTTCGGGCTCCAGGCTTCGGGCTCAAGGCTCCAGGCTTTGGGCTCGGGGTAAGTTCCATGCTCGGGGATCCACGCCCCTGGCTCCAGGCTCTGAGAACGGGGTAAGTTCCGCACTCCGGGCTCAAGAAAAAAGGTTAAAGGCTCCACACTTGGGGTAAGTTCCAGGCTCCGGACTCCAGGCTCTGGGGTGTGGGCTCCAGCCTCCAGCCTCCAGCCTCCAGCCTCCAGCCTCCCGGCTCAAGGCTCAAGGCTCAAGGCTCAGCTCTCCAGGGTCCATGTTTCAAGCTCTGGGATCCAGGCTTAAGGCTCCATGCTTGGGGTCAGTTCCAGGCTCCATGCTTCAGGCTCCCGGCTCAAGGCTCTGGGCTCAGTGTCAGTTCAAGGCTCCGGGCTCCCCGTTCAAAGCTCCAGGCTCCGGGCTCCAGGCTCTGGGCCTGGGGTCAGTTCCAAGCTCCGGTCTCCAGGTTTTAGGCTCCACATTTCTGGCTCGGGGTCAGGTCAAGGCTAATGGCTCCATTTTCCAGGCTCGTTGCTACGCGTTCCAGGCTCCCAGCTCAAGGCTAAAAGCTCCAGGCTCAATGCTCCAGGCTCTGGGCTCAAGATCAGTTCCATACTTCGGTCTACAGGACACAGGTTTCGGGTTCAGGGAATATTCCATACTCTTGCCTTATGGCTCCAGGCTTCAGGCTTCGGCCTGCGGCCTGCGGGTTTAAGGCTGCGTACTCCATGCTCCAGGCTCCGGGCTGAAGGCTCCAGGCCAAAACTGAAGGCTCTGGGCTCCAGGCTCCAGGCTTGGGGTCAGTTCCTGGCTCCGGGCTCCATGTTTCAGGGTCATGGCTCAAGACTCCAGGCTCCAGGCTCCAGGCTCCAGGATCCAGGATCCAGGATCCAGGATCCAGGCTCCATTCTCAAGGCTCCAGGCTCAAGGCTCCCGACTCCAGGCTCCAGGCTCCAGGCTCCAGGCTCCAGGCTCCAGGTTCTGCGCTCCATTTTCCGATTTCAAGAATCCGAGCAAGGGTTTAGTTCCAGGCTCTGGGCTCAGGGCTCAAGCCTCCAGTCTCCAGGCTTCAGATTCTTTTCTCCCTGCTCAAGGCTCCGGGCTCCAGGCTTCGGGCTTTGGGGCAGTTCTAATCTCCAGGGACCAGGCTTCAGGCTCCACGCTTTAGGCTCTGGGTCAGTTCCAGGCTCCGGGCTCAAGTCTCTGGGCCCCAGGCTTCAGGTTCTTTGAACCAGGCTCCAGGTTCCAGACAGCGCGTTCCAGGATCGGGGATCAGGATAAGTTTGAGGCTCTGGGCTCAAGGCTCTTGGATCAGTGTCAGTATGTTGCTCCGGGCTCAACTTTGCAGGCTCATGGTTCAATTCTCCATTCTCCAGGCTCCAGGCCAAGGCTCCAGGCTCCAGGCTCCAGGCTCCAGGCTCCAGGCTCCAGGCTCCAGGCTCCAGGCTCCAGGCTCCGCGTTCCTTCCTCCGGGATCAATTCTTTGGGCTCGGAGTATGTTTGTGGCTCCGGGCTCCCGGTTTTAGGCTCCATTTTTGGGCACAGTTCCAAGCTACAAGTTCGATTCTCCAGGTTCGTGACAACACGTTCCAGTCTAATGGCACCAGGCTCAAGGTTCAAGGCTCCGGTCTCCAGGCTCAAGCCTCGGGGTCAGTTCCATGCTCCTGGCTCAAGGCTCAGGGTCAGTTCATGGCTCCAGTCACCAGGCTCTAGACTCCAGGCTCAAGGCTCCATGCTTCATGCTCTGGGCTCCAGGCTATAGGCTCCAGGGTCAGGGTCAGTTCCAGGCTTCGTGCTCCATGCTTCAGGATCTGGGCTCAAGGCTCCGGGCTCAGTGTTAGTTCCAGTTTCCGTGATCCCCCCTCAAGGCTCCGGGCTCTGGGCTCCAGGCTCTTGGCATGGGTTCAGTTCTAAGATCTGGTCTCCAGGTTTTAGGCTCCACTTCTCGGGCTCGAGGTCAGTTCCCGACAAAAGGCTCCATAGTCCAGGGTCGTTGCTACATGTTCCAGGTTCAAGGCTCCCAGCACCAGGCTCCAGGCTGAAGGCTCCAAGCTCAAGGCTCCAGGCTCAGGGTAAGTTCCATGCTCCAGGGTAAAGGCTCCAAGCTGAAGGCTCGGGATCAATTCCAGGCTCATGTCACCGGGCTCTAGGCTCTGGGCTCCAGGCTCAAGGTGCCATGCTTCAAGCTCTTGGCTCCAGGCTCCAGGCTCGGCGTCAGTTCCAGGCTCCGGGCAAATTGCTCCAGGGTCAGGGCTCAAGACTCCAGGATCCATGCTCCAGGCTCCGCTCTCCAGGCTCCATGCTTCAAGCTTTGGGATCCAGGCTAAAGGCTCCATGCTCGGGGTCAGTTCCAGGCTCCATGCTTCAGGCGCCGGGCTCAGTGTCAGTTCCAGGCTGCGGAATCCCCGCTCAAGGCTCCAGGCTCTGGGCATGGGGTCAATTCCAAGTTCCGGTCTCCAGGTTTTAGGTTCCACATTTTGGGCTCGGGGTTAGTTCAAGGCTAATGGCTCCATTTTAAAAGCTCGTTGCTTTGCGTTCCAGGCTCCAGGCACCCGGCACAAGGTTTTTTCTAGGCTCTGGGCTTCTGGCTTTTTGCTTGGGGTCTTCTTCCAGGCTCTAGGCTTCATGCTCATGGCTTCAGGCTCCAAGCTCAAAGCTCCAGGCTCAAGGCTCCAGGCTCCAGTTTCAAAGCTCTAGGCTCAAAGCTCCAGGCTCTATGCTCGGGATCAGTAAAAAACTTCAGGCACAAGGACCCAGGCTTTTGGTTCAGGATGTATTCCATGCTCTGGCCTGTGGGCTCCAGACTCCAGGCTCCGGGAATTTGGTCAGGTCAAAGTTCCGGTCTCCAGGCTTAAGGCTCCAGGCTTCGGGCTCAGGCTAAGTTCCATGCTCGGGGTTCCACGCC
The DNA here is from genome assembly GCF_902148855.1 of Sphaeramia orbicularis. NCBI lineage: Eukaryota > Metazoa > Chordata > Actinopteri > Kurtiformes > Apogonidae > Sphaeramia > Sphaeramia orbicularis. The sequence goes on from NC_043964.1 coordinate 45,779,936, forward strand.
CTGGGCTCCAGGCTCTGGGAACAGGGTCATTTCCACGCTGCAGGCTCCAGAATCCAGGCTCCGGACTTGGAGTCAGTTCCAGGCTCCAGGCTCCAGGCTCCAGGCTCCAAGTTCCAGGCTCCAGGCTCCAGGCTCCAGGCTCCAGGCTCAAGGCTCAAAGCTCCACGCTCACGGCTCAATGCTCCGAGCTCAGGGGTCCATGCTCGGGGTGAGTTCAAGTCTCCTGGCTGCAGGGTCCTGGCTTAAGGTTCCATGCTCAGGGTCAGTTCCAGTCTCCGGGCTCCGGGCTCCGGGCTCCAGGCACAGGGTCATTTCCAGGCTCCTGGCTCAAGACTCCAGGCTTTGGACTTGGGGTCAGTACAAGGCTTTGGGCTCATGGCTCCAGGCTCACGGCTCCATGCTCCGGACCCCAGGCTCCAAGTTCAAGGTTCTTTGTTCGGGGTCAGTTCCAGGCTCCGCGCTCCACACTCCATGTTCATGGCTCTGGGCTCAGGGTCATTTCTAAGCTCCGGGCTCCAAGGTCCAGACTGAAGGTCAGTTCCAGGCTCTATGCTCCAGGCTCCAAGCTCACGGCTCCATGCTACGGGATCCAGGCTTGGGGTAAGTTCCAGGGTTCGGGCTCCAGGCTCAGGGATCAAGGCTTAATGTTCATGGTCAGTTCAAGACCATGAACTGAGGTTCTTTTCTCCGGGCTAGGGGTCACTTCAAGTATCTTGGTTCCGGGCTCAAGTTTTTAAGGTCTTGGCTCTAGATTCCGCGCACAAGGCTCCTGCTCTGGGCTCCAGGCTCCAGTCTCAAGGCTTCAGGCTAAAGTCTCCAGGCTCCAGGGTCTTGGTCAGTTGCAGACTCCGTTATCCAGGCTACCGGCTCAAGACTCTAGGCCCGAGATCAGTTCCAGGCTCCGGGCTAAAGGATCCAGGCTCCGCGATCCAGGCTCCTGGTTCCAGACTCCAGGCTCCAGGATCAAGTCTCCAGGCTGAAGGCTCCAGGCTACGGGCATGGAGTCAGTTCCAAGATCCGGTCTCCAGGCGCCAGGCTTCTGGCTTGAGCTAAGTTTCATGCTTGGGGTTCCACACCCAGGGCTCCAGGCAACAGACACAGGGTTTTTTCGAGGCTCTGGGCTCAAGGCATGGGGCTCGGGGTGTTCATCCAGGCTCAAGGCTCTTGGTTCAAGGCTCCCAGCTCCACACTCAAAGCTCCAGGCTCTTGGCTCAAGATCAGTTCCATACTCCGGTCTCCAGGACCCAGGTTTCGGGTTCAGGGTGTATTCCATGCTCTGGCCTTCGGGCTCCAGGCTCCAGGCTCGGATTTAGTTCCATGCTTGGGGATCCAAACCCCTGGCTCCAGGCTCTGAGAACGGGGTACTTTCCACACTTCGGGCTCAGGAAACCAGTTTGAAGGCTCAAATCTCGGGGTGAGTTCCAGGCTCCGGACTCCAGGCTCCTGGGTCAGGGCTCCAGACTCAAGACTCCAGGCTCCAAGCTCCAGGCTCCAGGCTTAGGGCTCCGGGCTCAAGGCTCAAGGCTCCAGGCTCCGCTCTCCAGGCTCCATGTTACAAGCTCTGGGATCCAGGCTAAAGGCTCCATGCTTGGGGTCAGTTCTAGGCTCTAGGCTTAAGGCTCCATGCTCCAGGCTCCAGGCTCGGGGTCAGTTCCAGGCTCAAGGCTCCAGGTTCTTCTCTCCAGGCTTCGCTCTCCAGGCTCCGGGCTGTGGGCTCATGGCTCATGGCTAAAGGCTCAAGGCTCCAGGCTTTAGGCTCCAGGGTCGGCGTCAGTTCCAGGCTCCGGGCTCCATGCTTCAGGCTCTGGGCTCAAGACTCCGGGCTCAGTGTCAGTTCCAGGCTCCGTGCTTCCCCCTCAAGGCTCCGGGCTCCGGGCTCCGGGCTCCGGGCTCCGGGCTCCGGGCTCCGGGCTCCGGGCTCTTTTCATGGGGTCAGTTCACAGATCTGGTCTCCAGGTTTTAGGCTCCATTTCTCAGGATCTAGGTCAGATCCAGGCTACAGGCTACATAGTCCAGGTTCGTTGCTACGCGTTCCAGGCTCAAGGCTCCTAGCACCAGGTTCCAGGCTGAAGGCTCCAAACTCAAGGATCCAGGTTAAGGGTAAGTTCCATGCTCCAGGGTAAAGGCTCAAAGATCAAGGATCGGGGTCAATTACAGGCTGAAGTCACCGGGCTGTTGGCTGCGGGCTCCATGCTCCGGGGTCAGGGCTCCAGACTCCAGACTCCAGACTCCAGGCTCAAGGCTCCATGCTTAGAGCTCTTGGATCCAGGCTAAAGGCTCCATGGTTGGGGTCAGTTTCAGGCTCCAGGCTCCAGGCTCCAGGCTCCAGGCTCCAGGCTCCATGCTTCTGGTTCCGGGCTCAAGGCTCCGGGCTCAAGGCTCCGGGCTCAGTGTCGGTTCCAGTTTCCGGGCTCCCCGCTCAAGGCTCCGGGCTCCAGGCTCTTTGCATTTGGTCATTTTCCAAGTTCCGGTCTCCAGGTTTTAGGCTCTACATTTCGGGCTCGGGGTCAGTTCAAGGCTGATGGCTCCATATTCCAGGCTCGTTGCAACGCTTTCCAGTCTCCCTTCACCGTGCTCAAGGCTGAAGGCTCAAAGCTCATGGCTCAAGGCTCTGGGTAAGTTCTGTCTCCGGGCTCAAGGCTCATAGCTCAAGGCTTGGGGTCAGTTCCACGCTATAGGCTCCAGGCTACATGCTCAAGGCTTCATGGTTAAGGCTCTTGGCTCCAGGCTCCAGGCACAAGGCTCAAGGCTCCAGGCTCATGGCTCCAGGGTCCTTTCCCAAGGGATCAAGGGTTTTGATTTGGAGTATGTTCGTAGCTCCGGGCTCCAGGTTTTAGACTCCATATTACGGGCTCAGTTCTAGGCTACAGGCTCTATTTTCCAGGCTCGTGGCTACGCGTTCCAGGCTCCAGGCACCTTGCTCTAGGCTCAAGGTTCAGGGCTCGGGGTCAGTTCCATGCTCCAGCAAGACTCAAGACTCCAGCCTCAAGGCTCAGAGTCAGTTCATGGCTCCAGTCACCAGGCTCTAGACTCCATGCTCCATGCTTCAAGTTCTTGGCTCCAGGCTATACACTCAAGGATCAGTGTCAGTTACAGGCCTCGGGCTCCACACTTCAGGCTCCGGGCTCAAGACTCCGGGCTCAAGGCTCTTGGCATGGGGTCCGTTCCAAGTTCCGGTCTCCAGGTTTTTGGCTCAACTTTTCGGGCTTGGGGTCAGTTCCAAGCTACAGGCTCTATAGTCCAGGTTCGTTTCGATGCATTCCAGGTTCAAGGCTCCCAGTATAAGGCTCAAAGCTTAAGGCTCAGAGCCTAAGGCTCCAGGCTCGGGGTGAGTTCCATCCTCCGGGCTTCCGGCTCCAAGCTCAAGGCTCGGGGTCAGTTCCAGGCTCAAGTCACAAGGCTCCGGGCTCCGGGCTCCGGGCTCCGGGCTCCGGGCTTAAGGCTCCGTGCTCAAGAATCCTGGCTTTTTGTCTTTTCCATGCTATGAGCTCAAGGCTTAAGGCTCCAGACTCCAGGATTGGGGTCAGTTAAAGGCTCCGGGCTCCAGGCTCCAGGCTCCAGGCTCCAGAGTCGGAGTCATTTCCATGCTCCGGGCTCCGGGCTCCGGGCTCCAGGCTCCAGGCTCCGGGCTAAAGGCTCCGCGCTCAAGAATCCTGGCTTTTTGTCTTTTCTAGGCTACTAGCTCCAGGCTAAAGGATCCAGACTCCAGGATTGGGGTCAGTTCAAGGCTCCGGGCTGAAGGCTCCAGGCTCCAGGCTCCAGGTTCCAAGCTTGAAGCTCCCGGCTTAAGGCTCCACAATCCAGGCTCTGGGCAAAGGGTAAGCTCGAGGCTCCGGGCTCCAGGCTCCAGAATCCAGGCTCAAGGCTCCAGGCTCCAGGCTCCAAGCTCCAGGCTCCAGGCTCGGGTTCAGTTCCAGTCTTTAGGTTCCTGGCTCCAGGCTCCGGGCTCAGGCTCCGGGCTCCAGGCTTTGGGCTTGGTGTCTTCTTCCAGGCTCTAGGCTCCATGCTGCAGACTCCAGGGTCCAGGCTCCAGGCTCCAGGCTTCAGGCTCGTGATAAGTTCGAGGCTTCCGGCTCTTGGCTCTTTGGTCCGGGTTCGGCGTCAGTTCCAGGGTCCGGGGTATAGGTTCCAGGTTCCAGGCTCCAGGCTCATCGATCCAGTATACAGGCTCCGTATTCAGGGTAAGTTCCATGCTCCAGTCTCAAGTCTCCAGTCTTCAGTCTCCGGTTCAGTTCATGCTTGGGGTTCCACACCAAGGGCTCCAGGCTCCAGGCACGGGGTTTTTTGCAGCCTCTGGGCTTAAGGCTTTTGGCTCGGGGTCTTCTTCCAGGCTCCAAGCTCCAGGCTACAGGCTCCAGGCTATGGGCAAAGAGTAAGTTCCAAGTTCCGGTCTCCCAGCTTTCAGGCGCAAGCTTCTGGCTTGGGGTAAGTTTCATGCTGGGGGTTCATCACCCAGGGCTCCAGGCTCCAGGCACGAGGTTTTTTCCAGCCTCCGGGCTCCAGTCTTTGGGCTCGGGGTCTTCTTCTTGCGTCTAGGCTCCAGGTTCAAGGCTCCCAGCTCCAGGCTCAAAGCTCCAGGCTCTTGGCTCAAGATCAGTTCAATACTTCGGTCTCCAGGAACCAGGTTTTGGGTTCGGGGTGTATTCCATGCTCTGGACTTCGGGCTCTAGGCTCAAGGCTCCAGGCTTCGGGCTCGGGGTAATTTCCATGTTCGGGGATCCACGCCCCTGGCTCCAGGCTCTGAGAACGGGGTCAGTTCCGCACTCCGGGCTCTAGAAACAAGGTTCAAGGCTCCACACTCTGGGTCAGTTCCAGGCTCCGGACTCCAGGCTCCGGGGTGAGGGCTCCAGACTCAAGCCTCCAGCCTCTAGGCTCAAGGCTCAAGGCTCAAGGCTCAAGGCTCAAGGCTCCACTCTCCAGGGTCCATGTTTCAAGCTCCCTGCTAAAGGCAAGATCAGTTCCATACTTCGGTCTCCAGGACCCAGGTTTCGGGGTGTATTCCATGCTCTGGCCTTCGGGCTCCAGGCTTCGGGCTCGGGGTAAATTCCATGCTCGGGGATCCACGCCCCTGGCTCCAGGCTCTGAGAACGGGGTCATTTCCACACTCCGGGCTCCAGAAACCGGGTTCAAGGCTCCACACTCGGGGTCAGTTCCAGTCTCGGGACTTCTGGCTCCGGGGTGATGGCTCTAGACTCATGACTCAAGGCTCCAGGCTCAAGGCTCCAGGCTCCACTCTCCAGGCTCCGCTCTCCAGGCTCCATGTTTCAAGCTCTTGGATGCAGGCTTAAGGCTCCATGCTTGGGGTCAGTTCCAGGCTCCATGCTATAGGCTCAGGGCTCACGGCTCCGGGCTTGTTGTCAGTTCCAGGCTCCGGGCTCCCTGCTCAAAGCTCCAGTTTCCGGGCCCAAGCTCATGGCCTGGCGTCAGTTCCAAGCTCCGGTCTCCAGGTTTTAGGCTCCACATTTCGGGCTCGGGGTCAGTTCAAGGCTAATGGCTCCATTTTCCAGGCTCGTTGCTACGCGTTCCAGGCTTCAGGCTCCCGGCACTAGGCTCAAGGCTGAAGGCTAAAAGCTCAAGGCTCCAGGCTCAGGTTAAGTTCCTTGCTCCGGGCTCAAAGCTCCAAGCTCAAGGCTTGGTGTCAGTTCCACGCTCTAGGCTCCAGGCTCCACGCTCAAGGCTGCATGGTTCAGGCTCTTGGCTCCAGGCTCCGGTTTCCAAACTCCATGCACTAGGCTCGGGGTCAGTACCAGGCTCAAGGTTCTACTCTCCAGGCTTCGCTCTCCAGGCTCCGTGTGTCCCCCCTCGAGGCTCCAGGCTCCAGGCTCCAGGCTCCGGGCTCCAGGCTCCAGGCTCAAGGCTCCAGGCTCAAGACTCAAGACTCAAGGCTCCAGGCCCCAGGGTCTTGGTCAGTTGCAGTTTCAGTTTAAGGGTCAGTTTCAGGCTTCGTACTCCATTCTCCGTGCTCAAGGCTCTGGGTCCGTTCCAGGCTCTGGGTTCCAGCCTCCTACATCTAGGCTCCGCATTCAATGTTCCGGGCTCCAGGCTCAAGGCACGGGGTCATTTCCAGGCTCCGGTCTCCAAGTTCCGGACGTGTGGTCAGTTCCAAGCTCCTGGCTCCAGGCTCTAGGCTCCTGGTTCCGGGCTAAGTGCTCCGGGCTCAGTGTCAGTTCCATGCTCTTGGCTCCAGGCTCAGTGCTCCAGGCTCCAAGCTTCAAGTTCCAGGCTCAAGCTTCATTCTCCAGGCTCCAGGCTCCAGGCTCAAGGCTCAAGGTTCCAGGCTCGGCGCTCAAGGCTCTGTACTCTTGGCTCTTGGCTCCAGGCTCCGGGCATGGGGTAGGCTCACAGTTCTGGGATCCAGGCTTCAGGCTCCAGGCTTCGAGTTTGGGGTAAGTTGCAGGCTCCGGGTTTGCATTCGCTGGGCTCAAGACTCTGGGTATGGGGTTATTTCCAGTCTCCGGGCTCAAGACTTTGGGCCTTGGGTCTTCTTCCAAGCTCCAGGCTCCATGCTCCCATTTCAAATCTTCCGGCTCAAAGCTCACGCCTCCGGGTTTGGGATCAGTTCCAGACTCCTGGGTTCCAGGCCTCAGGTTCCGAAGTCGGGGTCAGTTCAAATTTCGAAGCTCCGGGCTCAAGGCTCCACAATCAAGGATCCAGGCTCCGGGCAAAGGGTAAGCTCCAGGCACCGGGCTCCTGGCTCCATTCTCAGGTTAGGTTCCAGTCTCGAGGTTCCTTGCTCTAGGCTCCGGGCTCCAGGCTTTTGGCTTGGTGTCTTCTTCCAGGCTCTAGGCTCCAGGCTCGTGACTCCAGGCTCCAGGCTCCAGGCTCCTGGCTCCAGGCTCCAGGCTTGTGATCAGTTTGAGGCTCCGGGCTCTAGGCTCTAGGGTCCGGGTTCGGCGTCAGTTCCAGGGTCCGGGCTCCAGGTTCCAGGTTCCAGACTCCAAGCTCATCAATCCAGTATCCGGGCTCCGGATTTAGGGTCAGTTCAATACTCCAGTCTCCAGGCTCCAGTCTCCGGTTCAGTTCAAGGCTCCAGGCTCCATGCTCCAAGATCCAGACTCCAGGCTCCAGACTCAAGTCTCCAGGCTAAAGGCTCAAAGCTACGGGCATGGAGCCAGTTCCAAGATCCGGTCTCCAGGCACCAGGCTTCTGGCTAGGGGTAAATTCCATGCTTGAGGTTCCACACCCAGGGCTCCAGGCACGGGGTTTTTTCCAGGCTCAAGGCTCCAGGTTGAAGGCTCCCAGCTCAAGGCTCAAAGCTCCAGAATCTTGGCTCAAGATCAGTTCCATACTCCGGTCTCCAGGACCCAGGTTTTGGGTTCGGGGTGTATTCCATGCTTTGGCCATCGGACTCCAGGCTCCAGGCTTCATGCTCGGGGTAAGTTCCATGCTTGGGGATCCACCCCCCTGGCACCAGGCTCTGAGAATGGGGTCATTTTCACACACCGGACTCCAGAAACCAGGTTCAAGGCTCCACATTAGGGGTTAGTTTCAGGCTCCGGACTCCAGGCTCCTGGGTCAGGGCTCATGACTCCTGACTCCATGCTCCAGGTTCCACACTTAAGGCACCAGGCTCCAGACTCCAGGCTCCACTCTCCAGGCTCCAGGCTCAAAGCTCAAGGCTCCAGGCTCAAGGCTCCAGACTCAAGGCTCCAGGCTCCAAGCTCAAGGCTCCAGGGTCTTGGTCAGTTGCAGACTCTGTTATCCAGGCTACCGGCTCAAGACTCTAGGCTCAGGATCAGTTCCAGACTCCTGGCTAAAGGATCCAGGTTCCGCACTCCAGGCTCCTGGTTCCAGGCACAGGGCTCCGGGCTTTGTGTCCGTTCCATGCTCTGGGCACCAAGCTCCAGCCTCTAGACTCGGGGTCAGTTTCAGTCACTGCGCATCGGGCTCCAGGCTTCAGGCTCCATGACCCAAACTCAAGGTCAAGGCTCCAGGTTCCTTTCTGAGGGTCATTCCCAGGATCCAGGCTCCTTTCCTAAGGGATCAAGGGTTTGGATTTGGAGTATGTTCGCAGCTCCGGGCTCCAGGTTTTAGGCTCCATATTTCTGTCTAAGTTCCAGGCTACAGGCTCTATGCTCCAAGCTCGTGACTACGCATTCAAGGGTCCAGGCACCTTGCTCCAGGCTCAAGGCTCCGGGCTCGGGGTCAGTTCCATGCTCCGGGCTCAAGACTCCAGGCTCAGAGTCAGTACATGGCTCCAGTCACCAGGCTCTAGATTCCATGCTCAAGGCTCCATGCTTCAAGCTCTTGGCTCCAGGTTATAGGCTCAAGGACCAGTGTCAGTTCCAGGCCTCGGGCTCCATACTTCAGGCTCCGGGCTCAAGGCTCCGGGCTCCAGGCTCCGGGCTCCGGGCTCCGGGCTCCGGGCTCTGGGCTCGGTTTAAGTTCCAGGCTCTTTGCTCCCCCCCTCACGGCTCTTGGGTCCGGGCTCCAGGCTCTTGGAATGGGGTCAGTTCCAAGTTCCGGTAACCAGGTATTTGGCTCCACTTCTCGGGCTTCGGGTCAGTTCCAGGCTACAGGCTCAGGAGTCCAGGTTCGTTTCTACGTGTTCAAGACTCAAGGCTCCCAGTACAAGGCTCAAGCTCAGAGCTCAAGACTCCAGGCTCGGGGTGAGTTCCATGCTCCGGGCTTAAGGCTCCAAGCTCAAGGCTCGGGGTCAGTTCTAGGCTCAAGTCACCAAGCTCTAGGCTCCGAGTTCCGGGCTCCAGGCTCCAGGCGCCATGCTTCAAGCTCTTGGCTCCAGGCTCCAGGCATGGGTTCAGTTCCAGGCTCCGGGCTCCATGCTCTCAGCTCTAGGCTCGAGGCTCCAGGCTCTAGGCTCCAGGCTCAAGGCTCCAGGCTCCAGGCTCCTGGCTCAGGGCTGAGGGCTCCAAACTCCAGGCTAAAAACTCCAGGCTCAGGGCTCCGGGCTGCGTGCTGCGTGCTCCAGTCTTCGGGCTGCGGGCTCCAGGTTCAAGACTAAATGCTCCGGGCTCCAGGCTCATGCTCGGGGTCAGTTCCAGGCTCAGAGCTTGAGTTTTCAGGGTCATGGCTCAAGACTCCGGGCTCCAGGCTCCAACCTCCAATCTCAAGGCTCCAGGCTTTAGGCTTCAGGCTCCGGGCTTCGGCATGCGGGCTACGGGCTACGGGCTGCGGGCTGCGGGCTGCATGCTGCATGCTTCAGGCTCCAGGCTCCGGGTTGCGGGTTCCATGCTCAAGACTAAAGGCTCCAGGCTCCAGGCTCCAGGCATTGGGGTCAGTTCCAAGTTCCAGTCTCCCGGCTTCAGGTGATAGACTTCTTGCTCGGGGTAAGTTCCATGCTCCGGGCTCAAGGCTCCAAACTCAAGGCTCTGGGTCAGTTCAAGGCTCAAGTAACCGGGCTCAAGGCTCCAAGCCCCATGCTCCAGGCACGGGGTCAATTCCAGTCTACGGGCTCAAGGGTCTGGCTTAAGGTTCTGTGCTTAGGGACAGTTCCAGGCTCCAGGCTCCAAGCACGGGCTCTAGGGTCCACGCTCCTTGCTCCATGCTCCTTGGTCCAGGCTTCAGGCTTCAGGCACGGGGTCAATTCCAGGCTCCGGACTCCAGGCTAAAATCTCCATGCTCATGGCTCTAGGCTCATGGCTCCATGCTCTGGACTCCAGGCTTAAATCTCCATGCTCACGGCTCTAGGCTCAAGGCTCCATACTCAGGGCTCCAGGCTCGGGGTCAGTTCCAGGCTCTTTTCTCGTGGCCAGATCCAAGCTCCGGGCTCTTTGCTCTTGGCACGGGGCAAGTTTGAGGATCTGGGCTCCGAGCTCCAGTCCTTAAGGCCGTGGCTCAAAGCTCCGCTCTCAAGGCTCCGCCCTCCAGGCTCAAGGCTCAAGGTTATTTGTAAGTTGCAGGCTCCCTTCTCCAAGTTATCGGCTCCAGACTCCAGGTTCGGGTTCAGTTCCAGGCTCCGGGCTCCGGGCTCCGGGCTCCGGGCTCCGGGCTCCGGGCTCCGGGCTCCGGGCTCCGGGCTCCGGGCTCTTGGATACGGCCTCCTGGCTCCATGTTTGGGGTCATTTCCAGGCTTACGGGCTCCAGGCTCCGGTCTCGTATTTAGTTCCAAGCTCAAGGATCGGGGCTTCTAGCGACCGGCGAAAGGCAAAAGGAAAACCACAATGCCCAGAAATCTCGGTTTCCCTTATTTTCTGTGTAGAAGAGGCAAAAAGGTAATTTTTCAATGTTTCAGACGAGGAGAAGCTGTTTTTTTTCCACTTTTAAAAAAGAATGTTTTTGTATCAAGGAAAACTTTATGAACTGATAAGACTCGAAGAAAATTGCCAAAAAACACTTATTTCTGACTTGGTTTTTGCGTTTTTCTACTTTTCTGAGTAGAAGTGGAAAAAATGTCATTTTTGAGCGTTTCAGACGATAAACAAGGTGTTTTAGTCACTGTGAGAAAAGGATGTTTTTTCTCAAGGAGAACGTTATGATCTGATAAGACTTTGACAAAAATGCCATAAAACACTTATTTCTGATATGTTTTTTGTGTTTTCATGCTTTTCTAACTTTATGGGTAAAAATATCATTTTTGAGCCTTTTACACGATAAGAAGCTGTTTTGGTCACTTTGAGACAAGGATTTTTTTTTTTCAAGCAGAAGTTCATGATTGGAGAATACTTTTACAAAAAAGCCATTAAACACTTATTTCTTATTTGTTTTTTGTGTTTTCATGCTTTACTGTGTAGAAGAGGAAAAAATGTCATTTTTGAGCGTTTAAGACGATAAGGAGCTGTTTTTGTCACTTTGAGACAAGGTTGTTTTTTTCTGAAGCAAAACGTTAGGAACTGATAAGGCTTTACAAAAATGCCATAAAACAATTATTTCTGAATTGTTTTTAGTGTTTTCATACTTTTCTGAGTAGAAAAGGCAAAAATGGCATTTTTGAGCGTTTCAGACGAAAAGAACCTGTTTTGGTCACTTTGAGACAAGGATGTTGTTTTCTTAAGCAAAACGTGAGGAACTGAGAGACTTTGACAAAAATGCAATAAAACAATTATTTCTGACTTGTTTTTAGTGTTTTCATACTTTTCTGAGCAGAAGAGGACAAAAATCTCATTTTTGAGCGTTTGAGACGAAAAGAAGCTGTTTTGGTCACTTTGAGACAAAGATGTTTATTTTAAGCAGAACTTCATGATTTGAGAATACTTTTACAAAAAAGCCATAAAACACTTATTTCTCACTTGTATTTTTTGTTTTCATTCTTTTCTGAGAAGAAGAGGAAAAATGTCATTTTCGAGCGTTTCACGCAATAAGAATTTTTTTTTTCCACTTTGAGACAAGGACGTTTTTTCAAGACCTGAGAAGAGTTGGACAAAATAGCCATAAAACACTTCTTTTTGACTTGTTTTTTTTTTTTTTTTTTTTTTTTTTTTAGTGTTTTCATGGTTAATTGACTCTATTGGTAAAAATGTCATTTTTGAGCGTTTCATGGAAGAAGAAGCTGATTTGGTCACTTTTGAGACAAGGTGTTTTTTTCTCAAGCAGAAAGTAAAGCTTCACACGTTGTTCTGGCATTTCTCAAACCGCCCCGTGGAGATGGAAATCTGCCTCACATTACAGCCTCTAGCGGAAGAACTCTGTCCATGGTCCTGATTCTTTGTCTTTCTTTCTCTCTTGCTCTCTCTCCCTCTTTCCTCTAACCCCCTTCAACCTGCACACTGGCGTGGATGGACAAGGAAGAGCACTGGGAAATGTCGCACTGACCCTCTTCAGGTTTAGACCGGGACGGCTGGTGAACGGTGTGGACTCTTTCTTTTTTTCCAGCCCGCGTGGACTTGTTATTTTTCCAGAGACAGAAAACCGGTTAGCCTTACCCGTTATTTAAGCTCCAGTTCTTTTCTCATCTGGAGCTGGATAACGATAAAACATGAACCGTATGTTGAACTTTGTTATTTTTGTGTTCCAGAGAAAACCCCTGTAAGCCTAACATCTTTTTTTTATTTTTAACCTCCGGGGCTTCTCCTCAACTTTAGCCCGAAACCTAACCTTGTTCCAGGTCTGAATCTTTTCCCCTCTCTCCCCCTCTCTTCTCTCCGGCCCCCTGAAAGCTGCTGACTGAGTTGCACCTTGAAGCTGCACATTGGCAGGCCCTGAGGAGGAGGAACGCCGGGAAACGTCGCGCTGACCCGTGTCAGGATTAGGCCGGGATGGCCGGCGGACCGTGTGGACTCTGTCTTTTTTCCAGGCCTGTGTGGGACTTTGCTATTTTTCCAGACCTGACCTGACCAGACCTAAATGTATTGTAATGGTATTTTATTTTGTTTTAATGGTATTTGAATTGTATTTTCTTTTTACTTTTTATTTATGCTTTGCACTGTAAAGAACTTTTTGACTGTGTCTGTGAAACGTGCTCTTTCAATAAAATTTATTGACTATTTTTCCCACTTACAGTCTTACTCGTCCCCCCCCCTCTCTCTCTCTCCCCCTTTCTTCATCAGCAACCTTAAAGCTTTACACTTGGACTGAAAATCAAATCCTCTTGCCCGGTTAAGGTTAGGACTGAGGCCAGGGAAGGGCCGGGGTTTTGGCTCCGGGCTCGGGCTCCGTTCCAGGGTGTAGGGTTAGGGTTAGGGTTGAGGCCAGGGCCAGGGTTGGGGCTCCGGGCTTTGGCTAAGTTCCAGGTTTCAGGTTAGGGATTAGGCAGGGGTAAGGGTTTGGGCTCCGAGCTTTGGCTCCGTTCCTTGGTTTAGGGTTAGGGCTGAGGCCAGGGCAAGGGTTGGGGCTCCGGGCTCAAGGTAAGTTCAAGGGTTCCAAGCTCAGGGTCAATTTCAGGCTCCAGGCTCCGGGCTCCGGGCTCCGGGCTCCGGGCTCCGGGCTCCGGGCTCCGGGCTACAGGCTACAGGCTTTGGGCTCAAGGCTACAGGCTTCGGACTCGGGGTAAGTTCCATGCTCGGGGATCCACGTCCCTTACTCCAGGCTCTGAGAACGGGGTCAGTTCTGCACTCCGGGCTCCAGAAACCTGGTTCAAGGCTCCACACTCGGGGTGAGTTCCAGGCTCCGGACTCCAGGCTCCTGGGTAAGGGCTCCAGACTCCTGACTCCATGCTCCAGGCTCTAAGCTCCAGGCTCCTGGGTAAGGGCTCCAGACTCCTGACTCCATGCTCCAGGCTCTAAGCTCCAGGCTCCAGGCTCCAGGCTCCAGGCTCCAGGCTCCAGGCTCCGCTCTCCAGGCTCCATTTTTCAAGCTCTGGGAACCAAGCTAAAGGCTCCATTCTTAGGGTCAGTTTCAGGCTAAAGGCTCCAGGCTCTAGGCTCCAGGCTCCAGGCTCATGGCTCAAGGATCCAGGCTCCAGGCTCCAGGCTCCAGGCTCCAGGCTCCAGGCTCCAGGTTCTAGGCTCCAGGCTCCAGGTTCTTCTCTCCAGGCTTCGCTCTCCAGGCTCCGGGCTGTGGGCTAATGGCTCAAGGCTAAAGGCTCAAGGCTCCAGGCTATAGGCTGCAGGGTTGGCGTCAGTTCCAGGCTCCGTGCTTCCCCCTCAAGGCTCCAGGCTTCGGGCTCCGGGCTCCGGGCTCCGGGCTCCGGGCTCCGGGCTCCGGGCTCCGGGCTCCGGGCTCCGGGCTCCGGGCTCCGGGCTCCAGGCTCCATTCTCGGGTTTGGTTCCAGTCTCGAGGTTCCTTGCTCTAGGCTCCGGGCTCCAGGATTTTGGCTTGGTGTCTTCTTCCAGGCTCTAGGCTCCAGGCTCGTGACTCTAGCCTCCAGGCTCCAGGCTCGTGATCAGTTCAAGGCTCCGGGCTCTAGTCTCTAGGGTCCGGGTTCGGCATCAGTTCCAGGATCAGGGCTCCAGGTTCCAGGTTCAAGGTTCCAGACTCCAAGCTCATCGATCCAGTATGCGGGCTCCGGATTTAGGGTCAGTTCCATGCTCCAGTCTCCAGGCTCCAGTCTCTGGTTCAGTTCAAAGCTCCAGGCTCCAGGCTCCAGGCTCCAGGCTCCTGGTTCCAGACTCCAGGCTCCAGGCTCAAGTCTCAAGGCTCAAGGCTCAAGGCTCAAAGCTACGGGCATGGAGTCAGTACCAAGATCCGGTCTCCAGGCGCCAGGCTTCTGGCTCGGGGTAAATTTCATGCTTGGGGTTCCAAACCCAGGGCTCCAGGCAGAGGGTTTTTTCCAGGCTCTTGGCTCCAGGCCTTTGGCTCGGGGTCTTCATCCAGGCTCAAGGCTCTTGGTTCAAGGCTCCCAGCTCCAGGCTCAAAGCTCCAGGCTCAAAGCTCCAGGCTCTGGGCTCAAGATCAGTTCCATACTCCGGTCTCCGGGACCCAGGTTTCGGGTTTGGGGTGTATTCCATGCTCTGGCCTTCGGGCTCCAGGCTCCAGGCTTCTGGCCTGGGGTAAGTTCCATGCTTCGGGATCCACGCCCCTGGCTCCAGGCTCTGAGAACGGGGTCATTTCCACACACCGGGCTCCAGAATCCAGGTTCAAGGCTCCACACTCAGGGTGATTTCCAGGCTACGGACTCCAGGCTCCTGGGTTAGGGCTCCATACTCCTGACTCAATGCTCCAAGCTCAAGGCTCCAAGCTCCAGGCTCAAGGATCAAGGCTCCAGGCTCAAGGCTCAAGGCTCAAGGCTTGAGGCTCCAGGGTCTTGGTCAGTTGCAGACTTCCATTGTCCAGGTTACCGGCTCAAGACTCTAGGCTCGGGATCAGTTCCAGGCTCCTGGCTAAAGGATCCAGGTTCCGCGCTCCAGGCTCCTGGTTCCAGGCACAGGGCTCCGAGCTTGGTTTCAGTTCCATGCTCTGGGCACCAAGCTCCAGCCTCTAGACTCGGGGTCAGTTTAAGGCACTGCGCATCGGGCTCCAGGCTCCAGGCTCCATGACCCAAGGTCAAGGCTTCAGGTTCCAGGCTCCTTTCCTAAGGGCTCAAGGGTTTGGATTTGGAGTATGTTCCTTTCTCCGGGCTCCAGGTTTTAGGCTCCATATTTCTGGCTCAGTTCTAGGCTACAGGCTCTATGCTCCAGGCTCGTGACTACGCATTTAAGGGTCCAGGCACCTTGCTCAAGGCTCCGGGCTCGGGGTCTTTTCCATGTTCCGGGCTCAAGACTCCAGGCTCAAGGCTCAGAGTCAGTTCATGGCTCCAGTCACCAGGCTCTAGACTCCATGCTCAAGGCTACATGCTTCAAGCTCTCTGCTCCAGGCTATAGGCTCAAGGAACAGTGTCAGTTTCAGGCCTCGGGCTCAATACTTCATTCTCCGGACTCAAGGCTCCGGGCTCAGTTTCACTTCCAGGCTCTGTGCTCTCCCCTCAAGGCTCTAGGGTCCGGGCTCCAGGCTCTTGGAATGGGGTCAGTTCCATGTTCCGGTCTCCAGGTATTGGGCTCCACTTCTCGGTCTTCGGGTCAGCTGCAGGCTACAGGATCAATAGTCCAGGTTCGTTTCTACGCGTTCCAGGCTCAAGGTTCCCAGTACAAGGCTCAAAGCTTAAGGCTAAGAGCTGAAGACTCCAGGCTCGGGGTGAGTTCCATGCTCCAGGCTTCAGGCTCCAAGCTCAAGGCTTGGGGTCAGTTCTAGGCTAGAGTCATCAGGCTCTAGGCTCCGGGCTCTGGGCTCTAGGCTCCAGGCTCTAGGCTCTAGGCTCCAGGCTCTAGGCTCTAGGCTCCAGGCTCCAGGCTCCAGGCTCAGGGCTCCAGGCTCCAGAATCCAAGCTAAACACTCCAGGCTCAGTGCTCCAGGGCTGGCTCCGGGCTGCGTCCTGCGGGCTGCGGGCTCAAGGCTCAAGACTAAATGCTCCGGGCTCCAGGCTCAAGCTCGGGGTCAGTTCCAGGCTCCATGCTGCATTTTTAAGGGTCATGGCTCAAGACTCCAGGCTCCTGGCTCCTGGCTCCTGGCTCCAAGCTCCATTCTCAAGGCTCCAGGCTCCAGGCTTAAGGCTTTAGGCTCCAGGCTTCAGGCTCCGGGCTTCGGCATGCGGGCTGCGGGCTACGGGCTGCGGGCTGCGGCCTGCGTGCTGCGTACTTCAGGCTCCAGGCTCCGGGTTGCGGGTTCCAGGTTCAAGACTTAAGGCTCCGGGCTCCAGGCTCCAGGTATTGGGGTCAGTTCCAAGTTCCAGTCTCCCGGCTTCAGGCGCTAGACTTCTTGCTCGGGGTAAGTTCTATGCTCCGGGCTCAAGGCTCCAAGCTCAAGACTCTGGGTCAGTTCAAGGCTCAAGTAACTGGGCTCAAGGCTCCAAGCTCCATGCTCCAGGCAAGGGGTCAATTCCAGTCTACGGGCTCCAAGTTTACGGCTCCATATTTCAGGCTCAGTTTCAGGATACAGGCTCTATGCTCCAGGCTCGTGACTACGCGTTCCAGGCTCCAGTCACCGTGCTCTAGGCTCAAGGCTCAAGGTTACAGCCTCGGGGTCAGTTCCATGCTCCGGGCTCAAGGCTCAAAGCTCATGGCTCTTGGTCAGTTCAACGCTCTTGGCTCCAGGCTCCATGCTCAAGGCTGCATGGTTCAGGCTCTTGGCTCAAGGCTCAAGGCTCCAGGCTCCAGGATCCAGGCTCATGGCTCAAGGCTCCAGGCTCCAGGCTTCAGGCTCAAGGCTCAAGGCTCCAGGCTCAGGGCTCCAGGCTCCAGGCTCAGGGCTAGGGGTCAGTTCCATGCTAAAGGCTCCTGGTTCTTCTCTCCA
Organism: Sphaeramia orbicularis; assembly: GCF_902148855.1. NCBI lineage: Eukaryota > Metazoa > Chordata > Actinopteri > Kurtiformes > Apogonidae > Sphaeramia > Sphaeramia orbicularis. Next base: position 45,796,535 of record NC_043964.1, read on the forward strand.
GGCTTCGCTCTCCAGGCTTCGGGCTGCGGGCTCACGGCTACAGGCTCATGGCTCCAGGTTATAGGCTCCAGGGTCAGGGTAAGTTCCAGGCTCTGGGCTCCATGCTTAAGGCTCTTGGCTAAAGGCTCCGGGCGCAGTATCAGTTCCAGGCTCCGTGACTTCCCATCGAAGCTCAAGGCTCCGGGCTCCGGGCTCCAGGCTCCAGGCTCAAGGCTCCAGGCTCAAGGCTAAAGGCTAAAGGCTCCAGGCTCCAAGCTCCATGTTCAAGGGTCAAGGGATTAGACTCCATGCTTCAGGGTCCAGGCTCCAGGCTCCAGGCTCGTCATCAGTTCGAGGCTCCGGGCTCTAGGCTCTAGGGTCCGGGTTAAGCGTCAGTTCCAGGGTCTGGGCTCCAGGTTCCAGGTTCAAGGTTCAAGGTTCCAGGCTCCAGGCTCATCGATCCAGTATACGGGCGGATTCAGGGTAAGTTCCATGCTCAAGTCTCCAGGCTCTAGTCTCCGGTTCAGTTCAAGGCTCCAGGCTCCAGACTCCAAGTTCCAGACTCCAGGCTCCAGGCTCAAGTCTCCAGGCTCAAGGCTCCAGGCTACGGGAAGGGAGTCAGTTCCAAGTTCCGGTTTCCCAGCATTCAGGCAAGAGGCTTCCTGCGATGGGTAAGTTTCATGCTTGGGGTTCAACACCCAGGGCTCCAGGCTCCAGGCACGGGGTTTTTTTCCAGCCTCCGGGCTTAAGGCTTTGGGCTCGGGGTCTTAATCCAGGCTCCAGGCTCCAGGTTCCAGGCTCCAGGCTACAGGCATAGAGTCAGTTCCAAGTTCCGGTCTCCCGGCTTTCAGGCGCAAGCTTCTGGCTCGGGGTAAGTTTCATGCTTTGGGTTCATTACCCAGGGCTCCAGGCTCCAGGCATGGGGTTTGTTCCAGCCTCTGCATTCCAGGTTTTGGGCCCGGGGTCTTCTTCCAGGGTCAAGGCTCAAGGCTGCAGGTTCATGGCTCCAGGCTCCAGGCTCAAAGCTCTAGGCTCTTGGCTCAAGATCAGTTCCACACTTCTTTCTCCAGGAACCAGGTTTCGGGTTCGGGGTGTATTTCATGCTCTGGCCTTCGGGCTCCAGGCTCCAGGCTTCGGGCTCAAGGCTACAGGCTTCGGGCTCGGGGTAAGTTCCATGCTCGGTGATCCACGCCCCTGGCTCCAGGCTCTGAGAACGGGGTCAGTTCCACACTCCGGGCTCCAGAAACCAGGTTCAAGGCTCCACAATCGGGGTCAGTTCCAGGCTCCGGACTCCAGGCTCCGGGGTGAGGGCTCTAGACTCCAGCCTCCAGCCTCCAGCCTCCAGCCTCCAGGCTCCAGGCTCCAGGCTCAAGGCTTAAGGCTCAAGGCTCGAGGCTCAAGGCTCCACTCGCCAGGCTCCATGTTTCAAGCTCTGGGATCCAGGCTTAAGGCTCCATTCTTGGGGTCAGTTCCAGGCTCCAGGCTCCATGCTTCAGGCTCCGGGCTCAAGGCTCTGGGCCCAGTGTCAGTTCCAGGCTCCGGGCTCCCCATTCAACGCTCAAGGATCCGGGCTCAAAGCTCTGGGCCTGGCATCAGATCCAAGCTCCGGTCTCCAGGTTTTAGGCTCCACATTTCTGGCTCGGGGTCAGTTCAAGGCTAATGGCTCCATTTTCCAGGCTCGTTGCTACGCGTTCAAGGCTCCCAGCTCCAGGCTTAAAGCTCCAGGCTCAATGCTCCAGGCTCTGGGCTCAAAATCAGTTTCATACTTCGGTCTACAGGAAACAGGTTTCGGGTTCAGAGAATATTCCATGCTCTTGCCTTCTGGCTCCAGGCTCCAGGCTTCGGCCTGCGGCCTGTGGGTTTCAGGCTGCGTACTCCATGCTCCAGGCTCCGGGCTGCAGGCTCCAGGCCCAAGACTAAAGGCTCTGGGCTCCAGGCTCCAGGCTTGGGGTAAGTTCCAGGCTCCGGGCTCCATGTTTCAGGGTCATGGCTCAAGACTCCAGGATCCAGGATCCAGGATCCAAGCTCCATTCTCAAGGCTCCAGGCTCCAGGCTCAAGGCTCCCAACTCCAGGCTCCAGGCTGTAGGTTCTGCGCTCCATTTTCCGATTTCAAGAATCCGAGCAAGGGTTTAGTTCCACGCTCCGGGCTCAGGGCTCAAGCCTCCAGTCTTAAGGCTTCAGATTCTTTGCTCCCTGCTCAAGTCTCCGGGCTCCAGGCTTCGGGCTTTGGGGCAGTTCTTATCTCCAAGGACCAGGCTTCAGGCTCCAGGCTTTAGGCTCTGGGTAAGTTCCAGCTCCAGGTTCAAGTCTCTGGGCCCCAGGCTGCCGGTTCTTGGAACCAGGCTCCAGGTTCCAGACAGCGCGTTCCAGGATCGGGGATCAGGATAAGTTTGAGGCTCTGGGCTCAAGGCTCTTGGATCAGTGTCAGTATGTTGCTCCGGGCTCAACTTTGCAGGCTCCAGGTTCCATTCTCCATGCTCCATGCTCCAGGCTCCAGGCTCCAGGCTCCGCGTTCCTTCCTCCGGGATCAATTCTTTTGGCTCGGAGTATGTTTGTGGCTCCGGGCTCCCGGTTTTATGCCCCATTTTTTGGCACAGTTCCAAGCTACAGGTTCGATTCTCCAGGTTCGTGACAACACGTTCCAGTCTAATGGCACCAGGCTCAAGGTTCAAGGCTCCGGTCTCCAGGCTCAAGCCTCGGGGTCAGTTCCATGCTCCAGGCTCAAGGCTCAGGGTCATTTCATGGCTCCAGTCACCAGGCTCTAGACTCCAGGCTCAAGTCTCCATGCTTCATGCTCTGGGCTCCAGGCTATAGGCTCCAGGGTCGGGGTCAGTTCCAGGCTTCCTGCTCCATGCTTCAGGATCTGGGCTCAAGGCTCCGGGCTCAGTGTTAGTTCCAGTTTCCGTGATCCCCCCTCAAGGCTCCAGGCTCTGGGCTCCAGGCTCTTGGCATGGGTTCAGTTCTAAGATCTGGTCTCCAGGTTTTAGGCTCCACTTCTTGGGCTCGAGATCAGTTCCTGGCAAAAGGCTCCATAGTCTAGGTTCGTTGCTACATGTTCCAGGTTCAAGGCTCCCAGCACAAGGCTCCAGGCTGAAGGCTCCAAGCTCAAGGCTCCAGGCTCCGGGTAAGTTCCATGCTCCAGGGTAAAGGCTCCAAGCTCAAGGCTCGGGGTCAAATCCAGGCTCAGGTCACCGGGCTCTAGGCTCCGGGCTCCAGGCTCAAGGTGCCATGCTTCAAGCTCTTGGCTCCAGGCTCCAGGCTCCAGGCTCGGGGTCAGTGCCAGGCTCTGGGCTAAATGCCCCGGGGTCAGGGCTCAAGACTCCAGGATCCATGCTCCAGGCTCCGCTCTCCAGGCTCCATGCTTCAAGCTTTGGGATCCAGGCTAAAGGCTCCATGCTCTGGGTCAGTTCCAGGCTCCATGCCTCAGGCGCCGGGCTCAGTGTCAGTTCCAGGCTGCGGAATCCCCGCTAAAGGCTCCAGGCTCTGGGCATGGGGTCAGTTCAAAGTTCCGGTCTCCAGGTTTAAGGCTCCACATTTTGGGCTCGGAGTTAGTTCAAGGCTAATGGCTCCATTTTATAAGCTCGTTGCTATGCGTTCCAGGCTCCAGGCACCCGGCACGAGGTTTTTTCTAGGCTCTGGGCTTCTGGCTTTTTGCTTGGGGTCTCCTTCCAGGCTCTAGGCTTCATGCTCATGGCTTCAGGCTCCAAGCTCAAAGCTCCAGGCTCCAGGCTCCATGCTCCAGGTTCAAAGCTCCAGGCTCAAAGCTCCAGGCTCTATGCTCGGGATCAGTTAAAGGCTCCGTGCACAAGGACCCAGGCATTTGGTTCAGGGTGTATTCCATGCTCTGGCCTGTGGGCTCCAGACTCCAGGCTCCGGTAATTTGGTCAGGTCAAAGTTCCGGTCTCCAAGCTTAAGGCTCCAGGCTTCGGGCTCAGGCTAAGTTCCATGCTCGGGGTTCCACGCCCTGGGCTCCAGGCTCTGGGAACAGGGTCATTTCCACGCTCCGGGCTCCAGAATCCAGGCTCCGGACTTGGAGTCAGTTCCAGGCTCCAGGCTCCAGGCTCCAAGCTCCAGGCTCCAGGCTCCAGGCTAAAGGCTCACAGCTCCACGCTCACGGCTCAATGCTCCGAGCTCAGGGGTCCATACTCGGGGTGAGTTCAAGTCTCCTGGGTGCAGGGTCCTTGCTTAAGGTTCCGTGCTCGTGGTCAGTTCCAGTCTCCGGGCTCCGGGCTCCAGGCACAGGGTCATTTCCAGGCTCCTGGCTCAAGACTCCAGGCTCCAGGCTCTGGACTTGGGGTCAGTACAAGGCTTTGGGCTCACGGCTCCAGGCTCACGGCTCCATGCTCCGGACCCCAGGCTCCAAGCTCAAGGTTCTTTGTTCGGGGTCAGTTCCAGGCTCCGCGCTCCACGCTCCATGTTCAGGGCTCCGGGCTCAGGGTCATTTCTTGGCTCCGGGCTCCAAGGTCCGGACTGAAGGTCAGTAACAGGCTCTATGCTCCAGGCTCCAAGCTCACGGCTCCATGCTACGGGATCCAGGCTTGGGGTAAGTTCCAGGGTTCGGGCTCCAGGCTCAGGGATCAAGGCTTAATGTTCATGGTCAGTTCAAGACCATGAACTGAGGTTCTTTTCTCTGGGCTAGGGGTCACTTCGAGTATCTTGGTTCCGGGCTCTAGCATTTTAAGGTCTTGGCTCTAGATTCTGCGCACAAGGCTCCTGCTCCGGGCTCCAGTCTCAAGGCTTCAGGCTCCAGGCTCCAGGCTCCAGGGTCTTGGTCAGTTGCAGACTCCATTATCCAGGCTACCGGTTCAAGACTCTAGGCCCGAGATCAGTTCCAGGCTCCGGGCTAAAGGATCCAGGCACCGCGATCAAGGCTCCTGGTTCCAGACTCCAGGCTCCAGGCTCAAGTCTCCAGGCTAAAGGCTCCAGGCTACGGGCATGGAGTCAGTTCCAAGATCCGGTCTCCAGGCGCCAGGCTTCTGGCTTGGGGTAAGTTTCATGCTTGGGGTTCCACACCCAGGGCTCCAGGCACGGGGTTTTTTCGAGGCTCTGGGCTCCAGGCTTTGGGCTCGGGGTCTTCATCCAGGCTCAAGGCTCTTGGTTCAAGGCTCCCAGCTCCAGGCTCAAAGCTCCAGGTTAAAAGCTCCGGTCTCCTGGATCAAGATCAGTTCCATACTCCGGTCTCCCGGACCCAGGTTTCGGGTTCGGGGTGTATTCCATGCTCTGGCCTTCGGGCTCCAGGCTCCAGGCTTCTGGCTCGGGGTAAGTTCCATGCTTGGGGATCAACGCCCCTTGCTCCAGGCTCTGAGAACGGGGTAATTTCCACACTCCGGGCTCCAGAAACCAGGTTCAAGGCTCCACACTCGGGGTGAGTTCCAGGCTCCGGACTCCAGGCTCCTGGGTAAGGGCTCCAGACTCCTGACTCCATGCTCCAGGCTCTAAGCTCCAGGCTCCAGGCTCCAGGCTCCAGGCTCCAGGCTCCAGGCTCAAGGCTCCAGGCTCCGCTCTCCAGGCTCCATTTTTCAAGCTCTGGGAACCAAGCTAAAGGCTCCATGCTTAGGGTCAGTTTCAGGCTAAAGGCTCCAGGCTCTAGGCTCCAGGCTCCAGGCTCCAGGCTCCAGGCTCCAGGCTCCAGGCTCAAGGATCCAGGCTCCAGGCTCCAGGCTCAAGGCTCCAGGTTCTTCTCTCCAGGCTTTGCTCTCCAGGCTCTGGGCTGTCGGCTAATGGCTCAAGGCTACAGGCTCAAGGCTCCAGGCTATAGGCTGCAGGGTCGGCGTCAGTTCCAGGCCCCGGGCTCCATGCTTCAGGCTCTGGGCTCAAAGCTCCGGGCTCAGTGTCAGTTCCAGGCTCCAGGCTCCAGGCTCTTTTCATGGGGTCAGTTCCAAGATCTGGTCTCCAGGTTTTTGGCTTCATTTCTCGGGCTCTAGGTCAGCTCCAGGCTAAATGCTCCATTTTCCAGGATCGTTGCTACGCGTTCAAGGCTCAAGGCTCCCAGCACCAGGTTCCAGGCTGAAGGCTCCAAGCTCAAGGCTCCACGTTAAGGGTAAGTTCCATGCTCAAGGGTAAAGGCTGAAAGATCAAGGCTCCGGGTCAATTCCAGGCTGAAGTCACCGGGCTCTCCGCTGCGGGCTCCAGGCTCAAGGCGCCATGCTTCAAGCTCTTGGCTCCAGACTCATGGCTCCAGGCTCGGGGTCAGTTTCAGGCTCCGGGCTCCATCCTCCGAGGTCAGCGCTCCAGACTAAAGACTCCAGACTCCAGGCTCAAGGCTCCATGCTTAGAGCTCTTGGATCCAGGCTAAAGGCTCCATGCTCGAGGTCAGTTTCAGGCTCCATGCTTCAGGTTCCGGGCTCAAGGCTCCGGGCTCAGTGTCAGTTCCAGTTTCCGGGCTCCCCGCTCAAGGCTCCGGGCTCATGGCTCTTGGCATGTGGTCAGTTCCAAGTTCCGGTCTCCAGGTTTTAGGCTCCACATTTCGGGCTCGGGGTCAGTTAAAGGCTAATGGCTCCATATTCTAGGCTCATTGCAACGCTTTCCAGGCTCAAGGCTCCCTTCACCAGGCTGAAGGCTGAAGGCTAAAAGCTCATGGCTCAAGGCTCTGGGTAAGTTCTGTCTCCGGGCTCAAGACTCCAAGCTCAAGGCTTGGGGTCAGTTCCACGCTATAGGCTAAAGGCTCCATGCTCAAGGCTGTATGGTTCAGGCTTTTTGCTCCAGGCTCCAGGCTCCAGAAACAAGGCTCCAAGCTCCAGGCTCCAGGCTCCAGGCTCCAGGCTCCAGGCTCCAGGCTCCAGGCTCCAGGCTCGGGGTCAGTTCATGGCTCAAGGCTCCAGGCTCTTCTCTCCAGGCTTCGCTCTTCAGGCTCCGGGCTGCGGGCTCCAGGCTCATGGCTCCAGGCTCCAGGCTCAAAGGCGCAAGGCTCCAGGGTCTTTTTTAGTTGAAGGCTCCGTGCTCCAGGCTACTGGCTCCAGACTCCAGGCTCGGAATATGTTTCAGGCTCCAGGCTAAAGAATCCAGGCTCCGCACTCCTGGTTTTGGGTCACTTCAATGTTCCGGGCTGCAGACTCAAGCCTCTAGGCTCGGGGTCAGTTTCAGGCACCGTACTCCAGGCTCCAGGCTCCAAGCTCCAGGCTCCAGGCTCCAGGCTCCGTGCCCCAAACACCAGGTCATGATTCCAGGTTCCTTGCTGAGGAAAATTTCCAGGCTGTGGGCCCTTTGCTCCAGGCTCAGTTTCATTTCTAGGCTTTGGGCTCCATGTTCTGTGCTCCAGGCTCCAGGCGCCATGCTCCGGGCTTGGGGTTAGTTAAGGGCTCCAGGCTCTAGGCTCCAGGCGCCAGGCGCCATTTTCAAGGCACTGGGCTCCGGGCTACGGGCTCCAGGCTCCCGACTCCAGGCTCCAGGCTCCAGGTTCTGCGCTCCATTTTCCGATTTCAAGAATCCAAGCAAGGGTTAAGTTCCATGCTCCGGGCTCAGGGCTAAAGCCTCCAGTCTCCATGCTTCAGATTCTGGGCTCCCTGCTAAAGGCTCATGGCTCCGCACTCAAGGCTCCAGGCTCCAGGCTTTTGGCTTGGGGTCTTCTTCCAGGGTCTAGGCTCAAGGCTGAAGGTTCAAGGCTCCCAGCTCTAGGCTCATAGCTCCAGGCTCAAAGCTCCAGGCTCTGGGCTCAAGATCAGTTCCATATTTCAGTCCCCAGGAACCAGGTTTCGGGGGGGAAATTCCACGCTCTGGCCTTCGGGCTCCAGGCTCCAGGCTCCAGGCTCCAGGCTCCAGGCTCCAGGCTCCAGGCTCCAGGCTTCGGGCTCGGGGTAAATTCCATGCTCAGGGATCCACGCCCCTGGCTCCAGGCTCTGAGAACGGGGTCATTTCCACACTCCGGGCTCCAGAAACCAGGTTCAAGGCTCAACACTCGGGGTCAGTTCCAGTCTCGGGACTCCAGGCTCCGGGGTGATGGCTCTAGACTCCAGACTCAAGGCTCCAGGCTCCAGGCTCAAGGCTCAAGGCTCCAGGCGCCGCTCTCCAGGTTCCATGTTTCAAGCTCTGGGATCCAGGCTTAAGGCTCCATGCTTAGGGTCAGTTCCAGGCTCCATGCTATAGGCTCAGGGCTCAAGACTCCGGGCTTATTGTCAGTTCCAGGCTCCGGGCTCCAAGCTTAGAGCTCTTGGATCCAGGCTAAAGGCTCCATGCTCAAGGTCAGTTCCAGTTTCCGGGCTCCCCGCTCAAGGCTCCGGGCTCATGGCTCTTGGCATGTGGTCAGTTCCAAGTTCCGGTCTCCAGGTTTTAGGCTCCACATTTCGGGCTCGGGGTAAGTTCAAGGCTAATGGCTCCATTTTCCAGGCTCGTTGCTATGCGTTCCAGGCTTCAGGCTCCCGGCACCAGGCTCAAGGCTGAAGGCTAAAAGCTCAAGGCTCCGGGCTCAGGGTAAGTTCCTTGCTCCGGGCTCAAAGCTCCAAGCTCAAGGCTTGGTGTCAGTTCCACGCTCTAGGCTCCAGGCTCCACATTCAAGGCTGCATGGTTCAGGCTCTTTGCTCCAGGCTCCAGTTTCCAGGCTCCAGGCTCTAGGCTCTAGGCTCTAGGCTCGGGGTCAGTACAAGGCTCTTGGCCCATGGTTCTACTCTCCAGGCTTCGCTCTCCAGGCTCCGTGCGTCCCCCCTCGAGGCTCCAGGCTCCGGTCTCCGGGCTCCGGGCTCCAGGCTCAAGGCTCCAGGCTCCAGGCTCCAGGCTCCAGGTTTCAGGCTCCAGGCTCCAGGCCCCAGGGTCTTGGTCTGTTGCAGACTCCATTATCTCGGCTACCGGCTCAAGACTCTTGGCTCGGGATCAGTTCTAGGCTCCTGGCTAAAGGATCCAGGTTCCGCACTCCAGGCTCCTGGTTCCAGGCACAGGGCTCCGGGCTTGGTTTCAGTTCCATGCTCCGGACACCAAGCTCCAGCCTCTAGACTCGGGGTCAGTTTCAGGCACTGCGCATCGGGCTCCAGGCTCAAGGCTCCATGAGCCAAACTCAAGGTCAAGGCTCAAGGTTCCTTGCTGAGGGTCATTTCCAGGCTCCAGGCTCATGTCCTAAGGGATAAAGGGTTTGGATTTGGAGTAGGTTCATAGCTCCGGGCTCAAGGTTTTAGGGTCTATATTTATGGCTCAGTTCTAGGCTACAGGCTCTATGCTTCAGGCTCGTGACTACGCGTTCCAGGGTCCAGGCACCTATCTCCAGGCTCAAGTCTCCGGGTCAGTTCCATGCTCTGGGCTCAAGACTCCAGGCTCAAGGCTCTGAGGCAGTTCACTGCTCAAGTCACCAGGCTCTAGACTCCATTCTCAAGGCTCCATGCTTCAAGCTCTTGGCTCCAGGCTCCAGGCTCCAGGGTTTGGGTCATTTCCATGCTCCGGGCTCCAAGCTCTATGCTCAGAGCTCTTGGTTGGGGGTCAGGTCCAAGCTCTCTGCACCGGGCTTCAGGCCCCAGATTCAAGACTCCATGCTCCACGCTCCGGGCTTTAGGCTCCATGCTCAAAGCTCCGGGCTCCATGCTCCATGCTCCAAGCTCCGGGCTCCTTGCTCCGGTCACCAGGATTCAGGCTTCAACGCTTCAGGCTTCAGACTTCAGGCTTACGGCTCCGGGCTCAGTGTTAATTCGAGGCTCCGGGCTCCAGGTTTAAGTTTCACGGTCAGTTTAAAGCTTCGTACTCCATGCTCCGTGCTCAAGGCTCTTGGTCCGTTCCAGGTCCTGGGTTCCAGCCTCCTACGTCTAGGCTCCGCATTCAATGTTCCGGGCTCCAGGCTCAAGGCACGGGGTCATTTCCAGGCTCCGGTCTCCAAGTTCCGGACGTGTGGTCAGTTCCAAGCTCCGGGCTCCAGGCTCCTGGTTCCAGGCTAAGTTCTTTGGGCTCAGTGTCAGTTCCAGGCTCTGGGCTCCAGGCTCAGTGGTCCACGCTCCAAGCTTCAAGTTCCAGGCTCAAGGCTACATGCTCCAGGCTCCAGGCTCGGCGCTCAAGGCTCCAGGCTCAAGGCTCTTGGATCCAGGCTCTGGGCATGGGGTAGGTTCAAAGGTCTGGGATCCAGGCTTCAGGCTCCAGGCTTCGGGTTTGGGGTAAGTTGCAGGCTCCGGGTTTCCATTCCTTGGGCTCAAGACTCCGGGCACAGGGTTTTTTCCAGTCTCCAGGCTCAAGACTTTGGGCCTTGGGTCTTCTTCCAAGCTCCAGGCTCCATGCTCCCGGCTCAAATCTTCCGGCTAAAAGCTCATGGCTCCGGGTTTGGGATCAGTTCAAGACTCCGGGTTCCAGGCCCCAGGTTCCGAAGTCAGGGTCAGTTCCAAGCTCGAACCTCCGGGCTCAAGGCTCCACAATCAAGGATCTAGGCTCTGGGCAAAGGGTAAGCTCCAGGCACCGGGCTCCAGGCTCCATTCTCGGGTTAGGTTCCAGTCTCGTGGTTCCTTGCTCTAGGCTCCGGGCTCCAGGCTTTTGGCTTGGTGTCTTCTTCCAGGCTCTAGGCTCCAGGCTTGTGACTCTAGGCTCATGGCTCCAGGTTCCAGGCTCCAGGCTCGTGATCAGTTCGAGGCTCCGGGCTCTAGTCTCTAGGGTCCGGGTTCGGCATCAGTTCCAGGATCCGGGCTCCAGGTTCAAGGTTCCAGACTCCAAGCTCATCGATCCAGTATGCGGGCTCCGGATTTAGGGTCAGTTCCATGCACCAGTCTCCAGGCTCCAGTCTCTGGTTCAGTTCAAAGCTCCAGGCTCCTGGTTCCAGACTCCAGGCTCAAGACTCAAAGCTACGGGCATGGAGTCAGTACCAAGATCCGGTCTCCAGGCACCAGGCTTCTGGCTCGGGGTAAATTTCATGCTTGGGGTTCCACACCCAGGGCTCCAGGAAGAGGGTTTTTTCCAGGCTCTTGGCTCCAGGCCTTTGGCTTGGGGTCTTCATCCAGGCTCAAGGCTCTTGGTTCAAGGCTCCCAGCTCCAGGCTCAAAGCTCCAGGCTCTGGGCTCAAGATCAGTTCCATACTCCGGTCTCCGGGACCGAGGTTTCGGGTTCGGGGTGTATTCCATGCTCTGGCCTTCGGGCTCCAGGCTCCGGGCTCCAGGCTTCTGGCCTGGGGTAAGTTCCATGCTTCGGGATCCACGCCCCTGGCTCCAGGCTCTGAGAACGGGGTCATTTCCACACACCGGGCTCCAGAAAACAGGTTCAAGGCTCCACACTCAGGGAGATTTCCAGGCTACGGACTCCAGGCTCCTGGGTCAGGGCTCCATACTCCTGACTCCATGCTCCAAGCTCAAGGCTCCAAGCTCCAGGCTCAAGGATCAAGGCTCCAGGCTCAAGGCTCCAGGCTCAAGGCTCCAGGCTCAAGGCTCCAGGGTCTTGGTCAGTTGCAGACTTCTATTGTCCAGGTTACCAGCTCAAGACTCTAGGCTCGGGATCAGTTCCAGGCTCCTGGCTAAAGGATCCAGGTTCCGCGCTCCAGGCTCCTGGTTCCCGGCACAGGGCTCCGAGCTTGGTGTCAGTTCCATGCTCTGGGCACCAAGCTCCAGCCTCTAGACTCGGGGTCAGTTTAAGGCACTGCGCATTGGGCTCCAGGCTCCAGGCTCCAGGCTCCAGGCTCCATGACCCAAGGTCAAGGCTTCAGTTTCCAGGCTCCTTTCCTAAGGGATCAAGGGTTTGGATTTGGAGTATGTTCCTAGCTCCGGGCTCCAGGTTTTAGGCTCCATATTTCTGTATCAGTTCTAGGCTACAGGCTCTATGCTCCAGGCTCGTGACTACGCATTCAAGGGTCCAGTCACCTTGCTCAAGACTCCGGGCTCAGGGTCTTTTCCATGTTCCGGGCTCAAGACTCCAGGCTCATGGCTCAGAGTCAGTTCATGGCACCAGTCACCAGGCTCTAGACTCTGTGCTCAAGGCTACATGCTTCAAGCTCTCTGCTCCAGGCTGTAGGCTCAAGGACCAGTGTCAGTTTTTGGTCTTGGGCTCAATACTTCAGGCTCCGGACTAAAGGCTCCGGGCTCCGGGCTCAGTTTCACTTCCAGGCTCTGTGCTCCCCCGTCAAGGCTCTAGGGTCCGGGCTCCAGGCTCTTGGAATGGGGTCAGTTCCATGTTCCGGTCTCCAGGTATTTGGCTCCACTTCTCGGGCTTCGGGTCAGTTCCAGGCTACAGGATTATTAGTCCAGGTTCGTTTCTACGCGTTCCAGGCTCAAGGTTCCCAGTACAAGCCTCAAAGCTTAAGGCTAAGAGCTGAAGACTCCAGGCTCGGGGTGAGTTCCATGCTCCAGGCAAGGCTCCAAGCTCAAGGCTTGGGGTCAGTTCTAGGCTCAAGTCATCAGGCTCTATGCTCCGGGCTCCAAGCTCCAGGCTCCAGGCTCAAGGCTCTAGGTTCTAGGCTCTAGGCTCCAGGCTCCAGGCTCCAGGCTCCAGGCTCAAGGCTCCAGGCTCCAGGCTCCAGGCTCCAGGCTCAGGGCTCCAGGCTCAGGGCTCCAGGCTCCAGACTCCAGGCTAAACACTCCAGGCTCAGTGCTCCAGGCTCCGGGCTGCGTCCTGCGGGCTGCGGGCTCAAGGCTCAAGACTAAATGCTCCGGGCTCCAGGCTCAAGCTCGGGGTCAGTTCCAGGCTCCATGCTGCATTTTTAAGGGTCATGGCTCAAGACTCCAGGCTCCCGGCTCCTGGCTCCAAGCTCCATTCTCAACGCTCCAGGCTTAAGGCTTTAGGCTCCAGGCTTCAGGCTCCGGGCTTCGGCATGCGGACTACGGGCTGCGTGCTGCGGCCTGCGTGCTGCGTACTTCAGGCTCCAGGGTCCGGGTTGCGGGTTCCAGGTTCAAGACTAAAGGCTCCAGGCTCCAGGCATTGGGGTCAGTTCCAAGTTCCAGTCTCCCGGCTTAGGCGCTAGACTTCTTGCTCGGGGTAAGTTCCATGTTCCGGGCTCAAGGCTCCAAGCTCAAGGCTCTGGGTCAGTTCAAGGCTCAAGTAACCGGGCTCAAGGCTCCAAGCTCCATGCTCCAGGCACGGGGTCAATTCCAGTCTACGGGCTCCAGGGTCCGGCTTAAGGTTCCGTGCTCAGGGTCAGTTCCAGGCTCCTGATTCCAAGCACGGTCTCTTGGCTCCACGCTCCTTGCTCCGCGCTCCAGGCTTCAGGCTTAAGGCTTCAGGCACGGGGTCAATTCCAGGCTCCAGACTCCAGGCTAAAATCTCCATGCTCACGGCTCTAGGCTCACGGCTCCATACTCCGGGCTCCAGGCTCGGGGTCAGTTCCAGGCTCTTTTCTCGTGGCCAGATCCAAGCTCATGGCTCGTTGCTCTAGGTACGGGGCAAGTTTGAGGATCTCGGCTCCGAGCTCCAGTCCTTAAGGCCGTGGCTCTCACCTCAAGGTTTCTTGAGGTGAGAGCCTCACCTCAAGAGGTCTCTTTAACCTTGAAGTCTCAAGGTTATTTGTAAGTTACAGGCTCCCTTCTCCAGGTTATCGGCTCCAGACTCCAGGTTTGGGTTCAGTTCCAGGCACGGGGCTCCGGGCTCCGGGCTCCGGGCTCCGGGCTCCGGGCTCCGGGCTCCGGGCTCCGGGCTCCGGGCTCCGGGCTCCGGGCTCCGGGCTCCGGGCTCCGAGCTCTTGGCAACGGCCTCCTGGCTCCATGTTTGGGGTCATTTCCAGGCTTACGGGCTCAAGGCTCCGGTCTTGTATTTAGTTCCAAGCTCAAGGTTCGGGGCTTCTAGCGACTGGCGAAAGGCAAAAGGAAAACCACAATGCCCAGACCTCTCGGTTTTCCTTATTTTCCGAGTAGAAAAGGCAAAAAGGTTATTTTTCAATGTTTCAGACGAGGAGAAGCTTTTTTTTTTTCACTTTTAAAAAAGAATGTTTTTGTATCAGGGAAAACTTTATGAACTGATAAGACTCGAAGAAAATGGCCATAAAACACTTATTTCTGACTTGGTTTTTGCGTTTTTCTACTTTTCTGAGTAGAAGTGGAAAAAATGTCATTTTTGAGCGTTTCAGACGATAAGAAGGTGTTTTTGTCACTTTGAGAAAAGGATGATTTTTTCTCAAACAGAACTTTTTGATCTGATAAGACTTTGAAAAAAAATGCCATAAAACACTTATTTCATATATGTTTTTTGTGTTTTCATGCTTTTCTGACTTTATAGGTAAAAATATAATTTTTGAGCGTTTTACACGATAAGAAGCTGTTTTGGTCACTTTGAGACATGGATGGTTTTTTTTCAAGCAGAAGTTTGTGATTTCAGAATACTTTTACAAAAAAGCCTTAAAACACTTATTTATGATTTGTTTTTTGTGTTTTCATGCTTTACTGTGTAGAAGAGGCAAAAATGTCATTTTTGAGCGTTTCAGACGATAAGGAGCTGTTTTTGTCACTATGAGAAAAGGAAGCTTTTTTTCTCAAGCAAATCGTCATGATTTTAGAATATTTTACAAAAAAGCTATAAAACGCTTATTTCTAACTTGTTTTTAGTGTTTTCATGCGTTTCTGTGTAGAACAGGAAAAAATGTCATTTTTGAGCGTTTCAGACGAAAAGAAGCTGTTTTGGTCACTTTGAGACAAGGATGTGTTTTTCTGAAGCAAAAGGTTAGGAACTGATAAGGCTTTACAAAAACGCCATAAAAAAATTATTTCTGACTTGTTTTTAGTGTTTTCATACTTTTCCAAGTAGAAAAGGGAAAATTTTCATTTTTGAGCGTTTTAGACGAAAAGAAGCTGTTTTGGTCACTTTGAAACAAGGATGTCTTGTTTTTAGTGTTTTCATACTTTTCTGAGTAGAAGAGGAAAAAATGTCATTTTTCAGCGTTTCAGACGAAAAGAAGCTGTTTTGGTCTCGTTGAGAAAAATGTGTTTTTTTTTTCAAGCAGAACTTCATGATTTCAGAATCCTTTTACAAAAAGCCATAAAACACTTATTTCTAGCTTGTTTTTAGTGTTTTCATGCTTTTCTGAGTAGAAGAGGAAAAAATGTCATTTTTGAGTGTTTCAGAAGAAAAGAAGCTGTTTTGGTCACTTTGAGACAAAGATGTTTATTTTCAAGCAGAACTGCATGATTTGAGAATACTTTTACAACAAAGCCATAAAACACTTATTTCTCACTTGTATTTTTTGTTTTCATTCTTTTCTGAGAAGAAGAGGGAAAATGTCATTTTCGAGCGTTTTTTTTTTTTTTCACTTTGAGACAAGAACGTTTTTTCAAGACCTGAGAAGAGTTGGACAAAATAGCCATAAAACACTTCTTTTTGACTTTTTTTTTTTTTTTTTAGTGTTTTCATGCTTTATTGACTATATTGGTAAAAATGTCATTTTTTAGCGTTTCATGGAAGAAGAAGCTGATTTGGTCACTTTTGAGACAAGGTGTTTTTTTCTCAAGCAGAACGTAAAGCTTCACACTTTGTTCTGGCATTTCTCAAACCGCCCCGTGGAGATGGAAATCTGCCTCACATTACAGCCACACTCTAGCGGAAGAACTCTGTCCATGGTCCTGATTCTTTGTCTTTCTTTCTCTCTTGCTCTCTCTCCCTCTTTCCTCCAACCCCCTTCAACCTGCACAGTGGCGTGGATGGACAAGGAAGAGCACTGGGAAATGTCGCACTGACCCTCTTCAGGTTTAGACCGGGACGGCTGGTGAACGGTGTGGACTCTTTCTTTTTTCCAGCCCATGTGGACTTGTTATTTTTCCAGAGACAGAAAATCGGTTAGCCTAACCCGTTTTTTAAGCTCCAGTTCTTTTCTCATCTGGAGCTGGATAACGATAAAACATGAAACCGTATGTTGAACTTTTTCATTTTTGTGTTCCAGAGAAAACCCCTGTAAGCCTAACACCTTTTTTTATGTTTAACCTCCGGGGCTCCTCCTCAACTTTAGCCCGAAACCTAATCTTGTTCAAGGTCTGAATCTTTTCCCCTCTCTCCCCCTCTCTTCTCTCCGGCCTCCTGAAAGCTGCTCACGGAGTTGCACCTTGAAGCTGCACATTGGCATGCCCTGAGGAGGAGGAACGCCGGGAAACGTCGCGCTGACCCGTGTCAGGATTAGGCCGGGACGGCCGGCGGACCGTGTGGACTCTGTCTTTTTTCCAGGCCTGTGTGGGACTTTGCTATTTTTCCAGACCTGTGTGGGAATCTGTTGTGTTTTTACAAAGACAGAACGCCGGTTAGCTGATCCCCTTTTTCACCTCCGGTGCTTTTCTCATCTGGAGCTGGATAATGGTAAAACTCGAACCGTATGTGGGACTTTGTTATTTTTTTTCCCAGAAAGAACCCCTGTAAGCCTTACCATTTTTTGACCTCTGGTGCTTCTCTCATGTGGAGCTTGATAACGGTAAAACTCAAACCGTCTGTGGCCATTTTTCAGATCTCTGCTCCTCCTTTCCCTGGTCTTACTCTTTTTTTCTTTCTCTCTCCCACTCTTTCCTCCAGCCACCTTAAAGCTGTACACTGAGTTAAGGCATTTTTCAAACCGTCCCGTGGAGACGGAATGCTGCCCCACATTGCAGCCACACAGTGGGGGCTTAACTCTGGCCCTCCTTTCCTGTCTTCGGTGTGACTCGGGATTCTACAAACTGATTGCTCTTGCTGTATTTATTGTATTTTAAATGTATTGTAATGGTATTTTATTGTGTTTTAATGGTATTTGAATTGTATTTTCTTTTTACTTTTTATTTATGCTTTGCACTGTAAAGAACTTTTTGACTGTGTCTTTGAAATGTGCTCTATCAATAAAATTTATTGACTATTTTTACTGTCTTACTCGTTTCCCCCCCCTCTCTCTCTCCCCCTTTCTTCATCAGCCACCTTAAAGTTTCACACTTGGACTGAAAATCAAATCCTCTGGCCAGGTTAAGGTTAGGGCTGAGGCCAGGGAAGGGCCGGGGTTTTGGCTCCGGGCTCGGGCTCCGTTCCAGGGTGTAGGGTTAGGGTTAGGGTTGAGGCCAGGGCCAGGGTTGGGGCTCCGGGCTTTGGCTAAGTTCCAGGTTTAAGGTTAGGGCTGAGGCAGGGGTCAGGGTTAGGGCTCCGAGCTTTGGCTCCGTTCCTTGGTTTAGGCTTAGGGCTGGGGCCAGGGCAAGGGTTGGGGCTCCGGGCTCGAGCTAAGTTCAAGGGTTCGGGTTAGGGCTGTTGCCTGGGTGAGGGTAAGGGTTCCGAGCTCGGCTCAATTACAGGCTCCAGGCTATAGGCTCCGGGCTCCAGGCTACGGGCTAAAGGCTACAGGCTCCACGCTCAAGAATCCTGGCTTTTTTTCTTTTCCAGGCTACGAGCTCCAGGCTAAAGGCTTGAGACTCCAGGATTGGGGTCAGTTCAAGGCTCTGGACTTAAGGCTCAGGGCTCCAGGCTCCAGGCTCCAGGCTCCAGGCTCCAGGCTCCAGGCTCCAGGCTCCAGGTTCCAAGCTCGAAGCTCCCGGCTCAAGGCTCCACAATCTAGGCTCTGGGCTAAGGGTAAGCTCCAGGCTCCGGGCTCCAGAATCCAGGCTCCAGGCTCAAGGCTCCCGGCTCCAGGCTCCAGGCTCCAGGCTCCAGGCTCCAGGCTCCAAGTTCCAGGCTCCAGGCTCCAGGCTCTAGGCTCTAGGCTCTAGGCTCTCGGCTCCAGGCTCCAGGCTCCAGGCTCCAGGCTCCAGGCTCCAGGCTCGGGTTCAGTTCCATTCTCAAGTTCCTGGCTCCAGGCTCCGGGCTCCAGGCTCCAGGCTTTGGGCTTGGTGCCTTCTTCCAGGCTCTAGGCTCAATGCTCCAGACTCCAGGGTCCAGGCTCCAGGCTCGTGATAAGTTCGAGGGTCCGGGCTCTTGGCTCTTTGGTCCGGGTTCAGCGTCAGTTCCAGGGTCCGGGCTATAGGTTCCAGGTTCCAGGCTCCAGGCTCCAGGCTCATCGATCCAGTATACGGGCTGCGGATTCAGGGTCTTTACCATTCTCCAGTCTCCGGGCTCAAGTCTCCTTTTCAGTTCAAGGCTCCAGGCTCCAAGTTCCAGACTCCAGGCTCAAGGTTTCAAGTCTCCAGGCTCATTGCTCCAGGCTACGGGCATGGAGACAGTTCCAAGTTCCGGTCTGAATGCGCCAGGCTTCTTGCTCGGGGTAAGTTTCATGCTTGGGGTTCATCACCCAGGGCTCTAGGCACCAGGCATGGGGTTTTTTCCAGGCTCCAGGCTTTGGGCTCGGGGTCTTCTTCCAGGGTCAACGCTCAAGGCTCAAGGTTCAAGGCTCCCAGCTCCAGGCTCAGATCTCCAGGCTCAAAGCTCAAAGCTCAAGGCTATTGGCTCAAGATCAGTTCCCTACTCCGGTCTCAAGGACGCAGGTTTCTGGTTCGGGGTGTATTCCATGCTCTGGCCTTCGAGCTCCAGGCTCCATGCTTCTGGCTCGGGGTAAGATCCATGCTCGGGGATCCACGCCCCTTTCTCCAGGCTCTGAGAACTGGGTCATTTCCACACTCCGGGCTCCAGAAACCAGGTTCAAGGCTCCACACTCGGGGTGAGTTCCAGGCTCCGGACTCCAGGCTCCGGGGTGAGGGCTCCAGACAAGAGACTCCAGACTTTAAGATCCAGGCTCCAGGCTCAAGGCTCCAGGCTCTGCTCTCCAGGCTCCATGTTTCAAGCTCTGGGATCAAGGCTTTAGGCTCCATGTTTGGGGTTAGCTCCTGGCTCCATGCTTAAGGCTCCAGGCTCGAGGCTCCGGGTTCAGTGTCAGTTCCAGGCTCCGGGCTCCCCGCTCAAAGCTCCAGGCTCCGGGCTCCGGGCTCCGGGCTCCGGGCTCCGGGCTCCGGGCTCCGGGCTCCGGGCTCCGGGCTCTTTGCCTGGGGAAAGTTCCAAGCTCTGGTCTCCAAATTTGTGGCTCGGGGTCAGTTCAATGCAAATGGCTCCATTTTCCAGGCTCATTGCTATGCGTTTCAGGCTCCCAGCACCAGGCTCAAGGCTGAAGGCTCAAAGCTCAAGGCTCCAGGCTCGGGGTAAGTTCCTATCTCCGGGCTCAAATCTCCAAGATCAAGGCTTGGGGTCAGTTCCACGCTCTAGGCTCCAGGCTCAATGCTCATCGCTGCATGGTTCAGGCTCTTGGCTCCAGGCTCAAGGCTCCAGGCTCCAGGCTCCAGGCTCCAGGCTCCAGGCTCCAGGCTCCAGGCTAAAGCCTCCAGGCTTAAGGCTCCTTTCCTAAGGGATCAAGGCTTTGGGCTTGGAGTAGGTTCGTAGCTCCGGGCTCCAAGTTTACAGCTCCATATTTCAGGCTCAGTTTCAGGATACAGGCTCTATGCTCCAGGCTCGTGACTACGCGTTCCAGGCTCCAGTCACCGTGCTCTTGGCTCAAGGCTCAAGGTTACAGCCTCGGGGTCAGTTCCATGCTCCGGGCTCAAGGCTCAAAGCTCATCGCTCTTGGTCAGTTCAACGCTCTTGGCTCCAGGCTCCATGCTCAAGGCTGCATGGTTCAGGCTCCTGGCTCAAGGCTCGAGGCTCCAGGCTCCAGGCTTCAGGCTCAAGGCTCAAGGCTCCAGGCTCAGGGCTCCAGGCTCCAGGCTCCAGGCTCCAGGCTCCAGGCTCCAGGCTCCAGGCTCAGGGCTAGGGGTCAGTTACAGGCTCAAGGCTCCAGGTTCTTCTCTCCAGGCTTCGCTCTCCAGGCTTCGGGCTGCGGGCTCATGGCTACAGGCTAATGGCTCCAGGTTATAGGCTCCAGGGTCGGGGTAAGTTCCAGGCTCCGGGCTCCATGCTTAAGGCTCTTGGCTAAAGGCTCCGGGCGCAGTATCAGTTCAAGGCTCCGTGACTTCCCCTCGAAGCCCAAGGCTCCGGGCTCCGGGCTCCGGGCTCAAGGCTCCAGGCTCCAGGCTCAAGGCTCAAGGCTCCAGGCTCCAAGCTCAAGGCTAAAGGCTCAAGGCTCCAGGCTCCAAGCACCATGTTCAAGGCTCAAGGGATTAGACTCCAGGCTTCAGAGTCCAGGCTCTAGGCTCCAGGCTCGTCATCAGTTCGAGGCTCCGGGCTCTAGGCTCTAGGGTCCGGGTTAAGCGTCAGTTCCAGGGTCTTTTCTCCAGGTTCAAGGTTCAAGGTTCCAGGTTCCAGGCTCCAGGCTCATCGATCCAGTATACGGGCGGATTTAGGGTAAGTTCCATGCACCGGTCTCCAGGCTCTAGTCTCCTGTTCAGTTCATGGCTCCAGGTTCCAAGTTCCAGACTCCAGGCTCCAGGTTTCAAGTCTCCAGGCTCATTGCTCCAGGCTACGGGCATGGAGACAGTTCCAAGTTCCGGTCTCAATGCGCCAGGCTTCTTGCTCGGGGTAAGTTTCATGCTTGGGGTTCATCACCCAGGGCTCTAGGCACCAGGGATGGGTTTTTTTCCCAGGCTCCAGGCTTTGGGCTAAGGGTCTTCTTCCAGGGTCAAGGCTCAAGGTTCAAGGCTCCCAGTTCCAGGCTCAGAACTCCAGGCTAAAAGCTCAAAGCTCAAGGCTCTTGGCTCAAGATCAGTTCCCTACTCCGGTCTCAAGAACGCAGGTTTCTGGTTCTGGGTGTAGTCCATGCTCTGGCCTTCGGGCTCCCGGCTCCATGCTTCGGGCTCGGGGTAAGTTCCATGCTCGGGGATCCACGCCCCTTTCTCCAGGCTCTGAGAACTGGGTCATTTCAAACCTCCGGGCTCCAGAAACAAGGTTCAAGGCTCCACACTCGGGGTGAGTTCCAGGCTCTGGACTCAAGGCTCCGGGGTGAGGGCTCCAGACTCAAGACTCCAGGCTCCAAGCTCCAGGCTCAAGGCTCAAGGCTCCAGGCTCCGCTCTCCAGGCTCCATGTTTCAAGCTCTGGGATCAAGGCTTAAGGCTCCATGTTTGGGGTCAGTTCCAGGCTCCATGCTTAAGGCTCCAGGCTCGAGGCTCCGGGTTCAGTGTCAGTTCCAGGCTCCGGGCTCCGGGCTCCGGGCTCCGGGCTCCGGGCTCCGGGCTCATGGCCTGGGGAAAGTTCCAAGCTCTGGTCTCCACATTTCTGGCTCGGGGTCAGTTCAAGGCTAATGGCTCCATTTTCCAGGCTCATTGCTATGCGTTTCAGGCTCCCGGCACCAGGCTCAAGGCTGAAGGCTCAAAGCTCAAGGCTCCAGGCTCGGGGTAAGTTCCTTGCTCCGGGCTCAAGTCTCCAAGCTCAAGGCTTGGGGTCAGTTCCACGCTCTAGGCTCCAGGCTCAATGCTCAATGCTGCATGGTTCAGGCTCTTGGCTCCTGGCTCCAGGCTCCAGGCTCAAGGCTCCAGGCTTACGGCTCCTATCCTAAGGGATCAAGGCTTTGGGCTTGGAGTAGGTTCGTAGCTCCGGGCTAAAAGTTTTTCGGCTCCAAATTTCGGGCTCAGTTCCAGGCTACAGGCTCTATGCGTTAGGCTCGTGACTACGCGTTCCAGGCTCCAGTCACTGTGCTCTAGGCTAAAGTCTCTGGCCTTAAGGTTCCAGCCTCTGGGTCAGTTCCATGCTCCGGGCTCAAGGCTTAAACCTCATGGCTCTGGGTCAGTTCAACGCTCTTGGCTCCAGGCTCCATGCTCAAGGCTGCATGGTTTAGGCTCCTGGCTCCAGGTTCCAGGCTCCAGGCTTCAGGCTCAAGGCTCAAGGCTCCAGGCTCCAGGCTCCAGGCTCCAGGCTCAAGGCTCGGGGTCAGTTCCAGGCTCAAGGCACCAGGTTCTTCTCTCCAGGCTTCGCTCTGCAGGCTCCTGGCTGCGGGCTCACGGCTACAGGCTCATGGCTCCAGGTTATAGGCTCCAGGGTCGGGGTAAGTTCCAGGCTCCGGGCTCCATGCTGAAGGCTGTGGGCTAATGGCTCCGGGCGCAATATCAGTTCCAGGCTCCGTGACTTCCCCTCGAGGCTAAAGGCTCCGAGCTCCGGGCTCCAGGCTCAAGGCTCCAGGCTCAAGGCTCAAGGCTAAAGGCTCAAGGCTCCAGGCTCCAGGCTCCAAGCTCCATGTTCAAGGCTCAAGGGATTAGGCTCCAGACTTCAGGCTCCAGGCTCGTTATCAGTTCGAGGCTCCGGGCTCTAGGCTCTAGGGTCCGGGTTTGGCCTCAGTTCCAGGGTCTGGGCTCCAGGTTCCAGGTTCAAGTTTCCAGGTTCCAGACTCATCGGTCCAGCATATGGGCAGGGAGTCAGTTCCAAGTTCCAGTTTCCCGGTTTTCAGGCGAGAGGCTTCCTGCAAGGGGTAAGTTTCACTCTTGGGATTCCAAACCCAGGGCTCCTGGCTCCATGCACGGGGTTTTTTCCAGCCTCCGAGCTTTAGGCTTTGGGCTCGGGGGTCTTCATCCAGGCTCCAGGCTCCAGGCTCAAGGTTCCAGGCTCCAGGCTACGGGCATAGAGTCAGTTCCAAGTTCCGGTCTCCCAGCTTTCAGGCGCAAGCTTCTGGCTCGGGGTAAGTTTCATGCTGTGGGTTCATCACCCAGGGCTCCAGGCTCCAGGCACGGGGTTTTTTCAAGCCTCTGCGCTCCAGGCTTTTGGCTCGGGGTCTTCTTCCAGGGTCTAGGCTCAAGGCTGCAGGTTATAGGCTCCCAGCTCCAGGCTCAAACCTCCAGGCTCTTGGCTCAAGATCAGTTCCATACTTCGGTCTCCAGGAACCAGGTTTCGGGTTTGGGGTGTATTCCATGCTCTTGCCTTCGGGCTCCAGGCTCAAGGCTCCAGGCTCCAGGCTCCAGGCTTCGGGCTCAAGGCTACAGGCTTTGGGCTCGGGGTAAGTTCCATGCTCGGGGATCCACGTTCCTGGCTCCAGGCTCTGAGAACGGGGTCAGTTCCGCACTCCAGACTCCAGAAACCAGGTTCAAGGCTCCACACTCGGGGTCAGTTCAAGGTTCTGGACTCCAGGCTCCGGGGTGAGGGCTCCAGACTCTAGCCTCCAGGCTCAAGGCTCAAGGCTAAAGGCTCAAGGCTCCACTTTCCAGGGTCCGTGTTTCAAGCTCTTTGATCCAGGCATAACGCTCCATGCTTGGGGTCAGTTCCAGGCTCCATGCTTCAGTCTCCGGGCTCAAGGCTCCGGGCTCAGTGTCAGTTCCAGGCTCCGGACTCCCCATTCAAAGCTCCAGGCTCCGGGCTCCAGGCTCTGGGCCTGGGGTTTGTTCCAAGCTCCGGTCTCCAGGTTTTAGGCTCCACATTTCTGGCTCGGGGTCTGTTCAAGGCTAATGGCTCCATTTTCCAGGCTCGTTGCTACGCTTTCCAGGCTCCCAGCTCCAGGATCAAAGCTACAGGCTCAAAGCTCCAGGCTCTGGGCTCAAGATCAGTTCCATACTTCGGTCTACAGGACACAGATTTCGGGTTCAGGGAATATTCAATGCTCTTGCCTTCTTTCTCCATGCTCCAGGCTTTGGGCTCCGGGCTTCGGCCTGCGGGTTTCGGGCTGCATACTCCATGCTCAAGGCTCCGGGCTGCAGGCTCCAGGCCCTTGACTAAAGGCTCTGGGCTCCAGGCTCCAGGTTCCAGGCTCCAGGCTCCAGGCTCAAGGCTTGGGGTCAGTTCCAGGCTCCGGGCTCCATGTTTCAGGGTCATGGCTCAAGACTCCAGGCTCCAGGATCCAGGATCCAGGCTCCATGCTCCATGCTCCATGCTCCATGCTCCATGCTCCATGCTCAAGGCTCCAGGCTCAAGGCTCCTCACTCCGGGCTCCAGGCCACAGAATCCAGGCTCAGGGCTCCAGGCTCCAAGGTTCAGGGCTCCAGGCTCCGCTCTCCAGGCTCCATGTTTCAAGCTCTTGGATCCAGGCAAAAGGCTCCATGCTTGGGGTCAATTCCAGGCTCTAGGCTCCAGGCTCCAGGCTCCAGGCTCCAGGCTCCAGGCTCCAGGCTCCAGGCTCCAGGCTCCAGGCTCAGGGTCAATTCCAGGCTCAAGGCTCCAGGTTCTTCTCTCCAGGCTTTGCTCTCAAGGCTCCGGGCTTTGGGCTCATGGCTCAAGGCTCCAGGCTATTGGCTCCATGGTTGGCGTCCGTTCCAGGCTCCGGGCTCAATGCTTCAGGCTCTGGGCTCAAGGCTCCGGGCTCAGTGTCAGTTCCAGGCTCTGTGCTTCCCCCTCAAGGCTCATGGCTCCGGGCTCCGGGCTCCAGGCTCTTTTCATGGGGTCAGTTCCAAGATCTGGTCTCCAGGTTTGGCTTCATTTCTCGGGCTCTAGGTCAGCTCCAGGCTAAAGGCTCCATTTTCCAGGATCGTTGCTACGCGTTCAAGGCTCAAGGCTCCCAGCACCAGGTTCCAGGCTGAAGGCTCCAAGCTCAAGGCTCCACGTTAAGGGTAAGGTCCATGCTCAGTGGTAAAGGCTTTAAGATCAAGGGTCCGGGTCAATTCCAGGCTGAAGTCACCGGGCTCTCCGCTGCGGGCTCCAGGCTCAAGGCGCCATGCTTCAAGCTCTTGGCTCCAGACTCATGGCTCCAGGCTCGGGGTCAGTTTCAGGCTCCGGGCTCCATCCTCCCAGGTCAGCGCTCCAGACTAAAGACTCCAGACTCCAGGCTCAAGGCTCCATGCTTAGAGCTCTTGGATCCAGGCGAAAGGCTCCATGCTCGAGGTCAGTTTCAGGCTCCAGGCTCCATGCTTCAGGTTCCGGGCTCAAGGCTCCGGGCTCAGTGTCAGTTCCAGTTTCCGGGCTCCCCGCTCAAGGCTCCGGGCTCATCGCTCTTGGCATGTGGTCAGTTCCAAGTTCCGGTCTCCAGGTTTTAGGCTCCACATTTCGGGCTCGGGGTCAGTTAAAGGCTAATGGCTCCATATTCTAGGCTCATTGCAATGCTTTCCAGGCTCCAGGCTCCCTTCACCAGGCTCAAGGCTGAAGGCTAAAAGCTCATGGCTCAAGGCTCTGGGTAAGTTCTGTCTCCGGGCTCAAGACTCCAAGCTCAAGGCTTGGGGTCAGTTCCACGCTATAGGCTAAAGGCTCCATGCTCAAGGCTGTATGGTTCAGGCTTTTTGCTCCAGGCTCCAGAAACAAGGCTCCAAGCTCAAGGCTCCAGGCTCCAGGCTCCAGGCTCGGGGTCAGTTCATGGCTCAAGGCTCCAGGCTCTTCTCTCCAGGCTTCGCTCTTCAGGCTCCGGGCTGCGAGCTCCAGGCTCATGGCTCCAGGCTCCAGGCTCAAAGGCGCAAGGCTCCAGGGTCTTTTTTAGTTGAAGGCTCCGTGCTCCAGGCTACTGGCTCCAGACTCCAGGCTCGGAATATGTTTCAGGCTCCAGGCTAAAGGATCCAGGCTCCGCACTCCTGGTTTTGGGTCACTTCAATGTTCCGGGCTGCAGACTCAAGCCTCTAGGCTCGGGGTCAGTTTCAGGCACCGTACTCCAGGCTCCAGGCTCCAGGCTCCAAGCTCCAGGCTCAATATTCCAGGCTCCAGGCTCCGTGCCCCAAACACCAGGTCATGATTCCAGGTTCCTTGCTGAGGAAAATTTCCAGGCTTTGGGCCCTTTGCTCCAGGCTCAGATTCATTTCTAGGCTTTGGGCTCCATGTTCTGTGCTCCAGGCTCCAGGCGCCAGGCTCCAGGCGCCATGCTCCGGGCTTGGGGTTAGTTAAGGGCTCCAGGCTCTAGGCTCAAGGCACCAGGCGCCATTTTCAAGGCACTGGGCTCCGGGCTCCGGGCTCCAGGCTCCCGACTCCAGGCTCCAGGCTCCAGGTTCTGCGCTCCATTTTCCGATTTCAAGAATCCGAGCAAGGGTTAAGTTCCATGCTCCGGGCTCAGGGCTAAAGCCTCCAGTCTCCATGCTTCAGATTCTGGGCTCCCTGCTAAAGGCTCATGGCTCCGCGCTCAAGGCTCCAGGCTCCAGGCTCCAGGCTTTTGGCTTGGGGTCTTCTTCCAGGGTCTAGGCTCATGGCTGAAGGTTCAAGGCTCCCAGCTCAAGGCTCATAGCTCCAGGCTCAAAGCTCCAGGCTCTGGGCTAAAGATCAGTTCCATATTTCAGTCTCCAGGAACCAGGTTTCGGGATGTATTCCATGCTCTTGCCTTCGGGCTCCAGGTTCCAGGCTTTGGGCTCGGGGTAAATTCCATGCTCAGGGATCCATGCCCCTGGCTCCAGGCTCTGAGAACGGGGTCATTTCCACACTCCGGGCTCCAGAAACCAGGTTCAAGGCTCAACACTCGGGGTCAGTTCCAGTCTCGGGACTCCAGGCTCCGGGGTAATGGCTCTAGACTCCAGACTCAAGGCTCCAGGCTCCAGGCTCAAGGCTCAAGGCTCCAGGCGCCGCTCTCCAGGCTCCATGTTTCAAGCTCTGGGATCCAGGCTTAAGGCTCCATGCTTAGGGTCAGTTTCATGCTCCATGCTATAGGCTCAGGGCTCAAGGCTCCGGGCTTATTGTCAGTTCCAGGCTCCAGGCTCCCTGCTAAAAGCTCCAGGCTCCGGGCTCCAAAATTTGGGCCTGGGGTCAGTTCCAAGCTCCGGTCTCCAGGTTTTAGGTTCCACATTTCGGGCTTGGGGTCAGTTCAAGGCTAAAGGCTCAATTTTCCAGGCTCGTTGCTACGCGTTCCAGGCTTCAGGCTCCCAGCACCAGGCTCAAAGCTGAAGGCTAAAAGCTCAAGGCTCCGGGCTCAGGGTAAGTTCCTTGCTCCGGGCTCAAATCTCCAAGCTCAAGGCTTGGTGTCAGTTCCACGCTCTAGGTTCCAGGCTCCACGCTCAAGGCTGCATGGTTCAGGCTCTTTGCTCCAGGCTCCAGTTTCCAGGCTCTAGGCTCTAGGCTCTAGGCTCTAGGCTCTAGGCTCTAGGCTCTAGGCTCTAGGCTCTAGGCTCGGGGTCAGTACCAGGCTCTTGGCTCCAGGTTCTACTCTCCAGGCTTCGCTCTCCAGGCTCCGTGCGTCCCCCCTCGAGGCTCCAGGTTCCGGGCTCCGGGCTCTGGGCTCCAGGCTCAAGGCTCAATGCTCCAGGCTCCGGGCTCCAGGTTTCAGGCTCCAGGCTCAAGGCTCCAGGCCCCAGGGTCTTGGTCTGTTGCAGACTCCGTTATCCAGGCTACCAGCTCAAGACTCTAGGCTCGGGATCAGTTCAAGGCTCCTGGCTAAAGGATCCAGGTTCCGCACTCCAGGCTCCTGGTTCAAGGCACAGGGCTCCGGGCTTGGTGTCAGTTCCATGCTCCGGACACCAAGCTCCAGCCTCTAGACTCGGGGTCAGTTTAAGGCACTGCGCATCGGGCTCCAGGCTCAAGGCTCCATGACCCAAACTCAAGGTCAAGGCTCAAGGTTCCTTGCTGAGGGTCATTTCCAGGCTCCAGGCTCATGTCCTAAGGGATAAAGGGTTTGGATTTGGAGTATGTTCATAACTCCGGGCTCAAGGTTTTAGGGTCTCTATTTATTGCTCAGTTCTAGGCTACAGGCTCTATGCTTCAGGCTCGTGACTACGCGTTCCAGGGTCCAGGCACCTATCTCCAGGCTCAAGTCTCCGGGTCAGTTCCATGCTCTGGGCTCAAAACTCCAGGCTCAAGGCTCTGAGGCAGTTCACTGCTCCAGTCACCAGGCTCTAGACTCCATTCTCAAGGCTCCATGCTTCAAGCTCTTGGCTCCAGGCTCTAGGCTCCAGGGTTGGGGTCATTTCCATGCTCCGGGCTCCAAGCTCTATGCTCAGAGCTCTTGGTTGGTGGTCAGGTCCAAGCTCTCTGCACCGGGCTTCAGGCCCCAGATTCAAGACTCCATGCTCCACGCTCCGGGCTTTAGGCTCCATGCTCAAAGCTCCGGGCTCCATGCTCCATGCTCCAAGCTCCGGGCTCCTTTCTCCGGTCACCAGGCTTCAGGCTTCAACGCTTCAGGCTTCAGACTTCAGGCTTACGGCTCCGGGCTCAGTGTTAATTCGAGGCTCCGGGCTCCAGGTTTAAGTTTCAGGGTCAGTTTCAGGCTTTGTACTTCATGCTCCGTGCTCAAGGCTCTTGGTCCCTTCCAGGTCCTGGGTTCCAGCCTCCTACGTCTAGGCTCCGCATTCAATGTTCCGGGCTCCAGGCTCAAGGCACGGGGTCATTTCCAGGCTCCGGTCTCCAAGTTCCGGACGTGTGGTCAGTTCCAAGCTCCGGGCTCCAGGCTCCTGGTTCCGGGCTAAGTGCTCCGGGCTCAGTGTCAGTTCCAGGCTCTGGGCTCCAGGCTCAGTGCTCCAGGCTCCAAGCTTCAAGTTCCAGGCTCAAGGCTACATCCTCAAGGCTCCAGGCAAGGCGCTCAAGGCTCCAGGCTCAAGGCTCTTGGCTTTTGGCTTGAGGCTCCGGGCATGGGGTAGGTTCAAAGTTCTGGGATCCAGGCTTCAGGCTCCAGGCTTAGGGTTTGGGGTAAGTTGCAGGCTCCAGGTTTCCATTCCCTGGGCTAAAGACTCCGGGCACGGGGTTTTTTTCCAGTCTCCAGGCTCAAGACTTTGGGCCTTGGGTCTTCTTCCAAGCTCCAGGCTCCATGCTCCCGGCTCAAATCTTCCGGCTCAAAGCTCATGGCTCCGGGTTTGGGATCAGTTCCAGAGTCCGGGTTCCAGGCCCCAGGTTCCGAAGTCAGGGTCAGTTCCAAGCTCGAACCTCCGGGCTCAAGGCTCCACAATCAAGGATCTAGGCTCAGGGCAAAGGGTAAGCTCCAGGCACCGGGCTCCAGGCTCCATTCTCGGGTTAGGTTCCAGTCTCGAGGTTCCTTGCTCTAGGCTCCGGGCTCCAGGATTTTGGCTTGGTGTCTTCTTCTAGGCTCTAGGCTCTAGGCTCCAGGCTCGTGACTCTAGCCTCCAGGCTCGTGATCAGTTCGAGGCTCCGGGCTCTAGTCTCTAGGGTCCGGGTTCGGCATCAGTTCCAGGATCCGGGCTCCAGGTTCCAGGTTCAAGGTTCCAGACTCCAAGCTCATCGATCCAGTATGCGGGCTCCGGATTTAGGGTCAGTTCCATGCTCCAGTCTCCAGGCTCCAGTCTCTGGTTCATTTCAAAGCTCCAGGCTCCAGGCTCAAGGCTCCTGGTTCCAGACTCCAGGCTCAAGGCTCAAGTCTCAAGGCTCAAGGCTCAAAGCTACGGGCATGGAGTCAGTACCAAGATCCGGTCTCCAGGCGCCAGGCTTCTGGCTCGGGGTAAATTTCATGCTTGGGGTTCCACACCCAGGGCTCCAGGCAGAGGGTTTTTTCCAGGCTCTTGGCTCCAGGCCTTTGGCTCGGGGTCTTCATCCAGGCTCAAGGCTCTTGGTTCAAGGCTCCCAGCTCCAGGCTCAAAGCTCCAGGCTCAAAGCTCCAGGCTCTGGGCTCAAGATCAGTTCCATACTCCGGTCTCCGGGACCCAGGTTTTGGGTTTGGGGTGTATTCCATGCTCTGGCCTTCGGCTCCAGGCTCCAGGCTTCTGGCCTGGGGTAAGTTCCATGCTTTGGGATCAACGCCCCTGGCTCCAGGCTCTGAGAACGGGGTCATTTCCACACACCGGGCTCCAGAATCCAGGTTCAAGGCTCCACACTCAGGGTGATTTCCAGGCTACGGACTCCAGGCTCCTGGGTCAGGGCTCCATACTCCTGACTCCATGCTCCAAGCTCAAGGCTCCAAGCTCCAGGCTCAAGGCTCAAGGCTCCAGGCTCCAGGCTCAAGTCTCGAGGCTCTTGGGTCTTGGTCAGTTGCAGACTTCCATTGTCCAGGTTACCGGCTCAAGACTCTAGGCTCGGGATCAGTTCCAGGCTCCTGGCTAAAGGATCCAGGTTCTGCGCTCCAGGCTCCTTGTTCCAGGCACAGGGCTCCGAGCTTGGTTTCAGTTCCATGCTCTGGGCACCAAGCTCCAGCCTCTAGACTCGGGGTCAGTTTAAGGCACTGCGCATCGGGCTCCAGGCTCCATGACCCAAGGTCAAGGCTTCAGGTTCCAGGCTCCTTTCCTAAGGTATCAAGGGTTTGGATTTTGAGTATGTTCCTTGCTCCAGGCTCCAGGTTTTAGGCTCCATATTTCTGGCTCAGTTCTAGGCTACAGGCTCTATGCTCCAGGCTCGTGACTACGCATTTAAGGGTCCAGGCACCTTACTCAAGGCTCCGGGCTCGGGGTCTTTTCCATGTTTCGGGCTTAAGACTCCAGGCTCAAGGCTCAGAGTCAGTTCATGGCTCCAGTCACCAGGCTCTAGACTCCGTGCTCAAGGCTACATGCTTCAAGCTCTCTGCTCCAGGCTATAGGCTCAAGGACCAGTGTCAGTTTCAGGCCTCCGGCTCAATTCTTCAGGCTCCGGACTCTAGGCTCCGGGCTCAGTTTCACTTCCAGGCTCTGTGCTCCCCCCTCAAGGCTCTAGGGTCCGGGCTCCAGGCTCTTGGAATGGGGTCAGTTCCATGTTCCGGTCTCCAGGTATTTGGTTCCACTTCTCGGGCTTCGGGTCAGTTCCAGGCTACATGATCAATAGTCCAGGTTCGTTTCTACGCGTTCCAGGCTCAAGGTTCCCAGTACATGGCTCAAAGCTTAAGGCTAAGAGCTGAAGACTCCAGGCTCAGGGTGAGTTCCATGCTCCGGGCTACAGGCTCCAGGCTCAAGGCTCTAGGCTCTAGGCTCCAGGCTCCAGGCTCCAGGCTCCAGGCTCCAGGCTCCAGGCTCCAGGCTCCAGGCTCAGGGCTCCAGGCTCCAGACTCCAGGCTAAATACTCCAGGCTCAGTGCTCCAGGGCTGGCTCCGGGCTGCATCCTGCGGGCTGCGGGCTGCGTGTTCCAGGCTTCGGGCTGCGGGCTCAAGCCTCAAGACTAAATGCTCCGGGCTCCAGGCTCAAGCTCGGGGTCAGTTCCAAGCTCCATGCTGCATTTTTAAGGGTCATGGCTCAAGACTCCAGGCTCCCGGCTCCTGGCTCCAAGCTCCATTCTCAAGGCTCCAGGCTTAAGGCTTTAGGCTCCAGGCTTAAGGCTCCGGGCTGCGGGCTACGGGCTGCGGCCTGCGTGCTGCGTACTTCAGGCTCCAGGCTCCGGGTTGCGGGTTCCAGGTTCAAGACTAAAGGCTCCAGGCTCCAGGCATTGGGGTCAGTTCCAAGTTCCAATCTCAGGCGCAAGACTTCTTGCTCGGGGTAAGTTCCATGCTCCGGCTCAAGGCTCCAAGCTCAAGGCTCTGGGTCAGTTCAAGGCTCAAGTAACCGGGCTCAAGGCTCCAAGCTCCATGCTCCAGGCACGGGGTCAATTCCAGTCTACGGGCTCCAGGGTCCGGCTTAAGGTTCCGTTGCTCAGGGTCAGTTCCAGGCTCCTGATTCCAAGCACGGTCTCTTGGCTCCACGCTCCTTGCTCCGCGCTCCAGGCTTCAGGCTTAAGGCTTCAGGCACGGGGTCAATTCCAGGCTCCAGACTCCAGGCTAAAATCTCCATGCTCACGGCTATAGGCTCACGGCTCCATACTCAGGGCTCCAGGCTCGGGGTCAGTTCCAAGGCTCTTTTCTCGTGGCCAGATCCAAGCTCATGGCTCGTTGCTCTAGGCACGGGGCAAGTTTGAGGATCTGGGCGCCGAACTCCAGTCCTTAAGGCCGTGGCTCTCACCTCCGCTCTCCAGGCTCCGCCCTCAGACTCAAGGCTCAAGGTTATTTGTTATTTGCAGCCTACCTTCTCCAGGTTATCGGCTCCAGACTCCAGGTTCGGGTTCAGTTCCAGGCATGGGGCTCCGGGCTCCGGGCTCCGGGCTCCGGGCTCTTGGCAACGGCCTCAATAGTCCATGTTTGGGGTCATTTCCAGGCTTACGGGCTCAAGGCTCCGGTCTCGTATTTAGTTCCAAGCTCAAGGTTCGGGGCTTCTAGCGACCGGCGAAAGGAAAAGGAAAACCATAATGCCCAGACCTCTCGGTTTTCCTTATTTTCCGAGTAGAAGAGGCAAAAAGGTTTTTTTTCAATGTTTCAGACGAGGAGAAGCTGGTTTTTTTTTTCCACTTTTAAAAAAGAATGTTTTTGTATGAGGGAAAACTTTATGAACTGATAAAACTCGAAGAAAATGGCCATAAAACACTTATTTCAGACTTGGTTTTTGCGTTTTTCTACTTTTCTGAGTAGAAGTGGAAAAAATGTCATTTTTGAGCGTTTCAGACGATAAGAAGGTGTTTTAGTCACTTTGAGAAAAGGATGATTTTTTCTCAAACATAACTTTGTGATCTAATAAGACTTTGACAAAAAATGCCATAAAACACTTATTTCATATATGTTTTTTGTGTTTTCATGCTTTTCTGACTTTATAGGTAAAAATATAATTTTCCAGCGTTTTACACGATAAGAAGCTGTTTTGGTCACTTTGAGACAAGGATGTTTTTTTTTCAAGCAGAAATTTGTGATTTGAGAATACTTTTACAAAAAAGCCATAAAACACTTATTTCTGATTTGTTTTTTGTGTTTTCATGCTTTACTGTGTAGAAGAGGCAAAAATGTCATTTTTGAGCGTTTCAGACGATAAGGAGCTGTTTTTTTCACTATGAGACAAGGAAGCTTTTTTTCTCAAGCAAATCGTCATGATTTTAGAATACTTTTACAAAAAAGCTATAAAACACTTATTTCTAATTTGTTTTTAGTGTTTTCATGCGTTTCTGTGTAGAACAGGAAAAAATGTCATTTTTGAGCGTTTCAGACGAAAATAAACTGTTTTGGTCACTTTGAGACAAGGATTTTTTTTTTTCTGAAGCAAAACGTTTGGAACTGATAAGGCTTTACAAAAACGCCATAAAAAAATTATTTCTGTCTTGTTTTTAGTGTTTTCATACTTTTCCGAGGAGAAAAGGGGAAATTTTCATTTTTGAGCGTTTCAGACGAAAAGAAGCTGTTTTGGTCACTTTGAGACAAGGATGTTTTTTTTCTCAAGCAAAACGTTAGGAACTGATAAGGCTTTACAAAAATGCCATAAAACACGTATTTTTGGCATGTTTTTAGTGTTTTCATACTTTTCTGAGTAGAAGAGGCAAAAATGTCATTTTTGAGCGTTTCAGACGAAAAGAAGCTGTTTTTGGTCACTTTGAGACAGAGATGTTTATTTTCAAGCAGAACTTCATGACTTGAGAATACTTTTACAAAAACGCCATAAAACACTTATTTTCGTATTTTTTGTTTTCATTCTTTTCTGAGAATAAGAGGAAAAATGTAATTTTCAAGCGTTTTTTTTTTTTTTTTTCACTTTGAGACAAGAACGTTTTTTCAAGATCTGAGAAGAGTTGGACAAAATAGCCATAAAACACTTCTTTTTGACTTTTTTTTTTTTTTTTTAGTGTTTTCATGCTTTATTGACTATATTGGTAAAAATGTCATTTTTGAGCGTTTCATGGAAGAAGAAGCTGATTTGGTCACTTTTGAGACAAGGTGTTTTTTTCTCAAGCAGAACGTAAAAAGCTTCACACTTTGTTCTGGCATTTCTCAAACCGCCCCGTGGAGATGGAAATCTGCCTCACATTACAGCCACACTCTAGCGGAAGAACTCTGTCCATGGTCCTGATTCTTTGTCTTTCTTTCTCTCTTGCTCTCTCTCCCTCTTTCCTCAAACCCCCTTCAACCTGCACACTGGCGTGGATGGACAAGGAAGAGCACTGGGAAATGTCGCACTGACCCTCTTCAGGTTTAGACCGGGACGGCTGGTGAACGGTGTGGACTCTTTCTTTTTTCCAGCCCGTGTGGACTTGTTATTTTTCCAGAGACAGAAAACCGGTTAGCCTAACCCGTTTTTTAAGCTCCGGTTCTTTTCTCATCTGGAGCTGGATAACGATAAAACATGAACCGTATGTTGAACTTCGTTATTTTTGTGTTCCAGAGAAAACCCCTGTAAGCCTAACACCTTTTTTATGTTTAACCTCCGGGGCTTCTCCTCAACTTTAGCCCAAAACCTAACCTTGTTCCAGGTCTTAATCTTTTCCCCTCTCTCCCCCTCTCTTCTCTCCGGCCCCCTGAAAGCTGCTCACGGAGTTGCACCTTGAAGCTGCACATTGGCATGCCCTGAGGAGGAGGAACGCCGGGAAACGTCGCGCTGACCCGTGTCAGGATTAGGCCGGGATGGCCGGTGGACTGTGTGGACTCTGTCTTTTTTCCAGGCCTGTGTGGGACTTTGCTATTTTTCCAGACCTGTGTGGGAATCTGCTGTGTTTTTACAAAGACAGAACGCCGGTTAGCTGATCCCCTTTTTCACCTCCGGTGCTTTTCTCATCTGGAGCTGGATAATGGTAGAACTCGAACCGTATGTGGGACTTTGTTATTTTTTTTTCCCAGATAGAACCCCTGTAAGCCTTACCACTTTTTGACCTCTGGTGCTTCTCTCATGTGGAGATAACGGTAAAACTCAAACCGTCTGTGGCCATTTTTCAGATCTCTGCTTCTCCTTTCCCTGGTCTTACTCTTTTTTTCTTTCTCTCTCCCACTCTTTCCTCCAGCCACCTTAAAGCTGTACACTGAGTTAAGGCATTTTTCAAACCGTCCCGTGGAGACGGAATGCTGCCACACATTGCAGCCACACAGTGGGGGCTTAACTCTGGCCCTCCTTTCCTGTCTTCGGTGTGACTTGGGCTTCTACAAACTGATTGCACTTGCTGTATTTATTGTATTTTAAATGTATTGTAATGGTATTTTATTGTATTTTAATGGTATTTGAATTGTATTTTCTTTTTACTTTTTATTTATGTTTTGCACTGTAAAGAACTTTTTGACTGTGTCTTTGAAACGTGCTCTTTCAATAAAATTTATTGACCATTTTTCCCACTTACTGTGTTTACTCGTTTCCCCCCCCCCCCATCTCCCCCTTTCTTCACCAGCCACCTTAAAGCTTTACACTTGGACTGAAAATCAAATCCTCTGGCCCGGTTAAGGTTAGGGCTGAGGCCAGGGAAGGGCCGGGGTTTTTGCTCCGGGCTCAGGCTCCGTTCCAGGGTGTAGGGTTAGGGCTGAGGCCAGGGCCAGGGTAAGGGCTCCGAGCTTTGGCTCCGTTCCTTGGTTTAGGGTTAGGGCTGAGGCCAGGGCAAGTGTTGGGGCTCCGGGCTCGAGCTAAGTTCCAGGGTTCGGGTTAGGGCTGTTGCCTGGGTGAGGGTAAGGGTTCTGAGCTCGGGCTCAATTTCAGTCTCCAGGCTCTAGGCTCCGGACTCCGGGCTCCAGGCTCCGGGCTCCGGACTTCGGGCTACGGGCTAAAGGCTACAGGCTCCACGCTCAAGAATCCTGGCTTTTTGTCTTTTCCAGGCTACGAGCTCCAGGCTAAAGACTCCAGACTCCAGGATTGGGGTCAGTTCAAGGCTCTGGACTTAAGGCTCCAGACTCCAGGCTCCAGGCTCCAGGCTCCAGGCTCCAGGCTCCAGGTTCCAAGCTCGAAGCTCCCGGCTCAAGGCTCCACAATACAGGCTCTGGGCTAAGGGTAAGCTCCAGGCTCTGGGCTCCAGGCTCCAGAATCCAGGCTCCAGGCTCAAGGCTCAAGGCTCCAGGCTCAAGGCTCCAGGCTCCAGGCTCCAGGCTCCAAGCTCCAGGCTCAAAGCTCCAGGCTCCAGGCTCCAGGCTCTAGGCTCCAGGCTCTAGGCTTGGGTTCAGATCGATTCTCAAGTTCCTGGCTCCAGGCTCCGGGCTCAAGGCTTTGGGCTTGGTGTCTTCTTCCAGGCTCTAGGCTCAATGCTCCAGACTCAAGGCTCCAGGCTCGTGATAAGTTCGAGGCTCCGGGCTCTTGGCTCTTTGGTCCGGGTTCGGCGTCAGTTCCAGGGTCCGGGCTACAGGTTCCAGGTTCCAGGCTCCAGGCTCCAGGCTCCAGGCTCCAGGCTCATCGATCCAGTATACGGGCTGCGGATTCAGGGTCTTTTCCATTCTCCAGTCTCCAGGCTCAAGTCTCCTTTTCAGTTCAAGGCTCTAAGCTCCAAGTTCCAGACTCCAGGCTCAAGGTTTCAAGTCTCCAGGCTCATTGCTCAGGGCTACGGGCATGGAGACAGTTCCAAGTTCCGGTCTCAATGTTTCAGGCTTCTTGCTCGGGGTAAGTTTTATGCTTGGGGTTCATCACCCAGGGCTCTAGGCACCAGGCATGGGGTTTTTTCCAGGCTCCAGGCTTTGGGCTCGGGGTCTTCTTCCAGGGTCAACGCTCAAGGTTCAAGGCTCCCAGCATCAGGCTAAGAACTCAGGGCTAAAAGCTCAAAGCTCAAGGCTCTTGGCTCAAGATCAGTTCCCTACTCCGGTCTAAAGGACGCAGGTTTCTGGTTCGGGGTGTATTCCATGCTCTGGCCTTCGAGCTCCAGGCTCCATGCTTCTGGCTCGGGGTAAGTTCCATGCTCGGGGATCCACGCCCCTTTCTCCAGGCTCTTAGAACTGGGTCATTTCCACACTCCGGGCTCCAGAAACCAGGTTCAAGGCTCCACACTCGGGGTGAGTTCCAGGCTCCGGACTCCAGACTCCGGGGTGAGGGCTCCAGACTAGAGACTCCAGACTTTAAGCTCCAGGCTCCAGGCTCAAGGCTTCAGGCTCTGCTCTCCAGGCTCCATGTTTCAAGCTCTGGGATCAAGGCTTAAGGCTCCATGTTTGGGGTTAGTTCCAGGCTCCATGCTTAAGGCTCCAGGCTCGAGGCTCCGGGTTCAGTGTCAGTTCCAGGTTCCCCGTTCAAAGCTCCAGGCTCCGGGCTCCAGGCTCCGGACTCCGGGCTCCGGGCTCCAGGCTCCGGGCTCCGGGCTCCGGGCTCCGGGCTCCGGGCTACGGGCTCCGGGCTCCGGGCTCCGGGCTCCAGGCTCTTGGCCTGGGGAAAGTTCCAAGCTCTGGTCTCCACATTTCTGGCTCGGGGTCAGTTCAAGGCAAATGGCTCCTTTTTCCAGGCTCATTGCTATGCATTTCAGGCTCCCGGCACCAGACTCAAGGCTGAAGGCTCAAAGCTCAAGGCTCCAGGCTCGGGGTAAGTTCCTTGCTCCGGGCTCAAATCTCCAAGCTCAAGGCTTGGGGTCACTTCCACGCTCTAGGCTCCAGGCTCAATGCTCAACGCTGCATGGTTCAGGCTCTTGGCTCCAGGCTCAAGGCTCCAGGCTCCAGGCTCCAGGCTCCAGGCTCCAGGCTCCAGGCTTAAGGCTCCTTTCCTAAGGGATCAAGTCTTTGGGCTTGGTGTAGGTTTGTTGCTCCGGGCTCTTAATTTACGGCTCCATATTTCAGGCTCAGTTTCAGGATACAGGCTCTATGCTCCAGGCTCGTGACTACGCGTTCCAGGCTCCAGTCACCGTGCTCTAGGCTCAAGGCTCAAGGTTACAGCCTCGGGGTCAGTTCCATGCTCCGGGCTCAAGGCTCAAAGCTCATGGCTCTTGGTCAGTTCAACGCTCTTGGCTCCAGGCTCCATGCTCAAGGCTGCATGGTTCAGGCTCTTTGCTCAAGGCTCAAGGCTCCAGGCTCCAGGATCCAGGCTCATGGCTCAAGGCTCCAGGCTCCAGGCTCCAGGCTTCAGGCTCAAGGCTCCAGGCTCAGGGCTCCAGGCTCCAGGCTCCAGGCTCCAGGCTAGGGTTCAGTTCCATGCTAAAGGCTCCTGGTTCTTCTCTCCAGGCTTCGCTCTCCAGGCTTCGGGCTGCAGGCTCACGGCTACAGGCTCATGGCTCCAGGTTATAGGCTCCAGGGTCGGGGTAAGTTCCAGGCTCTGGGCTCCATGCTTAAGGCTCTTGGCTAAAGGCTCCGGGCGCAGTATCAGTTCCAGGCTCCGTGACTTCCCATCGAAGCTCAAGGCTCCGGGCTCCAGGCTCAAGGCTCAAGGCTCCAGGCTCAAGGCTAAAGGCTCCAGGCTCCAAGCTCCATGTTCAAGGCTCAAGGGATTAGACTCCAGGCTTCAGGGTCCAGGCTCCAGGCTCCAGGCTCCAGGCTCCAGGCTCGTCATCAGTTCGAGGCTCCGGGCTCTAGGCTCTAGGGTCCGGGTTAAGCATCAGTTCCAGGGTCTGGGCTCCAGGTTCTAGGTTCAAGGTTCCAGGCTCCAGGCTCATCGATCCAGTATACGGGCGGATTCAGGGTAAGTTCCATGCTCAAGTCTCCAGGCTCTAGTCTCCGGTTCAGTTCAAGGCTCCAGGCTCCAGACTCCAAGTTCCAGACTCCAGGCTCCAGGCTCAAATCTCCAGGCTCAAGGCTCCAGGCTACGGGAAGGGAGTCAGTTCCAAGTTCCGGTTTCCCAGCATTAAGGCAAGAGGCTTCCTGCGATGGGTAAGTTTCATGCTTGGGGTTCAACACCCAGGGCTCCAGGCTCCAGGCACGGGGTTTTTTCCAGCCTCCGGGCTTAAGGCTTTGGGCTCGGGGTCTTAATCCAGGCTCCAGGCTCCAGGCTCCAGGCTCCAGGCTCCAGGCTCCAGGCTCCAGGTTCCAGGCTCCAGGCTACAGGCATAGAGTCAGTTCCAAGTTCCGGTCTCCCGGCTTTCAGGCGCAAGCTTCTGGCTCGGGGTAAGTTTCATGCTTTGGGTTCATTACCCAGGGCTCCAGGCTCCAGGCATGGGGTTTGTTCCAGCCTCTGCATTCCAGGTTTTGGGCCCGGGGTCTTCTTCCAGGGTCAAGGCTCAAGGCTGCAGGTTCATGGCTCCAGGCTCCAGGCTCAAAGCTCTAGGCTCTTGGCTCAAGATCAGTTCCACAATTCTTTCTCCAGGAACCAGGTTTCGGGTTCGGGGTGTATTTCATGCTCTGGCCTTCGGGCTCCAGGCTTCGGGCTCAAGGCTACAGGCTTCGGGCTCGGGGTAAGTTCCATGCTCGGTGATCCACGCCCCTGGCTCCAGGCTCTGAGAACGGGGTCAGTTCCACACTCCGGGCTCCAGAAACCAGGTTCAAGGCTCCACAATCGGGATCAGTTCCAGGCTCCGGACTCCAGGCTCCGGGGTGAGGGCTCCAGCCTCCAGCCTCCAGCCTCCAGCCTCCAGCCTCCAGCCTCCAGCCTCCAGCCTCCAGGCTCAAGGCTCAAGGCTTAAGGCTCAAGGCTCGAGGCTCAAGGCTCCACTCGCCAGGCTCCATGTTTCAAGCTCT
Organism: Sphaeramia orbicularis; assembly: GCF_902148855.1. NCBI lineage: Eukaryota > Metazoa > Chordata > Actinopteri > Kurtiformes > Apogonidae > Sphaeramia > Sphaeramia orbicularis. The sequence goes on from NC_043964.1 coordinate 45,835,157, forward strand.
GGGATCCAGGCTTAAGGCTCCATTCTTGGGGTCAGTTCCAGGCTCCAGGCTCCATGCTTCAGGCTCCGGGCTCAAGGCTCTGGGCCCAGTGTCAGTTCCAGGCTCCGGGCTCCCCATTCAACGCTCCAGGATCCGGGCTCAAGGCTCTTGGCCTGGCGTCAGATCCAAGCTCCGGTCTCCAGGTTTTAGGCTCCACATTTCTGGCTCGGGGTCAGTTCAAGGCTAATGGCTCCATTTTCCAGGATCGTTGCTACGCGTTCAAGGCTCCCAGCTCCAGGCTTAAAGCTCCAGGCTCAATGCTCCAGGCTCTGGGCTCAAAATCAGTTTCATACTTCGGTCTACAGGAAACAGGTTTCGGGTTCAGAGAATATTCCATGCTCTTGCCTTCTGGCTCCAGGCTCCAGGCTTCGGCCTGCGGCCTGCGGGTTTCAGGCTGCGTACTCCATGCTCCAGGCTCCGGGCTGCAGGCTCCAGGCCCAAGACTAAAGGCTCTGGGCTCCAGGCTCCAGGCTTGGGGTAAGTTCCAGGCTCCGGGCTCCATGTTTCAGGGTCATGGCTCAAGACTCCAGGATCCAGGATCCAGGATCCAGGATCCAAGCTCCATTCTCAAGGCTCCAGGCTCCAGGCTCAAGGCTCCCAACTCCAGGCTCCAGGCTTTAGGTTCTGCGCTCCATTTTCCGATTTCAAGAATCCGAGCAAGGGTTTAGTTCCACGCTCCGGGCTCAGGGCTCAAGCCTCCAGTCTTAAGGCTTCAGATTCTTTGCTCCCTGCTCAAGTCTCCGGGCTTCAGGCTTCGGGCTTTGGGGCAGTTCTTTTCTCCAGGGACCAGGCTTCAGGCTCCAGGCTTTAGGCTCTGGGTAAGTTCCAGCTCCGGGCTCAAGTCTCTGGGCCCCAGGCTGCAGGTTCTTGGAACCAGGCTCCAGGTTCGAGACAGCGCGTTCCAGGATCGGGGATCAGGATAAGTTTGAGGCTCTGGGCTCAAGGCTCTTGGATCAGTGTCAGTATGTTGCTCCGGGCTCAACTTTTCAGGCTCCAGGTTCCATTCTCCATGCTCCATGCTCCAGGCTCCAGGCTCCAGGCTCCAGGCTCCAGGCTCCAGGCTCCAGGCTCCAGGCTCCGCGTTCCTTCCTCCGGGATCAATTCTTTTGGCTCGGAGTATGTTTGTGGCTCCGGGCTCCCGGTTTTATGCTCCATTTTTGGGCACAGTTCCAAGCTACAGGTTCGATTCTCCAGGTTCGTGACAACATGTTCCAGTCTAATGGCACCAGGCTCAAGGTTCAAGGCTCCGGTCTCCAGGCTCTTAGAACTGGGTCATTTCCACACTCCGGGCTCCAGAAACCAGGTTCAAGGCTCCACACTCGGGGTGAGTTCCAGGCTCCGGACTCCAGGCTCCTGGGTAAGGGCTCCAGACTCCTGACTCCATGCTCCAGGCTCTAAGCTCCAGGCTCCAGGCTCCAGGCTCCAGGCTCCAGGCTCCAGGCTCAAGGCTCCAGGCTCCGCTCTCCAGGCTCCATTTTTCAAGCTCTGGGAACCAAGCTAAAGGCTCCATGCTTAGGGTCAGTTTCAGGCTAAAGGCTCCAGGCTCTAGGCTCCAGGCTCCAGGCTCCAGGCTCCAGGCTCAAGGATCCAGGCTCCAGGCTCCAGGCTCAAGGCTCCAGGTTCTTCTCTCCAGGCTTTGCTCTCCAGGCTCTGGGCTGTGGGCTAATGGCTCAAGGCTACAGGCTCAAGGCTCCAGGCTATAGGCTGCAGGGTCGGCGTCAGTTCCAGGCTCCGGGCTCCATGCTTCAGGCTCTGGGCTCAAAGCTCCGGGCTCAGTGTCAGTTCCAGGCTCCATGCTTCCCCCTCAAGGCTCCAGGCTCCAGGCTCCAGGCTCTTTTCATGGGGTCAGTTCCAAGATCTGGTCTCCAGGTTTTTGGCTTCATTTCTCGGGCTCTAGGTCAGCTCCAGGCTAAAGGCTCCATTTTCCAGGATCGTTGCTACGCGTTCAAGGCTCAAGGCTCCCAGCACCAGGTTCCAGGCTGAAGGCTCCAAGCTCAAGGCTCCACGTTAAGGGTAAGTTCCATGCTCAAGGGTAAAGGCTTAAAGATCAAGGCTCCGGGTCAATTCCAGGCTGAAGTCACCGGGCTCTCCGCTGCGGGCTCCAGGCTCAAGGCGCCATGCTTCAAGCTCTTGGCTCCAGACTCATGGCTCCAGGCTCGGGGTCAGTTTCAGGCTCCGGGCTCCATCCTCCGAGGTCAGCGCTCCAGACTAAAGACTCCAGACTCCAGGCTCAAGGCTCCATGCTTAGAGCTCTTGGATCCAGGCTAAAGGCTCCATGCTCGAGGTCAGTTTCAGGCTCCAGGCTCCATGCTTCAGGTTCCGGGCTCAAGGCTCCAGGCTCAGTGTCAGTTCCAGTTTCCGGGCTCCCCGCTCAAGGCTCCGGGCTCATGGCTCTTGGCATGTGGTCAGTTCCAAGTTCCGGTCTCCAGGTTTTAGGCTCCACATTTCGGGCTCGGGGTCAGTTAAAGGCTAATGGCTCCATATTCTAGGCTCATTGCAACGCTTTCCAGGCTCCAGGCTCCCTTCACCAGGCTGAAGGCTGAAGGCTAAAAGCTCATGGCTCAAGGCTCTGGGTAAGTTCTGTCTCCGGGCTCAAGACTCCAAGCTCAAGGCTTGGGGTCAGTTCCACACTATAGGCTAAAGGCTCCATGCTCAAGGCTGTATGGTTCAGGCTTTTTGCTCCAGGCTCCAGAAACAAGGCTCCAAGCTCAAGGTTCCAGGCTCCAGGCTCCAGGCTCCAGGCTCCAGGCTCCAGGCTCCAGGCTCCAGGCTCCAGGCTCCAGGCTCGGGGTCAGTTCATGGCTCAAGGCTCCAGGCTCTTCTCTCCAGGCTTCGCTCTTCAGGCTCCGGGCTGCGGGCTCCAGGCTCATGGCTCCAGGCTCCAGGCTCAAAGGCGCAAGGCTCCAGGGTCTTTTTTAGTTGAAGGCTCCGTGCTCCAGGCTACTGGCTCCAGACTCCAGGCTCGGAATATGTTTCAGGCTCCAGGCTAAAGGATCCAGGCTCCGCACTCCTGGTTTTGGGTCACTTAAATGTTCCGGGCTGCAGACTCAAGCCTCTAGGCTCGGGGTCAGTTTCAGGCACCGTACTCCAGGCTCCAGGCTCCAGGCTCCAAGCTCCAGGCTCAAGGCTCCAGGCTCCAGGCTCCGTGCCCCAAACACCAGGTCATGATTCCAGGTTCCTTGTCGAGGAAAATTTCCAGGCTTTGGGCCCTTTGCTCCAGGCTCAGATTCATTTCTAGGCTTTGGGCTCCATGTTCTGTGCTCCAGGCTCCAGGCGCCATGCTCCGGGCTTGGGGTTAGTTAAGGGCTCCAGGCTCTAGGCTCCAGGCGCCATTTTTAAGGCACTGGGCTCCGGGCTCCGGGCTCCGGGCTCCGGGCTCCGGGCTCCAGGCTCCCGACTCCAGGCTCCAGGCTCCAGGTTCTGCGCTCCATTTTCCGATTTCAAGAATCCGAGCAAGGGTTAAGTTCCATGCTCCGGGCTCAGGGCTAAAGCCTCCAGTCTCCATGCTTCAGATTCTGGGCTCCCTGCTAAAGGCTCATGGCTCCGCACTCAAGGCTCCAGGCTCCAGGCTCCAGGCTTTTGGCTTGGGGTCTTCTTCCAGGGTCTAGGCTCAAGGCTGAAGGTTCAAGGCTCCCAGCTCTAGGCTCATAGCTCCAGGCTCAAAGCTCCAGGCTCTGGGCTCAAGATCAGTTCCATATTTCAGTCCCCAGGAACCAGGTTTCGGGGGGGAAATTCCACGCTCTGGCCTTCGGGCTCATGGCTCCAGGCTCCAGGCTCCAGGCTTCGGGCTCGGGGTAAATTCCATGCTCAGGGATCCACGCCCCTGGCTCCAGGCTCTGAGAACGGGGTCATTTCCACACTCCGGGCTCCAGAAACCAGGTTCAAGGCTCAACACTCGAGGTCAGTTCCAGTCTCGGGACTCCAGGCTCCGGGGTGATGGCTCTAGACTCCAGACTCAAAGCTCCAGGCTCCAGGCTCAAGGCTCAAGGCTCCAGGCGCCGCTCTCCAGGTTCCATGTTTCAAGCTCTGGGATCCAGGCTTAAGGCTCCATGCTTAGGGTCAGTTCCAGGCTCCATGCTATAGGCTCAGGGCTCAAGACTCCGGGCTTATTGTCAGTTCCAGGCTCCGGGCTCCAAGCTTTGAGCTCTTGGATCCAGGCTAAAGGCTCCATGCTCGAGGTCAGTTTCAGGCTCCAGGCTCCATGCTTCAGGTTCCGGGCTGAAGGCTCCGGGCTCAGTGTCAGTTCCAGTTTCCGGGCTCCCCGCTCAAGGCTCCGGGCTCATGGCTCTTGGCATGTGGTCAGTTCCAAGTTCCGGTCTCCAGGTTTTAGGCTCCACATTTCGGGCTCGGGGTCAGTTCAAGGCTAATGGCTCCATTTTCCAGGCTTGTTGCTACGCGTTCTAGGCTTCAGGCTCCTGGCACCAGGCTTAAGGCTGAAGGCTAAAAGCTCAAGGCTCCGGGCTCAGGGTAAGTTCCTTGCTCCGGGCTCAAAGCTCCAAGCTCAAGGCTTGGTGTCAGTTCCACGCTCTAGGCTCCAGGCTCCACGCTCAAGGCTGCATGGTTCAGGCTCTTTGCTCCAGGCTCCAGTTTCCAGGCTCCAGGTTCTAGGCTCTAGGCTCTAGGCTCTAGGCTCTAGGCTCTAGGCTCTAGGCTCTAGGCTCGGGGTCAGTACAAGGCTCTTGGCTCATGGTTCTACTCTCCAGGCTTCGCTCTCCAGGCTCCGTGCGTCCCCCCTCGAGGCTCCGGGCTCCGGTCTCCGGGCTCCGGGCTCCAGGTTCAAGGCTCCAGGCTCCAGGCTCCGGGCTCCAGGTTTCAGGCTCCAGGCTCAAGGCTCCAGGCCCCAGGGTCTTGGTCTGTTGCAGACTCCATTATCTCGGCTACCGGGTCAAGACTCTTGGCTCGGGATCAGTTCTAGGCTCCTGGCTAAAGGATCCAGGTTCCGCACTCCAGGCTCCTGGTTCCAGGCACAGGGCTCCGGGCTTGGTTTCAGTTCCATGCTCCAAACACCAAGCTCCAGCCTCTAGACTCGGGGTCAGTTTCAGGCACTGCGCATCGGGCTCCAGGCTCAAGGCTCCATGAGCCAAACTCAAGGTCAAGGCTCAAGGTTCCTTGCTGAGGGTCATTTCCAGGCTCCAGGCTCATGTCCTAAGGGATAAAGGGTTTGGATTTGGAGTAGGTTCATAGCTCCGGGCTCAAGGTTTTAGGGTCTATATTTATGGCTCAGTTCTAGGCTACAGGCTCTATGCTTCAGGCTCGTGACTACGCGTTCCAGGGTCCAGGCACCTATCTCCAGGCTCAAGTCTCCGGGTCAGTTCCATGCTCTGGGCTCAAGACTCCAGGCTCAAGGCTCTGAGGCAGTTCACTGCTCCAGTCACCAGGCTCTAGACTCCATTCTCAAGGCTCCATGCTTCAAGCTCTTGGCTCCAGGCTCCAGGCTCCAGGGTTGGGGTCATTTCCATGCTCCGGGCTCCAAGCTCTATGCTCAGAGCTCTTGGTTGGGGGTCAGGTCCAAGCTCTCTGCACCGGGCTTCAGGCCCCAGATTCAAGACTCCATGCTCCACGCTCCGGGCTTTAGGCTCCATGCTCAAAGCTCTGGGCTCCATGCTCCAAGCTCCGGGCTCCTTGCTCCGGTCACCAGGCTTCAGGCTTCAGGCTTCAACGCTTCAGGCTTCAGACTTCAGGCTTATGGCTCCGGGCTCAGTGTTAATTCGAGGCTCCGGCCTCCAGGTTTAAGTTTCAGGGTCAGTTTCAGGCTTCGTACTCCATGCTCCGTGCTCAAGGCTCTTGGTCCGTTCCAGGTCCTGGGTTCCAGCCTCCTACGTCTAGGCTCCGCATTCAATGTTCCGGGCTCCAGGCTCCAGGCACGGGGTCATTTCCATGCTCCGGGCTCCAAGCTCTATGCTCAGAGCTCTTGGTTGGGGGTCAGGTCCAAGCTCTCTGCACCGGGCTTCAGGCCCCAGATTCAAGACTCCATGCTCCACGCTCCGGGCTTTAGGCTCCATGCTCAAAGCTCCGGGCTCCATGCTCCATGCTCCAAGCTCCGGGCTCCTTGCTCCGGTCACCAGGCTTCAGGATTCAGGCTTCAACGCTTCAGGCTTCAGACTTCAGGCTTACGGCTCCGGGCTCAGTGTTAATTCGAGGCTCCGGGCTCCAGGTTTAAGTTTCAGGGTCAGTTTCAGGCTTCGTACTCCATGCTCCGTGCTCAAGGCTCTTGGTCCGTTCCAGGTCCTGGGTTCAAGCCTCCTACGTCTAGGCTCCGCATTCAATGTTCCGGGCTCCAGGCTCAAGGCACGGGGTCATTTCCAGGCTCCGGTCTCCAAGTTCCGGACGTGTGGTCAGTTCCAAGCTCCGGGCTCCAGGCTCCTGGTTCCAGGCTAAGTTCTTTGGGCTCAGTGTCAGTTCCAGGCTCTGGGCTCCAGGCTCAGTGGTCCACGCTCCAAGCTTCAAGTTCAAGGCTCAAGGCTACATGCTCCAGGCTCCAGGCTCGGCGCTCAAGGCTCCGGGCTCAAGGCTCTTGGCTCTTGGCTCCAGGCTCCGGGCATGGGGTAGGTTCAAAGGTCTGGGATCCAGGCTTCAGGCTCCAGGCTTCGGGTTTGGGGTAAGTTGCAGGCTCCGGGTTTCCATTCCTTGGGCTCAAGACTACGGGCACGGGGTTTTTTCCAGTCTCCAGGCTCAAGACTTTGGGCCTTGGGTCTTCTTCCAAGCTCCAGGCTCCATGCTCCCGGCTCAAATCTTCCGGCTCAAAGCTCATGGCTCCGGGTTTGGGATCAGTTCAAGACTCCGGGTTCCAGGCCCCAGGTTCCGAAGTCAGGGTCAGTTCCAAGCTCGAACCTCCGGGCTCAAGGCTCCACAATCAAGGATCTAGGCTCTGGGCAAGGGGTAAGCTCCAGGCACCGGGCTCCAGGCTCCATTCTCGGGTTAGGTTCCAGTCTCGTGGTTCCTTGCTCTAGGCTCCGGGCTCCAGGCTTTTGGCTTGGTGTCTTCTTCCAGGCTCTAGGCTCCAGGCTTGTGACTCTAGGCTCCAGGCTCCAGGTTCCAGGCTCCAGGCTCGTGATCAGTTCGAGGCTCCGGGCTCTAGTCTCTAGGGTCCGGGTTCGGCATCAGTTCCAGGATCCGGGCTCAAGACTCAAAGCTACGGGCATGGAGTCAGTACCAAGATCCGGTCTCCAGGCGCCAGGCTTCTGGCTCGGGGTAAATTTCATGCTTGGGGTTCCACACCCAGGGCTCCAGGAAGAGGGTTTTTTCTAGGCTCTTGGCTCCAGGCCTTTGGCTTGGGGTCTTCATCCAGGCTCAAGGCTCTTGGTTCAAGGCTCCCAGCTCCAGGCTCAAAGCTCCAGGCTCAAAGCTCCAGGCTCTGGGCTCAAGATCAGTTCCATACTCCGATCTCCGGGACCGAGGTTTCGGGTTCGGGGTGTATTCCATGCTCTGGCCTTCGGGCTCCAGGCTCTGGGCTCCAGGCTTCTGGCCTGGGGTAAGTTCCATGCTTCGGGATCCACGCCCCTGGCTCCAGGCTCTGAGAACGGGGTCATTTCCACACACCGGGCTCCAGAAAACAGGTTCCAGGGTCCACACTCAGGGAGATTTACAGGCTACGGACTCCAGGCTCCTGGGTCAGGGCTCCATACTCCTGACTCCATGCTCCAAGCTCAAGGCTCCAAGCTCCAGGCTCAAGGCTCAAGGCTCCAGGCTCAAGGCTCCAGGGTCTTGGTCAGTTGCAAACTTCTATTGTCCAGGTTACCAGCTCAAGACTCTAGGCTCGGGATCAGTTCCAGGCTCCTGGCTAAAGGATCCAGGTTCCGCGCTCCAGGCTCCTGGTTCCAGGCACAGGGCTCCGAGCTTGGTGTCAGTTCCATGCTCTGGGCACCAAGCTCCAGCCTCTAGACTCGGGGTCAGTTTAAGGCACTGCGCATTGGGCTCCAGGCTCCAGGCTCCATGACCCAAGGTCAAGGCTTCAGTTTCCAGGCTCCTTTCCTAAGGGATCAAGGGTTTGGATTTGGAGTATGTTCCTAGCTCCGGGCTCCAGGTTTTAGGCTCCATATTTCTGTATCAGTTCTAGGCTACAGGCTCTATGCTCCAGGCTCGTGACTACGCATTCAAGGGTCCAGTCACCTTGCTCAAGACTCCGGGCTCGGGGTCTTTTCCATGTTCCGGGCTCAAGACTCCAGGCTCATGGCTCAGAGTCAGTTCATGGCACCAGTCACCAGGCTCTAGACTCTGTGCTCAAGGCTACATGCTTCAAGCTCTCTGCTCCAGGCTATAGGCTCAAGGACCAGTGTCAGTTTTTGGTCTTGGGCTCAATACTTCAGGCTCCGGACTAAAGGCTCCGGGCTCCGGGCTCCGGGCTCAGTTTCACTTCCAGGCTCTGTGCTCCCCCGTCAAGGCTCTAGGGTCCGGGCTCCAGGCTCTTGGAATGGGGTCAGTTCCATGTTCCGGTCTCCAGGTATTTGACTCCACTTCTCGGGCTTCGGGTCAGTTCCAGGCTACAGGATTATTAGTCCAGGTTCGTTTCTACGCGTTCCAGGCTCAAGGTTCCCAGTACAAGCCTCAAAGCTTAAGGCTAAGAGCTGAAGACTCCAGGCTCGGGGTGAGTTCCATGCTCCAGGCAAGGCTCCAAGCTCAAGGCTTTGGGTCAGTTCTAGGCTCAAGTCATCAGGCTCTAGGCTCCGGGCTCCAAGCTCCAGGCTCCAGGCTCAAGGCTCTAGGCTCTAGGCTCTAGGCTCCAGGCTCCAGGCTCCAGGCTCCAGGCTCCAGGCTCCAGGCTCCAGGCTCCAGGCTCAGGGCTCCAGGCTCAGGGCTCCAGGCTCCAGACTCCAGGCAGAACCCTCCAGGCTCAGTGCTCCAGGCTCCGGGCTGCGTCCTGCGGGCTGCGGGCTCAAGGCTCAAGACTAAATGCTCCGGGCTCCAGGCTCAAGCTCATGGTCAGTTCCAGGCTCCATGCTGCATTTTTAAGGGTCATGGCTCAAGACTCCAGGCTCCTGGCTCCAAGCTCCATTCTCAACGCTCCAGGCTTAAGGCTTTAGGCTCCAGGCTTCAGGCTCCGGGCTTCGGCATGCGGGCTACGGGCTGCGTGCTGCGGCCTGCGTGCTGCGTACTTCAGGCTCCAGGGTCCGGGTTGCGGGTTCCAGGTTCAAGACTAAAGGCTCCAGGCTCCAGGCATTGGGGTCAGTTCCAAGTTCCAGTCTCCCGGCTTAGGCGCTAGACTTCTTGCTCGGGGTAAGTTCCATGCTCCGGGCTCAAGGCTCCAAGCTCAAGGCACTGGGTCAGTTCAAGGCTCAAGTAACCGGGCTCAAGGCTCCAAGCTCCATGCTCCAGGCATGGGGTCAATTCCAGTCTACGGGCTCCAGGGTCCGGCTTAAGGTTCCGTGCTCAGGGTCAGTTCCAGGCTCCTGATTCCAAGCACGGTCTCTTGGCTCCACGCTCCTTGCTCCGCGCTCCAGGCTTCAGGCTTAAGGCTTCAGGCACGGGGTCAATTCCAGGCTCCAGACTCCAGGCTAAAATCTCCATGCTCACGGCTCTAGGCTCACGGCTCCATACTCCGGGCTCCAGGCTCGGGGTCAGTTCCAGGCTCTTTTCTCGTGGCCAGATCCAAGCTCATGGCTCGTTGCTCTAGGCACGGGGCAAGTTTGAGGATCTGGGCTCCGAGCTCCAGTCCTTAAGGCCGTGGCTCTCACCTCCGCTCTCCAGGCTCCGCCCTCAGACTCAAGGTTATTTGTAAGTTGCAGGCTCCCTTCTCCAGGTTATCGGCTCCAGACTCCAGGTTTGGGTTCAGTTCCTGGCACGGGGCTCCGGGCTCCGTGCTCCGGGCTCCGGGCTCCGGGCTCCGGGCTCCGTTCTCCGTGCTCCGGGCTCCGGGCTCCGAGCTCTTGGCAACGGCCTCCTGGCTCCATGTTTGGGGTCATTTCCAGGCTTACGGGCTCAAGGTTCTGGTCTTGTATTTAGTTCCAAGCTCAAGGTTCGGGGCTTCTAGCGACTGGCGAAAGGCAAAAGGAAAACCACAATGCCCAGACCTCTCGGTTTTCCTTATTTTCCGAGTAGAAGAGGCAAAAAGGTTATTTTTCAATGTTTAAGACGAGGAGAAGCTGTTTTTTTTTTCACTTTTAAAAAAGAATGTTTTTGTATCAGGGAAAATTTTATGAACTGATAAGACTCGAAGAAAATGGCCATAAAACACTTATTTCTGACTTGGTTTTTGCGTTTTTCTACTTTTCTGAGTAGAAGTGGAAAAAATGTCATTTTTGAGCGTTTCAGACGATAAGGAGGTGTTTTAGTCACTTTGAGAAAAGGATGATTTTTTCTCAAACAGAACTTTGTGATCTGATAAGACTTTGAAAAAAAAATGCCATAAAACACTTATTTCATATATGTTTTTTGTGTTTTCATGCTTTTCTGACTTTATAGGTAAAAATATAATTTTTGAGCGTTTTACACGATAAGAAGCTGTTTTGGTCACTTTGAGACATGGATGTTTTTTTTTCAAGCAGAAGTTTGTGATTTGAGAATACTTTTACAAAAAAGCCATAAAACACTTATTTCTGATTTGTTTTTTGTGTTTTCATGCTTTACTGTGTAGAAGAGGCAAAAATGTCATTTTTGAGCGTTTCAGACGATAAGGAGCTGTTTTTGTCACTATGAGACAAGGAAGCTTTTTTTCTCAAGCAAATCGTCATGATTTTAGAATATTTTACAAAAAAGCTATAAAACGCTTATTTCTAACTTGTTTTTAGTGTTTTCATGCGTTTCTGTGTAGAACAGGAAAAAATGTCATTTTTGAGCGTTTCAGACGAAAAGAAGCTGTTTTGGTCACTTTGAGACAAGGATGTGTTTTTCTGAAGCAAAAGGTTAGGAACTGATAAGGCTTTACAAAAACGCCATAAAAAAATTATTTCTGACTTGTTTTTAGTGTTTTCATACTTTTCCAAGTAGAAAAGGGAAAATTTTCATTTTTGAGCGTTTCAGACGAAAAGAAGCTGTTTTGGTCACTTTGAAACAAGGATTTTTTGTTCTTAAGCAAAACGTTAGGAACTGATAAGGCTTTACAAAAACGCCCATAAAACACTTATTTCTGACTTGTTTTTAGTGTTTTCATACTTTTCCGAGTAGAAAAGGCAAAAATGTTATTTTTGAGCGTTTCAGAAGAAAAAAAGCTGTTTTGGTCACTTTGAGAAAAATGTGTTTTTTTTTTCAAGCAGAACTTCATGATTTGAGAATCCTTTTACAAAAAAGCCATAAAACACTTATTTCTAACTTGTTTTTAGTGTTTTCATGCTTTTCTGAGTAGAAGAGGAAAAAATGTCATTTTTGAGTGTTTCAGAAGAAAAGAAGCTGTTTTGGTCACTTTGAGAAAAAGATGTTTATTTTCAAGCAGAACTGCATGATTTGAGAATACTTTTACAAAAAAGCCATAAAACACTTATTTCTCACTTGTATTTTTTGTTTTCATTCTTTTCTGAGAAGAAGAGGGAAAATGTCATTTTCGAGCGTTTTTTTTTTTTTTTTCACTTTGAGACAAGAACGTTTTTTCAAGACCTGAGAAGAGTTGGACAAAATAGCCATAAAACACTTCTTTTTGACTTTTTTTTTTTTTTTTTTAGTGTTTTCATGCTTTATTGACTATATTGGTAAAAATGTCATTTTTGAGCGTTTCATGGAAGAAGAAGCTGATTTGGTCACTTTTGAGACAAGGTGTTTTTTTCTCAAGCAGAACGTAAAGCTTCACACTTTGTTCTGGCATTTCTCAAACCGCCCCGTGGAGATGGAAATCTGCCTCACATTACAGCCACACTCTAGCGGAAGAACTCTGTCCATGGTCCTGATTCTTTGTCTTTCTTTCTCTCTTGCTCTCTCTCCCTCTTTCCTCCAACCCCCTTCAACCTGCACAGTGGCGTGGATGGACAAGGAAGAGCACTGGGAAATGTCGCACTGACCCTCTTCAGGTTTAGACCGGGACGGCTGGTGAACGGTGTGGACTCTTTCTTTTTTCCAGCCCGTGTGGACTTGTTATTTTTCCAGAGACAGAAAATCGGTTAGCCTAACCCGTTTTTTAAGCTCCAGTTCTTTTCTCATCTGGAGCTGGATGACGATAAAACATGAAACCGTATGTTGAACTTTTTCATTTTTGTGTTCCAGAGAAAACCCCTGTAAGCCTAACACCTTTTTTTATGTTTAACCTCCGGGGCTCCTCCTCAACTTTAGCCCGAAACCTAATCTTGTTCAAGGTCTGAATCTTTTCCCCTCTCTCCCCCTCTCTTCTCTCCGGCCCCCTGAAAGCTGCTCACGGAGTTGCACCTTGAAGCTGCACATTGGCATGCCCTGAGGAGGAGGAACGCCGGGAAACGTCGCGCTGACCCGTGTCAGGATTAGGCCGGGACGGCCGGCGGACCGTGTGGACTCTGTCTTTTTTCCAGGCCTGTGTGGGACTTTGCTATTTTTCCAGACCTGTGTGGGAATCTGTTGTGTTTTTACAAAGACAGAACGCCGGTTAGCTGATCCCCTTTTTCACCTCCGGTGCTTTTCTCATGTGGAGCTGGATAATGGTAAAACTCGAACCGTATGTGGGACTTTGTTATTTTTTTTCCCAGACAGAACCCCTGTAAGCCTTACCACTTTTTGACCTCTGGTGCTTCTCTCATGTGGAGCTTGATAACGGTAAAACTCAAACCGTCTGTGGCCATTTTTCAGATCTCTGCTCCTCCTTTCCCTGGTCTTACTCTTTTTTTCTTTCTCTCTCCCACTCTTTCCTCCAGCCACCTTAAAGCTGTACACTGAGTTAAGGCATTTTTCAAACCGTCCCGTGGAGACGGAATGCTGCCCCACATTGCAGCCACACAGTGGGGGCTTAACTCTGGCCCTCCTTTCCTGTCTTCGGTGTGACTCGGGCTTCTACAAACTGATTGCACTTGCTGTATTTATTGTATTTTAAATGTATTGTAATGGTATTTTATTGTGTTTTAATGGTATTTGAATTGTATTTTCTTTTTACTTTTTATTTATGCTTTGCACTGTAAAGAACTTTTTGACTGTGTCTTTGGAATGTGCTCTATCAATAAAATTTATTGACTATTTTTACTGTCTTACTCGTTTTCCCCCCCCCTCTCTCTCCCCCTTTCTTCATCAGCCACCTTAAAGTTTCACACTTGGACTGAAAATCAAATCCTCTGGCCAGGTTAAGGTTAGGGCTGAGGCCAGGGAAGGGCCGGGGTTTTTGCTCCGGGCTCGGGCTCCGTTCCAGGGTGTAGGGTTAGGGCTGAGGCCAGGGCCAGGGTTGGGGCTCCGGGCTTTGGCTAAGTTCCAGGTTTAAGGTTAGGGCTGAGGCAGGGGTCAGGGTTAGGGCTCCGAGCTTTGGCTCCGTTCCTTGGTTTAGGCTTAGGGCTGTGGCCAGGGCAAGGGTTGGGGCTCCGGGCTCGAGCTAAGTTCCAGGGTTCGGGTTAGGGCTTTTGCCTGGGTGAGGGTAAGGGTTCCGAGCTCGGGCTCAATTACAGGCTCCAGGCTATAGGGTCTTTACCATTCTCCAGTCTCCGGGCTCAAGTCTCCTTTTCAGTTCAAGGCTCCAGGCTCCAAGTTCCAGACTCCAGGCTCAAGGTTTCAAGTCTCCAGGCTCATTGCTCCAGGCTACGGGCATGGAGACAGTTCCAAGTTCCGGTCTGAATGCGCCAGGCTTCTTGCTCGGGGTAAGTTTCATGCTTGGGGTTCATCACCCAGGGCTCTTGGCACCAGGCATGGGGTTTTTTCCAGGCTCCAGGCTTTGGGCTCTGGGTCTTCTTCCAGGGTCAACGCTCAAGGCTCAAGGTTCAAGGCTCCCAGCTCCAGGCTCAGATCTCCAGGCTCAAAGCTCAAAGCTCAAGGCTATTGGCTCAAGATCAGTTCCCTACTCCGGTCTCAAGGACGCAGGTTTCTGGTTCGGGGCGTATTCCATGCTCTGGCCTTCGAGCTCCAGGCTCCATGCTTCTGGCTCGGGGTAAGTTCCATGCTCGGGGATCCACGCCCCTTTCTCCAGGCTCTGAGAACTGGGTTATTTCCACACTCCGGGCTCCAGAAACCAGGTTCAAGGCTCCACACTCGGGGTGAGTTCCAGGCTCCGGACTCCAGGCTCCGGGGTGAGGGCTCCAGACAAGAGACTCCAGACTTTAAGATCCCGGCTCCAGGCTCAAGGCTCCAGGCTCTTCTCTCCAGGCTCCATGTTTCAAGCTCTGGGATCAAGGCTGTAGGCTCCATGTTTGGGGTTAGCTCCTGGCTCCATGCTTAAGGCTCCAGGCTCGAGGCTCCGGGTTCAGTGTCAGTTCCAGGCTCCGGGCTCCCCGCTCAAAGCTCCAGGCTCCGGGCTCCGGGCTCTGGGCTCCAGGCTCTTTTCCTGGGGAAAGTTCCACGCTCTGGTCTCCACATTTCTGGCTCGGGGTCAGTTCAATGCAAATGGCTCCATTTTCCAGGCTCATTGCTATGCGTTTCAGGCTCCCAGCACCAGGCTCAAGGCTGAAGGCTCAAAGCTCAAGGCTCCAGGCTCGGGGTAAGTTCCTTTCTCCGGGCTCAAATCTCCAAGCTCAAGGCTTGGGGTCAGTTCCACGCTCTAGGCTCCAGGCTCAATGCTCATCGCTGCATGGTTCAGGCTCTTGGCTCCAGGCTCAAGGCTCCAGGCTCCAGGCTCCAGGCTAAAGCCTCCAGGCTTAAGGCTCCTTTCCTAAGGGATCAAGGCTTTGGGCTTGGAGTAGGTTCGTAGCTCCGGGCTCCAAGTTTACAGCTCCATATTTCAGGCTCAGTTTCAGGATACAGGCTCTATGCTCCAGGCTCGTGACTACGCGTTCCAGGCTCCAGTCACCGTGCTCTTGGCTCAAGGCTCAAGGTTACAGCCTCGGGGTCAGTTCCATGCTCCGGGCTCAAGGCTCAAAGCTCATCGCTCTTGGTCAGTTCAACGCTCTTGGCTCCAGGCTCCATGCTCAAGGCTGCATGGTTCAGGCTCCTGGCTCAAGGCTCCAGGCTCCAGGCTCCAGGCTTCAGGCTCAAGGCTCAAGGCTCCAGGCTCAGGGCTCCAGGCTCCAGGCTCCAGGCTCAGGGCTAGGGGTCAGTTACAGGCTCAAGGCTCCAGGTTCTTCTCTCCAGGCTTCGCTCTCCAGGCTTCGGGCTGCGGGCTCATGGCTACAGGCTAATGGCTCCAGGTTATAGGCTCCAGGGTCGGGGTAAGTTCCAGGCTCCAGGCTCCATGCTTAAGGCTCTTGGCTAAAGGCTCCGGGCGCAGTATCAGTTCAAGGCTCCGTGACTTCCCCTCGAAGCCCAAGGCTCCGGGCTCCGGGCTCCGGGCTCAAGGCTCCAGGCTCAAGGCTCAAGGCTCAAGGCTCCAGGCTCCAAGCTCAAGGCTAAAGGCTCAAGGCTCCAGGCTCCAAGCACCATGTTCAAGGCTCAAGGGATTAGACTCCAGGCTTCAGAGTCCAGGCTCTAGGCTCCATGCTCGTCATCAGTTCGAGGCTCCGGGCTCTAGGGTCCGGGTTAAGCGTCAGTTCCAGGGTCTGGGCTCCAGGTTCAAGGTTCAAGGTTCCAGGTTCCAGGCTCCAGGCTCATCAATCCAGTATACGGGCGGATTCAGGGTAAGTTCCATGCTCCAGTCTCCAGGCTCTAGTCTCCTGTTCAGTTCATGGCTCCAGGTTCCAAGTTCCAGACTCCAGGCTCCAGGTTTCAAGTCTCCAGGCTCATTGCTCCAGGCTACGGGCATGGAGACAGTTCCAAGTTCCGGTCTGAATGCGCCAGGCTTCTTGCTCGGGGTAAGTTTCATGCTTGGGGGTCATCACCCAGGGCTCTAGGCACCAGGGATGGGTTTTTTTCCAGGCTCCAGGCTTTGGGCTAAGGGTCTTCTTCCAGGGTCAAGGCTCAAGGTTCAAGGCTCCCTGTTCCAGGCTCAGAACTCCAGGCTAAAAGCTCAAAGCTCAAGGCTCTTGGCTCAAGATCAGTTCCCTACTCCGGTCTCAAGAACGCAGGTTTCTGGTTCGGGGTGTAGTCCATGCTCTGGCCTTCGGGCTCCCGGCTCCATGCTTCGGGCTCGGGGTAAGTTCCATGCTCGGGGATCCACGCCCCTTTCTCCAGGCTCTGAGAACTGGGTCATTTCCAACCTCCGGGTTCCAGAAACAAGGTTCAAGGCTCCACACTCGGGGTGAGTTCCAGGCTCCGGACTCAAGGCTCCGGGGTGAGGGCTCCAGACTCAAGACTCCAGGCTCCAAGCTCCAGGCTCAAGGCTCCAGGCTCCGCTCTCCAGGCTCCATGTTTCAAGCTCTGGGATCAAGGCTTAAGGCTCCATGTTTGGGGTCAGTTCCAGGCTCCATGCTTAAGGCTCCAGGCTCGAGGCTCCGGGTTCAGTGTCAGTTCCAGGCTCCGGGCTCCCCGCTCAAAGCTCCAGGCTCCGGGCTCCGGGCTCTTGGCCTGGGGAAAGTTCCAAGCTCTGGTCTCCACATTTCTGGCTCGGGGTCAGTTCAAGGCTAATGGCTCCATTTTCCAGGCTCATTGCTATGCGTTTCAGGCTCCCGGCACCAGGCTCAAGGCTGAAGGCTCAAAGCTCAAGGCTCCAGGCTCGGGGTAAGTTCCTTGCTCCGGGCTCAAGTCTCCAAGCTCAAGGCTTGGGGTCAGTTCCACGCTCTAGGCTCCAGGCTCAATGCTCAATGCTGCATGGTTCAGGCTATTGGCTCCTGGCTCCAGGCTCCAGGCTCAAGGCTCCAGGCTTAAGGCTCCTATCCTAAGGGATCAAGGCTTTGGGCTTGGAGTAGGTTCGTAGCTCCGGGCTCCAAGTTTTTCGGCTCCAAATTTCGGGCTCAGTTCCAGGCTACAGGCTCTATGCGTTAGGCTCGTGACTACGCGTTCCAGGCTCCAGTCACTGTGCTCTAGGCTAAAGTCTCTGGCCTTAAGTTTCCAGCCTCTGGGTCAGTTCCATGCTCCGGGCTCAAGGCTTAAACCTCATGGCTCTGGTTCAGTTCAACGCTCTTGGCTCCAGGCTCCATGCTCAAGGCTGCATGGTTTAGGCTCCTGGCTCCAGGTTCCAGGCTTCAGGCTCAAGGCTCAAGGCTCAAGGCTCAAGGCTCCAGGCTCCAGGCTCCAGGCTCCAGGCTCCAGGCTCAAGGCTCGGGGTCAGTTCCAGGCTCAAGGCTCCAGGTTCTTCTCTCCAGGCTTCGCTCTCCAGGCTCCTGGCTGCGGGCTCACGGCTACAGGCTCATGGCTCCAGGTTATAGGCTCCAGGGTCGGGGTAAGTTCCAGGCTCCGGGCTCCATGCTGAAGGCTCTGTGCTAATGGCTCCGGGCGCAATATCAGTTCCAGGCTCCGTGACTTCCCCTCGAGGCTAAAGGCTCCGAGCTCCGGGCTCCAGGCTCAAGGCTCCAGGCTCAAGGCTCAAGGCTAAAGGCTCAAGGCTCCAGGCTCCAAGCTCCATGTTCAAGGCTCAAGGGATTAGGCTCCAGGCTTCAGGCTCCAGGCTCGTTATCAGTTCGAGGCTCCGGGCTCTAGGCTCTAGGGTCCGGGTTTGGCCTCAGTTCCAGGGTCTGGGCTCCAGGTTCAAGTTTCCAGGTTCCAGACTCATCGGTCCAGCATATGGGCAGGGAGTCAGTTCCAAGTTCCAGTTTCCCGGTTTTCAGGCGAGAGGCTTCCTGCAAGGGGTAAGTTTCACTCTTGGGGTTCCAAACCCAGGGCTCCTGGCTCCATGCACGGGGTTTTTTTCCAGCCTCCGAGCTTTAGGCTTTGGGCTCGGGGGTCTTCATCCAGGCTCCAGGCTCCAGGCTCAAGGTTCCAGGCTCCAGGCTACGGGCATAGAGTCAGTTCCAAGTTCCGGTCTCCCAGCTTTCAGGCGCAAGCTTCTGGCTCGGGGTAAGTTTCATGCTGTGGGTTCATCACCCAGGGCTCCAGGCTCCAGGCACGGGGTTTTTTAGAGCCTCTGCGCTCCAGGCTTTTGGCTTGGGGTCTTCTTCCAGGGTCTAGGCTCAAGGCTGCAGGTTATAGGCTCCCAGCTCCAGGCTCAAACCTCCAGGCTCTTGGCTCAAGATCAGTTCCATACTTCGGTCTCCAGGAACCAGGTTTCGGGTTTGGGGTGTATTCCATGCTCTTGCCTTCGGGCTCCAGGCTCCAGGCTCCAGGCTCCAGGCTCCAGGCTTCGGGCTCAAGGCTACAGGCTTTGGGCTCGGGGTAAGTTCCATGCTCGGGGATCCACGTTCCTGGCTCCAGGCTCTGAGAACGGGGTCAGTTCCGCACTCCAGACTCCAGAAACCAGGTTCAAGGCTCCACACTCGGGGTCAGTTCAAGGTTCTGGACTCCAGGCTCCGGGGTGAGGGCTCCAGACTCTAGCCTCCAGGCTCAAGGCTCAAGGCTAAAGGCTCAAGGCTCCACTTTCCAGGGTCCGTGTTTCAAGCTCTTTGATCCAGGCATAACGCTCCATGCTTGGGGTCAGTTCCAGGCTCCGGGCTCCAGGCTCTTGGCCTGGGCTTTGTTCCAAGCTCCGGTCTCCAGGTTTTAGGCTCCACATTTCTGGCTCGGGGTCTGTTCAAGGCTAATGGCTCCATTTTCCAGGCTCGTTGCTACGCTTTCCAGGCTCCCAGCTCCAGGATCAAAGCTACAGGCTCAAAGCTCCAGGCTCTGGGCTCAAGATCAGTTCCATACTTCGGTCTACAGGACACAGATTTCGGGTTCAGGGAATATTCAATGCTCTTGCCTTCTTTCTCCATGCTCCAGGCTTTGGGCTCCGGGCTTCGGCCTGCGGGTTTCGGGCTGCATACTCCATGCTCAAGGCTCCGGGCTGCAGGCTCCAGGCCCTTGACTAAAGGCTCCTGGCTCCAGGCTCCAGGTTCCAGGCTCCAGGCTCAAGGCTTGGGGTCAGTTCCAGGCTCCAGGCTCCATGTTTCAGGGTCATGGCTCAAGACTCCAGGCTCCAGGATCCAGGCTCCATGCTCCATGCTCCATGCTCCATGCTCAAGGCTCCAGGCTCAAGGCTCCTCACTCCGGGCTCCAGGCCACAGAATCCAGGCTCAGGGCTCCAGGCTCCAAGGTTCAGGGCTCCAGGCTCCGCTCTCCAGGCTCCATGTTTCAAGCTCTTGGATCCAGGCAAAAGGCTCCATGCTTGGGGTCAATTCCAGGCTCTAGGCTCGAGGCTCGAGGCTCCAGGCTCCAGGCTCCAGGCTCCAGGCTCCAGGCTCAGGGTCAGTTCCAGGCTCAAGGCTCCAGGTTCTTCTCTCCAGGCTTCGCTCTCCAGGCTCCGGGCTTTGGGCTCATGGCTCCAGGCTCCAGGCTATTGGCTCCATGGTTGGCGTCCGTTCCAGGCTCCGGGCTCAATGCTTCAGGCTCTGGGCTCAAGGCTCAAGGCGCCGGGCTCAGTGTCAGTTCCAGGCTTTGTGCTTCTCTCTCAAGACTCCAGGCTCTGGGCTCCAGGCTACGGGCATAGAGTAAGTTCCAAGTTCCGGTCTCCCGGCTTTCAGCAGCAAGTTTCTTGCTCGGGATAAGTTTCATGCTGGGGGTTCAACACCCAGGGCTCCAGGCTCCAGGCACGAGGTTTTTTCCAGCCTCCGGGCTCAAGTCTTTGGGCTCGGGGTCTTCTTCTTTGGTCTAGGCTCAAGGCTCCAGGTTCAAGTCTCCCAGCTCAAGGCTCAAAGCTCCTGGCTGTGGGCTCAAGATCAGTTCCATACTTCGGTCTCCAGGAACCAGGTTTCGGGCTCAAGGCTCCAGGCTTGTGTGCTCCAGGGTGTGTTCCATGCTCTTGCCTTCGGGCTCCAGGCTCCAGGCTTCGGGCTCAAGGCTACAGGCTTCTGGCTCAGGGTAAGTTCCATGCTCGGGGATCCACGCCCCTGGCTCCAGGCTCTGAGAACGGGGTCTTTTCCGCACTCCGGGCTCCAGAAACAGGGTTAAAGGCTCAACACTCGGGGTCAGTTCCAGGCTCCGGACTCCAGGCTCCGGGGTGAGGGCTCCAGACTCAAGCCTCCAGCCTCCAGGCTCAAGGCTCCAGGCTCCAGGCTCCAGGCTCCAGGCTCCACGCTCAAGGCTAACAGCTCCATGCTCACGGCTCAATGCTCTGAGCTCAAGGTTCCAGGCTCGGGGTGAGTTCTAGTCTCCAGGCTGCAGGGTCCTGGCTAAAGGTTCCGTGCTCGGTGTCAGTTCCAGTCTCCGGGCTCCGGGCTCCGGGCTCCAGGCATAGGGTAATTTCATGGCTCCTGGCTCATGACTCCAGGCTCCAGGCTCTAGACTTGGGGTCAGTAAAAGGCTTTGGGCTCACGGCTCCAGGCTCACGGCTCCATGTTCCGGACCCCAGGCTCCAAGCTCAAGGTTCTTTGTTCGGGGTCAGTTTCAGGCTCCGCGCTCCACGCTCCATGTTCAGGGCTCCGGGCTCAGAGTCATTTCTTGGCTCCGGGCTCCAAGGTCCGGACTGAAGGTCAGTTACAGGCTCTATGCTCCAGGCTCCAAGCTCACGGCTCCATGCTACGGGATCCAGGCTTGGGGTAAGTTCCAGGGTTCGGGCTCCAGGCTCAGGGATCAAGGCTTAATGTTCATGGTCAGTTCAAGACTCCGGGTTCTTTTCTCCGGGCTAGGTGTCACTTCGAGTATCTTGGTTCCGGGCTCCAGTCTTCAAGGTCTTGGCTCTAGATTCCGCGCACAAGGCTCAAGCTCCGGGCTCCAGTCTCCAGTCTCAAGGCTTCAGGCTCCAGGGTCTTGGTCAGTGGCAGACTACGTTATCCATGCTACCGGCTCAAGACTCTAGGCTCGAGATCAGTTCCAGGCTCCGGGCTTAAGGATCCAGGCTCCGCGATCAAGGCTCCTGGTTCCAGACTCCAGGCTCCAGGCTAAAGGCTCCAGGCTACGGGCATGGAGTCAGTTCCAAGATCCGGTCTTATGGCGCCAGGCTTCTTGCTTGGGGTAAGTTTCATGCACGGGGTTTTTTCGAGGCTCTGGGCTCCAGGCTTTGGGCTCGGGGTCTTCATCCAGGCTCAAGGCTCTTGGTTCAAGGCTCCCAGCTCCAGGCTCAAAGCTCCAGGTTAAAAGCTCCGGGCTCCTGGCTCAAGATCAGTTCCATACTCCGGTCTCCAGGACCCAGGTTTCGGGTTCGGGGTGTATTCCATGCTCTGGCCTTCGGGCTCCAGGCTCCAGGCTTCTGGCTCGGGGTAAGTTCCATGCTTGGGGATCAACGCCCCTTGCTCCAGGCTCTTAGAACGGGGTAATTTCCACACTCCGGGCTCAAGAAACCAGGTTCAAGGCTCCACACTCGGGGTGAGTTCCAGGCTCCGGACTCCAGGCTCCTGGGTAAGGGCTCCAGACTCCTGACTCCATGCTCCAGTCTCTAAGCTCCAGGCTCCAGGCTCCAGGCTCAAGGCTCTAGGCTCCAGGCTCCAGGCTCAAGGATCCAGGCTCCAGTCTCAAGGCTCCAGGTTCTTCTCTCCAGGCTTCGCTCTCCAGGCTCTGGGCTGTGGGCTAATGGCTCAAGGCTACAGGCTCCAGGCTATAGGCTGCACGGTCGGCGTCAGTTCCAGGCTCCGGGCTCCATGCTTCAGCCTCTGGGCTCAAAGCTCCGGGCTCAGTGTCAGTTCCAGGCTCCGTGCTTCCCCCTCAAGGCTCATGGCTCCGGGCTCCGGGCTCCAGGCTCTTTTCATGGGGTCAGTTCCAAGATCTGGTCTCCAGGTTTTTGGCTTCATTTCTCGGGCTCTAGGTCAGCTCCAGGCTAAAGGCTCCATTTTCCAGGATCGTTGCTACGCGTTCAAGGCTCAAGGCTCCCAGCACCAGGTTCCAGGCTGAAGGCTCCAAGCTCAAGGCTCCACGTTAAGGGTAAGGTCCATGCTCAATGGTAAAGGCTTTAAGATCAAGGTTCCGGGTCAATTCCAGGCTGAAGTCACCGGGCTCTCCGCTGCGGGCTCCAGGCTCAAGGCGCCATGCTTCAAGCTCTTGGCTCCAGACTCATGGCTCCACGCTCGGGGTCAGTTTCAGGCTCCGGGCTCCATCCTCCCAGGTCAGCGCTCCAGACTAAAGACTCCAGACTCCAGGCTCAAGGCTCCATGCTTAGAGCTCTTGGATCCAGGCTAAAGGCTCCATGCTCGAGGTCAGTTTCAGGCTCCAGGCTCCATGCTTCAGGTTCCGGGCTCAAGGCTCCGGGCTCAGTGTCAGTTCCAGTTTCCGGGCTCCCCGCTCAAGGCTCCGGGCTCATGGCTCTTGGCATGTGGTCAGTTCCAAGTTCCGGTCTCCAGGTTTTAGGCTCCACATTTCGGGCTCGGGGTCAGTTAAAGGCTAATGGCTCCATATTCTAGGCTCATTGCAACGCTTTCCAGGCTCCAGGCTCCCTTCACCAGGCTCAAGGCTGAAGGCTAAAAGCTCATGGCTCAAGGCTCTGGGTAAGTTCTGTCTCCGGGCTCAAGACTCCAAGCTCAAGGCTTGGGGTCAGTTCCACGCTATAGGCTAAAGGCTCCATGCTCAAGGCTGTATGGTTCAGGCTTTTTGCTCCAGGCTCCAGAAACAAGGCTCCAAGCTCAAGGCTCCAGGCTCCAGGCTCCAGGCTCCAGGCTCGGGGTCAGTTCATGGCTCAAGGCTCCAGGCTCTTCTCTCCAGGCTTCGCTCTTCAGGCTCCGGGCTGCGGGCTCCAGGCTCATGGCTCCAGGCTCCAGGCTCAAAGGCGCAAGGCTCCAGGGTCTTTTTTAGTTGAAGGCTCCGTGCTCCAGGCTACTGGCTCCAGACTCCAGGCTCGGAATATGTTTCAGGCTCCAGGCTAAAGGATCCAGGCTCCGCACTCCTGGTTTTGGGTCACTTCAATGTTCCGGGCTGCAGACTCAAGCCTCTAGGCTCGGGGTCAGTTTAAGGCACCGTACTCCAGGCTCCAGGCTCCAGGCTCCAAGCTCCAGGCTCCAGGCTCCAAGCTCCAGGCTCAAGGCTCCAGGCTCCAGGCTCCGTGCCCCAAACACCAGGTCATGATTCCAGGTTCCTTGCTGAGGAAAATTTCCAGGCTTTGGGCCCTTTGCTCCAGGCTCAGATTCATTTCTAGGCTTTGGGCTCCATGTTCTGTGCTCCAGGCTCCAGGCGCCAGGCTCCAGGCGCCATGCTCCGGGCTTGGGGTTAGTTAAGGGCTCCAGGCTCTAGGCTCCAGGCGCCAGGCGCCATTTTCAAGGCACTGGGCTCCGGGCTCCGGGCTCCAGGCTCCCGACTCCAGGCTCCAGGCTCCAGGTTCTGCGCTCCATTTTCCGATTTCAAGAATCCGAGCAAGGGTTAAGTTCCATGCTCCGGGCTCAGGGCTAAAGCCTCCAGTCTCCATGCTTCAGATTCTGGGCTCCCTGCTAAAGGCTCATGGCTCCGCGCTCAAGGCTCCAGGCTCCAGGCTTTTGGCTTGGGGTCTTCTTCCAGGGTCTAGGCTCATGGCTGAAGGTTCAAGGCTCCCAGCTCTAGGCTCATAGCTCCAGGCTCAAAGCTCCAGGCTCTGGGCTAAAGATCAGTTCCATATTTCAGTCTCCAGGAACCAGGTTTCGGGGTGTATTCCATGCTCTTGCCTTCGGGCTCCAGGTTCCAGGCTTTGGGCTCGGGGTAAATTCCATGCTCAGGGATCCACGCCCCTGGCTCCAGGCTCTGAGAACGGGGTCATTTCCACACTCCGGGCTCCAGAAACCAGGTTCAAGGCTCAACACTCGGGGTCAGTTCCAGTCTCGGGACTCCAGGCTCCGGGGTAATGGCTCTAGACTCCAGACTCAAGGCTCCAGGCTCCAGGCTCAAGGCTCAAGGCTCCAGGCGCCGCTCTCCAGGCTCCATGTTTCAAGCTCTGGGATCCAGGCTTAAGGCTCCATGCTTAGGGTCAGTTTCATGCTCCATGCTATAGGCTCAGGGCTCAAGGCTCCGGGCTTATTGTCAGTTCCAGGCTCCGGGCTCCCTGCTAAAAGCTCCAGGCTCCGGGCTCCAAGCTTTGGGCCTGGGGTCAGTTCCAAGCTCCGGTCTCCAGGTTTTAGGCTCCACATTTCGGGCTTGGGGTCAGTTCAAGGCTAAAGGCTCAATTTTCCAGGCTCGTTGCTACGCGTTCCAGGCTTCAGGCTCCCAGCACCAGGCTCAAAGCTGAAGGCTAAAAGCTCAAGGCTCCGGGCTCAGGGTAAGTTCCTTGCTCCGGGCTCAAAGCTCCAAGCTCAAGGCTTGGTGTCAGTTCCACGCTCTAGGTTCCAGGCTCCACGCTCAAGGCTGCATGGTTCAGGCTCTTTGCTCCAGGCTCCAGTTTCCAGGCTCCAGGCTCTAGGCTCTAGGCTCTAGGCTCTAGGCTCTAGGCTCTAGGCTCGGGGTCAGTACCAGGCTCTTGGCTCCAGGTTCTACTCTCCAGGCTTCGCTCTCCAGGCTCCGTGCGTCCCCCCTCGAGGCTCCAGGTTCCGGGCTCCGGGCTCCGGGCTCTGGGCTCCAGGCTCAAGGCTCAATGCTCCAGGCTCCGGGCTCCAGGTTTCAGGCTCCAGGCTCAAGGCTCCAGGCCCCAGGGTCTTGGTCTGTTGCAGACTCCGTTATCCAGGCTACCAGCTCAAGACTCTAGGCTCGGGATCAGTTCCAGGCTCCTGGCTAAAGGATCCAGGTTCCGCACTCCAGGCTCCTGGTTCAAGGCACAGGGCTCCGGGCTTGGTGTCAGTTCCATGCTCCGGACACCAAGCTCCAGCCTCTAGACTCGGGGTCAGTTTAAGGCACTGCGCATCGGGCTCCAGGCTCAAGGCTCCATGACCCAAACTCAAGGTCAAGGCTCAAGGTTCCTTGCTGAGGGTCATTTCCAGGCTCCAGGCTCATGTCCTAAGGGATAAAGGGTTTGGATTTGGAGTATGTTCATAACTCCGGGCTCAAGGTTTTAGGGTCTCTATTTATTGCTCAGTTCTAGGCTACAGGCTCTATGCTTCAGGCTCGTGACTACGCGTTCCAGGGTCCAGGCACCTATCTCCAGGCTCAAGTCTCCGGGTCAGTTCCATGCTCTGGGCTCAAAACTCCAGGCTCAAGGCTCTGAGGCAGTTCACTGCTCCAGTCACCAGGCTCTAGACTCCATTCTCAAGGCTCCATGCTTCAAGCTCTTGGCTCCAGGCTCCAGGCTCCAGGGTTGGGGTCATTTCCATGCTTGGAGCTTGGAGGGGCTCCAAGCTCTATGCTCAGAGCTCTTGGTTGGTGGTCAGGTCCAAGCTCTCTGCACCGGGCTTCAGGCCCCAGATTCAAGACTCCATGCTCCACGCTCCGGGCTTTAGGCTCCATGCTAAAAGCTCCGGGCTCCATGCTCCATGCTCCAAGCTCCGGGCTCCTTTCTCCGGTCACCAGGCTTCAGGCTTCAACGCTTCAGGCTTCAGACTTCAGGCTTACGGCTCCGGGCTCAGTGTTACTTCGAGGCTCCGGGCTCCAGGTTTAAGTTTCAGGGTCAGTTTCAGGCTTTGTACTTCATGCTCCGTGCTCAAGGCTCTTGGTCCGTTCCAGGTCCTGGGTTCCAGCCTCCTACGTCTAGGCTCCGCATTCAATGTTCCGGGCTCCAGGCTCAAGGCACGGGGTCATTTCCAGGCTCCGGTCTCCAAGTTCCGGACGTGTGGTCAGTTCCAAGCTCCAGGCTCCTGGTTCCGGGCTAAGTGCTCCGGGCTCAGTGTCAGTTCCAGGCTCTGGGCTCCAGGCTCAGTTCTCCAGGCTCCAAGCTTCAAGTTCCAGGCTCAAGGCTACATCCTCCAGGCTCCAGGCAAGGCGCTCAAGGCTCCAGGCTCAAGGCTCTTGGCTCTTGGCTTGAGGCTCCGGGCATGGGGTAGGTTCAAAGTTCTGGGATCCAGGCTTCAGGCTCCAGGCTTCGGGTTTGGGGTAAGTTGCAGGCTCCAGGTTTCCATTCCTTGGGCTCAAGACTCCGGGCACGGGGTTTTTTCCAGTCTCCAGTCTCAAGACTTTGGGCCTTGGGTCTTCTTCCAAGCTCCAGGCTCCATGCTCCCGGCTCAAATCTTCCGGCTCAAAGCTCATGGCTCCGGGTTTGGGATCAGTTCCAGACTCCGGGTTCCAGGCCCCAGGTTCCGAAGTCAGGGTCAGTTCCAAGCTCGAACCTCCGGGCTCAAGGCTCCACAATCAAGGATCTAGGCTCAGGGCAAAGGGTAAGCTCCAGGCACCGGGCTCCAGGCTCCATTCTCGGGTTAGGTTCCAGTCTCGAGGTTCCTTGCTCTAGGCTCCGGGCTCCAGGATTTTGGCTTGGTGTCTTCTTCCAGGCTCTAGGCTCTAGGCTCCAGGCTCGTGACTCTAGCCTCCAGGCTCGTGATCAGTTCGAGGCTCCGGGCTCTAGTCTCTAGGGTCCGGGTTCGGCATCAGTTCCAGGATCCGGGCTCCAGGTTCCAGGTTCAAGGTTCCAGACTCCAAGCTCATCAATCCAGTATGCGGGCTCCGGATTTAGGGTCAGTTCCATGCTCCAGTCTCCAGGCTCCAGTCTCTGGTTCAGTTCAAAGCTCCAGGCTCCAGGCTCCAGGCTCAAGGCTCCTGGTTCCAGACTCCAGGCTCCAGGCTCAAGTCTCAAGGCTCAAGGCTCAAGGCTCAAGGCTCAAAGCTACGGGCATGGAGTCAGTACCAAGATCCGGTCTCCAGGCGCCAGGCTTCTGGCTCGGGGTAAATTTCATGCTTGGGGTTCCACACCCAGGGCTCCAGGCAGAGGGTTTTTTCCAGGCTCTTGGCTCCAGGCCTTTGGCTTGGGGTCTTCATCCAGGCTCAAGGCTCTTGGTTCAAGGCTCCCAGCTCCAGGCTCAAAGCTCCAGGCTCAAAGCTCCAGGCTCTGGGCTCAAGATCAGTTCCATACTCCGGTCTCCGGGACCTAGGTTTTGGGTTTGGGGTGTATTCCATGCTCTGGCCTTCGGCTCCAGGCTCCAGGCTTCTGGCCTGGGGTAAGTTCCATGCTTTGGGATCAACGCCCCTGGCTCCAGGCTCTGAGAACGGGGTCATTTCCACACACCGGGCTCCAGAATCCAGGTTCAAGGCTCCACACTCAGGGTGATTTCCAGGCTACGGACTCCAGGCTCCTGGGTCAGGGCTCCATACTCCTGACTCCATGCTCCAAGCTCAAGGCTCCAAGCTCCAGGCTCAAGGCTCAAGGCTCCAGGCTCCAGGCTCAAGTCTCGAGGCTCTTGGGTCTTGGTCAGTTGCAGACTTCCATTGTCCAGGTTACCGGCTCAAGACTCTAGGCTCGGGATCAGTTCCAGGCTCCTGGCTAAAGGATCCAGGTTCTGCGCTCCAGGCTCCTTGTTCCAGGCACAGGGCTCCGAGCTTGGTTTCAGTTCCATGCTCTGGGCACCAAGCTCCAGCCTCTAGACTCGGGGTCAGTTTAAGGCACTGCGCATCGGGCTCCAGGCTCCATGACCCAAGGTCAAGGCTTCAGGTTCCAGGCTCCTTTCCTAAGGTATCAAGGGTTTGGATTTTGAGTATGTTCCTTGCTCCGGGCTCCAAGTTTTAGGCTCCATATTTCTGGCTCAGTTCTAGGCTACAGGCTCTATGCTCCAGGCTCGTGACTACGCATTTAAGGGTCCAGGCACCTTACTCAAGGCTCCGGGCTCGGGGTCTTTTCCATGTTTCGGGCTTAAGACTCCAGGCTCAAGGCTCAGAGTCAGTTCATGGCTCCAGTCACCAGGCTCTAGACTCCGTGCTCAAGGCTACATGCTTCAAGCTCTCTGCTCCAGGCTATAGGCTCAAGGACCAGTGTCAGTTTAAGGCCTCCGGCTCAATACTTCAGGCTCCGGACTCTAGGCTCCGGGTTCAGTTTCACTTCCAGGCTCTGTGCTCCCCCCTCAAGGCTCTAGGGTCCGGGCTCCAGGCTCTTGGAATGGGGTCAGTTCCATGTTCCGGTCTCCAGGTATTTGGTTCCACTTCTCGGGCTTCGGGTCAGTTCCAGGCTACATGATCAATAGTCCAGGTTCGTTTCTACGCGTTCCAGGCTCAAGGTTCCCAGTACATGGCTCAAAGCTTAAGGCTAAGAGCTGAAGACTCCAGGCTCGGGGTGAGTTCCATGCTCCGGGCTACAGGCTCCAGGCTCAAGGCTCTAGGCTCTAGGCTCCAGGCTCCAGGCTCCAGGCTCCAGGCTCCAGGCTCCAGGCTCCAGGCTCCAGGCTCAGGGCTCCAGGCTCCAGACTCCAGGCTAAATACTCCAGGCTCAGTGCTCCAGGGCTGGCTCCGGGCTGCATCCTGCAGGCTGCGGGCTGCGTGTTCCAGGCTTCGGGCTGCGGGCTCAAGGCTCAAGACTAAATGCTCCGGGCTCCAGGCTCAAGCTCGGGGTCAGTTCCAGGCTCCATGCTGCATTTTTAAGGGTCATGGCTCAAGACTCCAGGCTCCCGGCTCCTGGCTCCAAGCTCCATTCTCAAGGCTCCAGGCTTAAGGCTTTAGGGTCCAGGCTTAAGGCTCCGGGCTGCGGGCTACGGGCTGCGGCCTGCGTGCTGCGTACTTCAGGCTCCAGGCTCCGGGTTGCGGGTTCCAGGTTAAAGACTAAAGGCTCCGGGCTCCAGGCTCCAGGCATTGGGGTCAGTTCCAAGTTCCAATCTCAGGCGCAAGACTTCTTGCTCGGGGTAAGTTCCATGCTCCGGGCTCAAGGCTCCAAGCTCAAGGCTCTGGGTCAGTTCAAGGCTCAAGTAACCGGGCTCAAGGCTCCAAGCTCCATGCTCCAGGCACGGGGTCAATTCCAGTCTACGGGCTCCAGGGTCCGGCTTAAGGTTCCGTTGCTCAGGGTCAGTTCCAGGCTCCTGATTCCAAGCACGGTCTCTTGGCTCCACGCTCCTTGCTCCGCGCTCCAGGCTTCAGGCTTAAGGCTTCAGGCACGGGGTCAATTCCAGGCTCCAGACTCCAGGCTAAAATCTCCATGCTCACGGCTCTAGGCTCACGGCTCCATACTCAGGGCTCCAGGCTCGGGGTCAGTTCCAAGGCTCTTTTCTCGTGGCCAGATCCAAGCTCATGGCTCGTTGCTCTAGGCACGGGGCAAGTTTGAGGATCTGGGCGCCGAACTCCAGTCCTTAAGGCCGTGGCTCTCACCTCCGCTCTCCAGGCTCCGCCCTCAGACTCAAGGCTCAAGGTTATTTGTAAGTTGCAGGCTACCTTCTCCAGGTTATTGGCTCCAGACTCCAGGTTCGGGTTCAGTTCCAGGCATGGGGCTCCGGGCTCCGGGCTCCGGGCTCTTGGCAACGGCCTCCTGAGTCCATGTTTGGGGTCATTTCCAGGCTTACGGGCTCAAGGCTCCGGTCTCGTATTTAGTTCCAAGCTCAAGGTTCTGGGCTTCTAGCGACCGGTGAAAGGAAAAGGAAAACCACAATGCCCAGACCTCTCGGTTTTACTTATTTTCCGAGTAGAAGAGGCAAAAAGGTTTTTTTTTCAATGTTTCAGACGAGGAGAAGCTGGGGTTTTTTTTTCCACTTTTAAAAAAGAATGTTTTTGTATGAGGGAAAACTTTATGAACTGATAAAACTCGAAGAAAATGGCCATAAAACACTTATTTCAGACTTGGTTTTTGCGTTTTTCTACTTTTCTGAGTAGAAGTGGAAAAAATGTCATTTTTGAGCGTTTCAGACGATAAGAAGGTGTTTTAGTCACTTTGAGAAAAGGATGATTTTTTCTCAAACATAACTTTGTGATCTAATAAGACTTTGACAAAAAATGCCATAAAACACTTATTTCATATATGTTTTTTGTGTTTTCATGCTTTTCTGACTTTATAGGTAAAAATATAATTTTCCAGCGTTTTACACGATAAGAAGCTGTTTTGGTCACTTTGAGACAAGGATGTTTTTTTTTCAAGCAGAAATTTGTGATTTGAGAATACTTTTACAAAAAAGCCATAAAACACTTATTTCTGATTTGTTTTTTGTGTTTTCATGCTTTACTGTGTAGAAGAGGCAAAAATGTCATTTTTGAGCGTTTCAGACGATAAGGAGCTGTTTTTGTCACTATGAGACAAGGAAGCTTTTTTTCTCAAGCAAATCGTCATGATTTTAGAATACTTTTACAAAAAAGCTATAAAACACTTATTTCTAATTTGTTTTTAGTGTTTTCATGCGTTTCTGTGTAGAACAGGAAAAAATGTCATTTTTGAGCGTTTCAGACGAAAAGAAGCTGTTTTGGTCACTTTGAGACAAGGATTTTTTTTTCTGAAGCAAAACGTTTGGAACTGATAAGGCTTTACAAAAACGCCATAAAAAAAATTATTTCTGACTTGTTTTTAGTGTTTTCATACTTTTCCGAGGAGAAAAGGGGAAATTTTCATTTTTGAGCGTTTCAGACGAAAAGAAGCTGTTTTGGTCACTTTGAGACAAGGATGTTTTTTTTTCTCAAGCAAAACGTTAGGAACTGATAAGGCTTTACAAAAATGCCATAAAACACGTATTTTTGGCATGTTTTTAGTGTTTTCATACTTTTCTGAGTAGAAGAGGAAAAAATGTCATTTTTGAGCGTTTCAGACGAAAAGAAGCTGTTTTTGGTCACTTTGAGACAGAGATGTTTATTTTCAAGCAGAACTTCATGACTCTAGAATACTTTTACAAAAACGCCATAAAACACTTATTTTCGTATTTTTTGTTTTCATTCTTTTCTGAGAATAAGAGGAAAAATGTAATTTTCAAGCGTTTTTTTTTTTTTTTTCACTTTGAGACAAGAACGTTTTTTCAAGATCTGAGAAGAGTATGACAAAATAGCCATAAAACACTTCTTTTTGACTTTTTTTTTTTTTTTTTTAGTGTTTTCATGTTTTATTGACTATATTGGTAAAAATCTCATTTTTGAGCGTTTCATGGAAGAAGAAGCTGATTTGGTCACTTTTGAGACAAGGTGTTTTTTTCTCAAGCAGAACGTAAAAAGCTTCACACTTTGTTCTGGCATTTCTCAAACCGCCCCGTGGAGATGGAAATCTGCCTCACATTACAGCCACACTCTAGCGGAAGAACTCTGTCCATGGTCCTGATTCTTTGTCTTTCTTTCTCTCTTGCTCTCTCTCCCTCTTTCCTCAAACCCCCTTCAACCTGCACACTGGCGTGGATGGACAAGGAAGAGCACTGGGAAATGTCGCACTGACCCTCTTCAGGTTTAGACCGGGACGGCTGGTGAACGGTGTGGACTCTTTCTTTTTTCCAGCCCGTGTGGACTTGTTATTTTTCCAGAGACAGAAAACCGGTTAGCCTAACCCGTTTTTTAAGCTCCGGTTCTTTTCTCATCTGGAGCTGGATAACGATAAAACATAAACCGTATGTTGAACTTTGTTATTTTTGTGTTCCAGAGAAAACCCCTGTAAGCCTAACACCTTTTTTATGTTTAACCTCCGGGGCTTCTCCTCAACTTTAGCCCAAAACCTAACCTTGTTCCAGGTCTTAATCTTTTCCCCTCTCTCCCCCTCTCTTCTCTCCGGCCCCCTGAAAGCTGCTCACGGAGTTGCACCTTGAAGCTGCACATTGGCATGCCCTGAGGAGGAGGAACGCCGGGAAACGTCGCGCTTACCCGTGTCAGGATTAGGCCGGGATGGCCGGTGGACTGTGTGGACTCTGTCTTTTTTCCAGGCCTGTGTGGGACTTTGCTATTTTTCTAGACCTGTGTGGGAATCTGCTGTGTTTTTACAAAGACAGAACGCCGGTTAGCTGATCCCCTTTTTCACCTCCGGTGCTTTTCTCATCTGGAGCTGGATAATGGTAAAACTCGAACCGTATGTGGGACTTTGTTATTTTTTTTTCCCAGATAGAACCCCTGTAAGCCTTACCACTTTTTGACCTCTGGTGCTTCTCTCATGTGGAGATAACGGTAAAACTCAAACCGTCTGTGGCCATTTTTCAGATCTCTGCTCCTCCTTTCCCTGGTGTTACTCTTTTTTTCTTTCTCTCTCCCACTCTTTCCTCCAGCCACCTTTAAGCTGTACACTGAGTTAAGGCATTTTTCAAACCGTCCCGTGGAGACGGAATGCTGCCCCACATTGCAGCCACACAGTGGGGGCTTAACTCTGGCCCTCCTTTCCTGTCTTCGGTGTGACTCGGGCTTCTACAAACTGATTGCACTTGCTGTATTTATTGTATTTTAAATGTATTGTAATGGTATTTTATTGTATTTTAATGGTATTTGAATTGTATTTTCTTTTTACTTTTTATTTATGTTTTGCACTGTAAAGAACTTTTTGACTGTGTCTTTGAAACGTGCTCTTTCAATAAAATTTATTGACTATTTTTCCCACTTACTGTCTTACTCGTTCCCCCCCCCCCATCTCCCCCTTTTCTTCACCAGCCACCTTAAAGCTTTACACTTGGACTGAAAATCAAATCCTCTGGCCCGGTTAAGGTTAGGGCCTAGGCCAGGGAAGGGCCGGGGTTTTTGCTCCGGGCTCGGGCTCCGTTCCAGGGTGTAGGGTTAGGGCTGAGGCCAGGGCCAGGGTTGGGGCTCCGGGCTTTGGCTAAGTTCCAGGTTTATGGTTAGGGCTGAGGCAGGGGTCAGGGTTAGGGCTCCGAGCTTTGGCTCCGTTCCTTGGTTTAGGGTTAGGGCTGAGGCCAGGGCAAGTGTTGGGGCTCCGGGCTCGAGCTAAGTTCCAGGGTTCGGGTTAGGGCTGTTGCCTGGGTGAGGGTAAGGGTTCTGAGCTCGGGCTCAATTTCAGGCTCCAGGCTCTAGGCTCCGGGCTCCGGGCTCCGGGCTCCGGGCTCCAGGCTCCGGGCTCCGGACTTCGGGCTACGGGCTAAAGCTACAGGCTCCGCGCTCAAGAATCCTGGCTTTTTGTCTTTTCCAGGCTACGAGCTCCAGGCTAAAGACTCCAGACTCCAGGATTGGGGTCAGTTCAAGGCTCTGGACTTAAGGCTCCAGGCTCCAGGCTCCAGGCTTCAGGCTCAAGGCTCCAGGCTCCAGGCTCCAGGCTCCAGGCTCCAGGCTCCAGGCTCCAGGCTCCAGGTTCCAAGCTCGAAGCTCCCGGCTCAAGGCTCCACAATACAGGCTCTGGGCTAAGGGTAAGCTCCAGGCTCTGGGCTCCAGAATCCAGGCTCAAGGCTCAAGGCTCCAGGCTCCAGGCTCCAGGCTCCAAGCTCCAGGCTCAAAGCTCCAGACTCCAGGCTCCAGGCTCCGGGCTCCGGGCTCCGGACTACGGGATACGGGGTAAAGGCTACAGGCTCCGCGCTCAAGAATTCTGGCTTTTTGTCTTTTCCAGGCTACGAGCTCCTGGCTAAAGACTCCAGACTCCAGGATTGGGGTCAGTTCAAGGCTCTGGACTTAAGGCTCCAGGCTCCAGGCTTCAGGCTCCAGGCTGCAGGCTCCAGGCTCCATGCTCCAGGCTCCAGGCTCCAGGCTCCAGGTTCCAAGCTCGAAGCTCCCGGCTCAAGGCTCCACAATCCAGGCTCTGGGCTAAGGGTAAGCTCCAGGCTCTGGGCTCCAGGCTCCAGAATCCAGGCTCCAGGCTCCAGGCTCCAAGCTCCAGGCTCAAAGCTCCAGGCTCCAGGCTCTAGGCTCCGGGCTCCGGGCTCCGGACTCCGGACTACGGGCTACGGGCTAAAGGCTACAGGCTCCGCGCTCAAGAATCCTGGCTTTTTGTCTTTTCCAGGCTACGAGCTCCAGGCTAAAGACTCCAGACTCCAGGATTGGGGTCAGTTCAAGGCTCTGGACTTAAGGCTCAAGGCTCAAGGCTCAAGGCTCAAGGCTCCAGGCTCCAGGCTCCAGGCTCCAAGCTCAAGGTTCAAAGCTCCAGGCTCCAGGCTCCAGGCTCTAGGCTCCAGGCTCCAGGCTTGGGTTCAGTTCCATTCTCAAGTTCCTGGCTCCAGGCTCCGGGCTCTTGGCTCTTTGGTCTGGGTTCGGCGTCAGTTCCAGGGTCCGGGCTACAGGTTCCAGGTTCCAGGCTCCAGGCTCCAGGCTCAAGGCTCCAGGCTCATCGATCCAGTATACGGGCTGCGGATTCAGGGTCTTTTCCATTCTCCAGTCTCCAGGCTCAAGTCTCCTTTTCAGTTCAAGGCTCTAAGCTCCAAGTTCCAGACTCAAAGCTCAAGGTTTGAAGTCTCCAGGCTCATTGCTCAGGGCTACGGGCATGGAGACACTTCCAAGTTCCGGTCTCAACGTTTCAGGCTTCTTGCTCGGGGTAAGTTTTATGCTTGGGGTTCATCACCCAGGGCTGTAGGCACCAGGCATGGGGTTTTTTCCAGGCTCCAGGCTTTGGGCTCGGGGTCTTCTTCCAGGGTCAACGCTCAAGGTTCAAGGCTCCCAGCTCCAGGCTAAGAACTCAGGGCTAAAAGCTCAAAGCTCAAGGCTCTTGGCTCAAGATCAGTTCCCTACTCCAGTCTAAAGGACGCAGGTTTCTGGTTCGGGGTGTATTCCATGCTCGGGGATCCACGCCCCTTTCTCCAGGCTCTTAGAACTGGGTCATTTCCACGTCCGGGCTCCAGAAACCAGGTTCAAGGCTCCACACTCGGGGTGAGTTCCATGCTCCGGACTCCAGACTCCGGGGTGAGGGCTCCAGACTAGGGACTCCAGACTTTAAGCTCCAGGCTCCAGGCTCAAGGCTCCAGGCTCTGCTCTCCAGGCTCCATGTTTCAAGCTCTGGGATCAAGGCTTAAGGCTCCATGTTTGGGGTTAGTTCCAGGCTCCATGCTTAAGGCTCCAGGCTCGAGGCTCCGGGTTCAGTGTCAGTTCCAGGCTCCGGGCTCCCCGTTCAAAGCTCCAGGCTCCGGGCTCCGGGCTTTGGGCTCCGGACTCCGGGCTCCGGGCTCCGGGCTCCGGGCTCTCGGCTCCAGGCTCTTGGCCTGGGGAAAGTTCCAAGCTCTGGTCTCCACATTTCTGGCTCGGGGTCAGTTCAAGGCAAATGGCTCCTTTTTCCAGGCTCATTGCTATGCGTTTCAGGCTCCCGGCACCAGACTCAAGGCTGAAGGCTCAAAGCTCAAGGCTCCAGGCTCGGGGTAAGTTCCTTGCTCCGGGCTCAAATCTCCAAGCTCAAGGCTTGGGGTCAGTTCCACGCTCTAGGCTCCGGGCTCAATGCTCAACGCTGCATGGTTCAGGCTCTTGGCTCCAGGCTCAAGGCTCCAGGCTCCAGGCTCCAGGCTCCAGGCTCCAGGCTCCTGGCTTAAGGCTCCTTTCCTAAGGGATCAAGTCTTTGGGCTTGGTGTAGGTTTGTTGCTCCGGGCTCCAAATTTACGGCTCCATATTTCAGGCTCAGTTTCAGGATACAGGCTCTATGCTCCAGGCTCGTGACTACGCGTTCCAGGCTCCAGTCACCGTGCTCTAGGCTCAAAGCTCAAGGTTACAGCCTCGGGGTCAGTTCCATGCTCCGGGCTCAAGGCTCAAAGCTCATGGCTCTTGGTCAGGTCAACGCTCTTGGCTCCAGGCTCCATGCTCAAGGCTGCATGGTTCAGGCTCTTTGCTCAAGGCTCAAGGCTCCAGGCTCCAGGATGCAGGCTCATGGCTCAAGGCTCCAGGCTCCAGGCTTCAGGCTCAAGGCTCAAGGCTCCAGGCTCGGGGCTCCAGGCTCCAGGCTCCAGGCTAGGGTTCAGTTCCATGCTAAAGGCTCCTGGTTCTTCTCTCCAGGCTTCGCTCTCCAGGCTTCGGGCTGCAGGCTCACGGCTACAGGCTCATGGCTCCAGGTTATAGGCTCCAGGGTCGGGGTAAGTTCCAGGCTCTGGGCTCCAAGCTTAAGGCTCTTGGCTAAAGGCTCCGGGCGCAGTATCAGTTCCAGGCTCCGTGACTTCCCATCGAAGCTCAAGGCTCCGGGCTCCAGGCTCAAGGCTCCAGGCTCAAGGCTAAAGGCTCCAGGCTCCAAGCTCCATGTTCAAGGCTCAAGGGATTTGACTCCAGGCTTCAGGGTCCAGGCTCCAGGCTCCAGGCTCGTCATCAGTTTGAGGCTCCGGGCTCTAGGCTCTAGGGTCCGGGTTAAGCGTCAGTTCCAGGGTCTGGGCTCCAGGTTCCAGGTTCAAGGTTCAAGGTTCCAGGCTCCAGGCTCATCGATCCAGTATACGGGCGGATTCAGGGTAAGTTCCATGCTCAAGTCTCCAGGCTCTAGTCTCCGGTTCAGTTCAAGGCTCCAGGCTCCAGACTCCAAGTTCCAGACTCCAGGCTCCAGGCTCAAGTCTCCAGGCTCAAGGCTCCAGGCTACGGGAAGGGAGTCAGTTCCAAGTTCCGGTTTCCCAGCATTCAGGCAAGAGGCTTCCTGCGATGGGTAAGTTTCATGCTTGGGGTTCAACACCCAGGGCTCCAGGCTCCAGGCACGGGGTTTTTTCCAGCCTCCGGGCTTAAGGCTTTGGGCTCGGGGTCTTAATCCAGGCTCCAGGCTCCAGGTTCCAGGCTCCAGGCTACAGGCATAGAGTCAGTTCCAAGTTCCGGTCTCCCGGCTTTCAGGCGCAAGCTTCTGGCTCGGGGTAAGTTTCATGCTTTGGGTTCATTACCCAGGGCTCCAGGCTCCAGGCATGGGGTTTGTTCCAGCCTCTGCATTCCAGGTTTTGGGCCCGGGGTCTTCTTCCAGGGTCAAGGCTCAAGGCTGCAGGTTCATGGCTCCAGGCTCCAGGCTCAAAGCTCTAGGCTCTTGGCTCAAGATCAGTTCCACACTTCCTTCTCCAGGAACCAGGTTTCGGGTTCGGGGTGTATTTCATGCTCTGGCCTTCGGGCTCCAGGCTCCAGGCTTCGGGCTCAAGGCTACAGGCTTCGGGCTCGGGGTAAGTTCCATGCTCGGTGATCCACGCCCCTGGCTCCAGGCTCTGAGAACGGGGTCAGTTCCACACTCCGGGCTCCAGAAACCAGGTTCAAGGCTCCACAATCGGGGTCAGTTCCAGGCTCCGGACTCCAGGCTCCGGGGTGAGGGCTCCAGACTCCAGCCTCCAGCCTCCAGGCCTCAAGGCTCAAGGCTCAAGGCTTAAGGCTCAAGGCTCGAGGCTCAAGGCTCCACTCGCCAGGCTCCATGTTTCAAGCTCTGGGATCCAGGCTTAAGGCTCCATTCTTGGGGTCAGTTCCAGGCTCCAGGCTCCATGCTTCAGGCTCCGGGCTCAAGGCTCTGGGCCCAGTGTCAGTTCCAGGCTCCGGGCTCCCCATTCAACGCTCCAGGATCCGTGCTCAAGGCTCTGGGCCTGGCGTCAGATCCAAGCTCCGGTCTCCAGGTTTTAGGCTCCACATTTCTGGCTCGGGGTCAGTTCAAGGCTAATGGCTCCATTTTCCAGGCTCGTTTCTACGCGTTCAAGGCTCCCAGCTCCAGGCTTAAAGCTCCAGGCTCAATGCTCCAGGCTCTGGGCTCAAAATCAGTTTCATACTTCGGTCTACAGGAAACAGGTATCGGGTTCAGAGAATATTCCATGTTCTTGCCTTCTGGCTCCAGGCTCCAGGCTTCGGCCTGCGGCCTGCGGGTTTCAGGCTGCGTACTCCATGCTCCAGGCTCCGGGCTGCAGGCTCCAGGCCCAAGACTAAAGGCTCTGGGCTCCAGGCTCCAGGCTTGGGGTAAGTTCCAGGCTCCGGGCTCCATGTTTCAGGGTCATGGCTCAAGACTCCAGGATCCAGGATCCAGGATCCAGGATCCAAGCTCCATTCTCAAGGCTCCAGGCTCCAGGCTCAAGGCTCCCAACTCCAGGCTCCAGGCTCCAGGCTGTAGGTTCTGCGCTCCATTTTCCGATTTCAAGAATCCGAGCAAGGGTTTAGTTCCACGCTCCGGGCTCAGGGCTCAAGCCTCCAGTCTTAAGGCTTCAGATTCTTTGCTCCCTGCTCAAGTCTCCGGGCTCCAGGCTTCGGGCTTTGGGGCAGTTCTTATCTCCAGGGACCAGGCTTCAGGCTCCAGGCTTTAGGCTCTGGGTAAGTTCCAGCTCCGGGCTCAAGTCTCTTGGCCCCAGGCTGCAGGTTCTTGGAACCAGGCTCCAGGTTCCAGACAGCGCGTTCCAGGATCGGGGATCAGGATAAGTTTGAGGCTCTGGGCTCAAGGCTCTTGGATCAGTGTCAGTATGTTGCTCCGGGCTCAACTTTGCAGGCTCCAGGTTCCATTCTCCATGCTCCATGCTCCAGTCTCCAGGCTCCAGGCTCCAGGCTCCGCGTTCCTTCCTCCGGGATCAATTCTTTTGGCTCGGAGTATGTTTGTGGCTCCGGGCTCCCGGTTTTATGCTCCATTTTTGGGCACAGTTCCAAGCTACAGGTTCGATTCTCCAGGTTCGTGACAACACGTTCCAGTCTAATGGCACCAGGCTCAAGGTTCAAGGCTCCGGTCTCCAGGCTCAAGCCTCGGGGTCAGTTCCATGCTCCAGGCTCAAGGCTTTGGGTCATTTCATGGCTCCAGTCACCAGGCTCTAGACTCCAGGCTCAAGGCTCCATGCTTCATGCTCTGGGCTCCAGGCTATAGGCTCCAGGGTCGGGGTCAGTTCCAGGCTTCCTGCTCCATGCTTCAGGATCTGGGCTCAAGGCTCCGGGCTCAGTGTTAGTTCCAGTTTCCGTGATCCCCCCTCAAGGCTCCAGGCTCTGGGCTCCAGGCTCTTGGCATGGGTTCAGTTCTAAGATCTGGTCTCCAGGTTTTAGGCTCCACTTCTTGGGCTCGAGATCAGTTCCCGGCAAAAGGCTCCATAGTCTAGGTTCGTTGCTACATGTTCCAGGTTCAAGGCTCCCAGCACCAGGCTCCAGGCTGAAGGCTCCAAGCTCAATGCTCCAGGCTCCGGGTAAGTTCCATGCTCCAGGGTAAAGGCTCCAAGCTCAAGGCTCGGGGTCAAATCCAAGCTCAGGTCACCGGGCTCTAGGCTCCGGGCTCCAGGCTCAAGGTGCCATGCTTCAAGCTCTTGGCTCCAGGCTCCAGGCTTGGGGTCAGTGCCAGGCTCCGGGCTAAATGCTCCGGGGTCAGGGCTCAAGACTCCAGGATCCATGCTCCAGGCTCCGCTCTCCAGGCTCCATGCTTCAAGCTTTGGGATCCAGGCTAAAGGCTCCATGCTCGGGGTCAGTTCCAGGCTCCATGCCTCAGGCGCCGGGCTCAGTGTCAGTTCCAGGCTGCGGAATCCCCGCTAAAGGCTCCAGGCTCTGGGCATGGGGTCAGTTCAAAGTTCCGGTCTCCAGGTTTAAGGCTCCACATTTGGGCTCGGAGTTAGTTCAAGGCTAATGGCTCCATTTTATAAGCTCGTTGCTATGCGTTCCAGGCTCCAGGCACCCGGCACGAGGTTTTTTCTAGGCTCTGGGCTTCTGGCTTTTTGCTTGGGGTCTCCTTCCAGGCTCTAGGCTTCATGCTCATGGCTTCAGGCTCCAAGCTCAAAGCTCCAGGCTCCAGGCTCCATGCTCCAGGTTCAAAGCTCCAGGCTCAAAGCTCCAGGCTCTATGCTCGGGATCAGTTAAAGGCTCCGTGCACAAGGACCCAGGCATTTGGTTCAGGGTGTATTCCATGCTCTG
This sequence comes from Sphaeramia orbicularis, assembly GCF_902148855.1. NCBI lineage: Eukaryota > Metazoa > Chordata > Actinopteri > Kurtiformes > Apogonidae > Sphaeramia > Sphaeramia orbicularis. Next base: position 45,874,409 of record NC_043964.1, read on the forward strand.
GCCTGTGGGCTCCAGACTCCAGGCTCCGGTAATTTGGTCAGGTCAAAGTTCCGGTCTCCAAGCTTAAGGCTCCAGGCTTCGGGCTCAGGCTAAGTTCCATGCTCGGGGTTCCACGCCCTGGGCTCCAGGCTCTGGGAACAGGGTCATTTCCACGCTCCGGGCTCCAGAATCCAGGCTCCGGACTTGGAGTCAGTTCCAGGCTCCAGGCTCCAGGCTCCAGGCTCCAAGCTCCAGGCTCCAGGCTCCAGGCTCCAGGCTCAAGGCTCACAGCTCCACGCTCACGGCTCAATGCTCCGAGCTCAGGGGTCCATACTCGGGGTGAGTTCAAGTCTCCTGGCTGCAGGGTCCTTGCTTAAGATTCCGTGCTCGTAGTCAGTTCCAGTCTCCGGGCTCCGGGCTCCAGGCACAGGGTCATTTCCAGGCTCCTGGCTCAAGACTCCAGGCTCCAGGCTCTGGACTTGGGGTCAGTACAAGGCTTTGGGCTCACGGCTCCAGGCTCACGGCTCCATGCTCCGGACCCCAGGCTCCAAGCTCAAGGTTCTTTGTTCGGGGTCAGTTCCAGGCTCCGCGCTCCATGTTCAGGGCTCCGGGCTCAGGGTCATTTCTTGGCTCCGGGCTCCAAGGTCCGGACTGAAGGTCAGTAACAGGCTCTATGCTCCAGGCTCCAAGCTCACGGCTCCATGCTACGGGATCCAGGCTAAGGGTAAGTTCCAGGGTTCGGGCTCCAGGCTCAGGGATCAAGGCTTAATGTTCATGGTCAGTTCAAGACCATGAACTGAGGTTCTTTTCTCTGGGCTAGGGGTCACTTCGAGTATCTTGGTTCCGGGCTCTAGTATTTTAAGGTCTTGGCTCTAGATTCTGCGCACAAGGCTCCTGCTCCGGGCTCCAGTCTCAAGGCTTCAGGCTCCAGGCTCCAGGGTCTTGGTCAGTTGCAGACTCCATTATCCAGGCTACCGGTTCAAGACTCTAGGCCCGAGATCAGTTCCAGGCTCCGGGCTAAAGGATCCAGGCTCCGCGATCAAGGCTCCTGGTTCCAGACTCCAGGCTCCAGGCTCAAGTCTCCAGGCTAAAGGCTCCAGGCTACGGGCATGGAGTCAGTTCCAAGATCCGGTCTCCAGGCGCCAGGCTTCTGGCTTGGGGTAAGTTTCATGCTTGGGGTTCCACACCCAGGGCTCCAGGCACGGGGTTTTTTCGAGGCTCTGGGCTCCAGGCTTTGGGCTCGGGGTCTTCATCCAGGCTCAAGGCTCTTGGTTCAAGGCTCCCAGCTCCAGGCTCAAAGCTCCAGGTTAAAAGCTCCGGGCTCCTGGATCAAGATCAGTTCCATACTCCGGTCTCCCGGACCCAGGTTTCGGGTTCGGGGTGTATTCCATGCTCTGGCCTTCGGGCTCCAGGCTCCAGGCTTCTGGCTCGGGGTAAGTTCCATGCTTGGGGATCAACGCCCCTTGCTCCAGGCTCTGAGAACGGGGTAATTTCCACACTCCGGGCTCCAGGAACCAGGTTCAAGGCTCCACACTCGGGGTGAGTTCCAGGCTCCGGACTCCAGGCTCCTGGGTAAGGGCTCCAGACTCCTGACTCCATGCTCCAGGCTCTAAGCTCCAGGCTCCAGGCTCCAGGCTCCAGGCTCCAGGCTCCAGGCTCCAGGCTCAAGGCTCCAGGCTCCGCTCTCCAGGCTCCATTTTTCAAGCTCTGGGAACCAAGCTAAAGGCTCCATGCTTAGGGTCAGTTTCAGGCTAAAGGCTCCAGGCTCTAGGCTCCAGGCTCCAGGCTCCAGGCTCAAGGATCCAGGCTCCAGGCTCCAGGCTCAAGGCTCCAGGTTCTTCTCTCCAGGCTTTGCTCTCCAGGCTCTGGGCTGTGGGCTAATGGCTCAAGGCTACAGGCTCAAGGCTCCAGGCTATAGGCTGCAGGGTCGGCGTCAGTTCCAGGCTCCGGGCTCCATGCTTCAGGCTCTGGGCTCAAAGCTCCGGGCTCAGTGTCAGTTCCAGGCTCCATGCTTCCCCCTCAAGGCTCCAGGCTCCAGGCTCCAGGCTCTTTTCATGGGGTCAGTTCCAAGATCTGGTCTCCAGGTTTTTGGCTTCATTTCTCGGGCTCTAGGTCAGCTCCAGGCTAAAGGCTCCATTTTCCAGGATCGTTGCTACGCGTTCAAGGCTCAAGGCTCCCAGCACCAGGTTCCAGGCTGAAGGCTCCAAGCTCAAGGCTCCACGTTAAGGGTAAGTTCCATGCTCAAGGGTAAAGGCTTAAAGATCAAGGCTCCGGGTCAATTCCAGGCTGAAGTCACCGGGCTCTCCGCTGCGGGCTCCAGGCTCAAGGCGCCATGCTTCAAGCTCTTGGCTCCAGACTCATGGCTCCAGGCTCGGGGTCAGTTTCAGGCTCCGGGCTCCATCCTCCGAGGTCAGCGCTCCAGACTAAAGACTCCAGACTCCAGGCTCAAGGCTCCATGCTTAGAGCTCTTGGATCCAGGCTAAAGGCTCCATGCTCGAGGTCAGTTTCAGGCTCCAGGCTCCATGCTTCAGGTTCCGGGCTCAAGGCTCCAGGCTCAGTGTCAGTTCCAGTTTCCGGGCTCCCCGCTCAAGGCTCCGGGCTCATGGCTCTTGGCATGTGGTCAGTTCCAAGTTCCGGTCTCCAGGTTTTAGGCTCCACATTTCGGGCTCGGGGTCAGTTAAAGGCTAATGGCTCCATATTCTAGGCTCATTGCAACGCTTTCCAGGCTCCAGGCTCCCTTCACCAGGCTGAAGGCTGAAGGCTAAAAGCTCATGGCTCAAGGCTCTGGGTAAGTTCTGTCTCCGGGCTCAAGACTCCAAGCTCAAGGCTTGGGGTCAGTTCCACACTATAGGCTAAAGGCTCCATGCTCAAGGCTGTATGGTTCAGGCTTTTTGCTCCAGGCTCCAGAAACAAGGCTCCAAGCTCAAGGTTCCAGGCTCCAGGCTCCAGGCTCCAGGCTCCAGGCTCCAGGCTCCAGGCTCGGGGTCAGTTCATGGCTCAAGGCTCCAGGCTCTTCTCTCCAGGCTTCGCTCTTCAGGCTCCGGGCTGCGGGCTCCAGGCTCATGGCTCCAGGCTCCAGGCTCAAAGGCGCAAGGCTCCAGGGTCTTTTTTAGTTGAAGGCTCCGTGCTCCAGGCTACTGGCTCCAGACTCCAGGCTCGGAATATGTTTCAGGCTCCAGGCTAAAGGATCCAGGCTCTGCACTCCTGGTTTTGGGTCACTTCAATGTTCCGGGCTGCAGACTCAAGCCTCTAGGCTCGGGGTCAGTTTCAGGCACCGTACTCCAGGCTCCAGGCTCCAGGCTCCAAGCTCCAGGCTCAAGGCTCCAGGCTCCAGGCTCCGTGCCCCAAACACCAGGTCATGATTCCAGGTTCCTTGTCGAGGAAAATTTCCAGGCTTTGGGCCCTTTGCTCCAGGCTCAGATTCATTTCTAGGCTTTGGGCTCCATGTTCTGTGCTCCAGGCTCCAGGCGCCATGCTCCGGGCTTGGGGTTAGTTAAGGGCTCCAGGCTCTAGGCTCCAGGCGCCATTTTCAAGGCACTGGGCTCCGGGCTCCGGGCTCCGGGCTCCAGGCTCCCGACTCCAGGCTCCAGGCTCCAGGTTCTGCGCTCCATTTTCCGATTTCAAGAATCCGAGCAAGGGTTAAGTTCCATGCTCCGGGCTCAGGGCTAAAGCCTCCAGTCTCCATGCTTCAGATTCTGGGCTCCCTGCTAAAGGCTCATGGCTCCGCACTCAAGGCTCCAGGCTCCAGGCTCCAGGCTTTTGGCTTGGGGTCTTCTTCCAGGGTCTAGGCTCAAGGCTGAAGGTTCAAGGCTCCCAGCTCTAGGCTCATAGCTCCAGGCTCAAAGCTCCAGGCTCTGGGCTCAAGATCAGTTCCATATTTCAGTCCCCAGGAACCAGGTTTCGGGGGGGAAATTCCACGCTCTGGCCTTCGGGCTCATGGCTCCAGGCTCCAGGCTCCAGGCTTCGGGCTCGGGGTAAATTCCATGCTCAGGGATCCACGCCCCTGGCTCCAGGCTCTGAGAACGGGGTCATTTCCACACTCCGGGCTCCAGAAACCAGGTTCAAGGCTCAACACTCGAGGTCAGTTCCAGTCTCGGGACTCCAGGCTCCGGGGTGATGGCTCTAGACTCCAGACTCAAAGCTCCAGGCTCCAGGCTCAAGGCTCAAGGCTCCAGGCGCCGCTCTCCAGGTTCCATGTTTCAAGCTCTGGGATCCAGGCTTAAGGCTCCATGCTTAGGGTCAGTTCCAGGCTCCATGCTATAGGCTCAGGGCTCAAGACTCCGGGCTTATTGTCAGTTCCAGGCTCCGGGCTCCAAGCTTTGAGCTCTTGGATCCAGGCTAAAGGCTCCATGCTCGAGGTCAGTTTCAGGCTCCAGGCTCCATGCTTCAGGTTCCGGGCTGAAGGCTCCGGGCTCAGTGTCAGTTCCAGTTTCCGGGCTCCCCGCTCAAGGCTCCGGGCTCATGGCTCTTGGCATGTGGTCAGTTCCAAGTTCCGGTCTCCAGGTTTTAGGCTCCACATTTCGGGCTCGGGGTCAGTTCAAGGCTAATGGCTCCATTTTCCAGGCTTGTTGCTACGCGTTCTAGGCTTCAGGCTCCTGGCACCAGGCTTAAGGCTGAAGGCTAAAAGCTCAAGGCTCCGGGCTCAGGGTAAGTTCCTTGCTCCGGGCTCAAAGCTCCAAGCTCAAGGCTTGGTGTCAGTTCCACACTCTAGGCTCCAGGCTCCACGCTCAAGGCTGCATGGTTCAGGCTCTTTGCTCCAGGCTCCAGTTTCCAGGCTCCAGGTTCTAGGCTCTAGGCTCTAGGCTCTAGGCTCTAGGCTCTAGGCTCTAGGCTCTAGGCTCTAGGCTCGGGGTCAGTACAAGGCTCTTGGCTCATGGTTCTACTCTCCAGGCTTCGCTCTCCAGGCTCCGTGCGTCCCCCCTCGAGGCTCCGGGCTCCGGTCTCCGGGCTCCGGGCTCCAGGTTCAAGGCTCCAGGCTCCAGGCTCCGGGCTCCAGGTTTCAGGCTCCAGGCTCAAGGCTCCAGGCCCCAGGGTCTTGGTCTGTTGCAGACTCCATTATCTCGGCTACCGGGTCAAGACTCTTGGCTCGGGATCAGTTCTAGGCTCCTGGCTAAAGGATCCAGGTTCCGCACTCCAGGCTCCTGGTTCCAGGCACAGGGCTCCGGGCTTGGTTTCAGTTCCATGCTCCAAACACCAAGCTCCAGCCTCTAGACTCGGGGTCAGTTTCAGGCACTGCGCATCGGGCTCCAGGCTCAAGGCTCCATGAGCCAAACTCAAGGTCAAGGCTCAAGGTTCCTTGCTGAGGGTCATTTCCAGGCTCCAGGCTCATGTCCTAAGGGATAAAGGGTTTGGATTTGGAGTAGGTTCATAGCTCCGGGCTCAAGGTTTTAGGGTCTATATTTATGGCTCAGTTCTAGGCTACAGGCTCTATGCTTCAGGCTCGTGACTACGCGTTCCAGGGTCCAGGCACCTATCTCCAGGCTCAAGTCTCCGGGTCAGTTCCATGCTCTGGGCTCAAGACTCCAGGCTCAAGGCTCTGAGGCAGTTCACTGCTCCAGTCACCAGGCTCTAGACTCCATTCTCAAGGCTCCATGCTTCAAGCTCTTGGCTCCAGGCTCCAGGCTCCAGGGTTGGGGTCATTTCCATGCTCCGGGCTCCAAGCTCTATGCTCAGAGCTCTTGGTTGGGGGTCAGGTCCAAGCTCTCTGCACCGGGCTTCAGGCCCCAGATTCAAGACTCCATGCTCCACGCTCCGGGCTTTAGGCTCCATGCTCAAAGCTCTGGGCTCCATGCTCCAAGCTCCGGGCTCCTTGCTCCGGTCACCAGGCTTCAGGCTTCAGGCTTCAACGCTTCAGGCTTCAGACTTCAGGCTTATGGCTCCGGGCTCAGTGTTAATTCGAGGCTCCGGCCTCCAGGTTTAAGTTTCAGGGTCAGTTTCAGGCTTCGTACTCCATGCTCCGTGCTCAAGGCTCTTGGTCCGTTCCAGGTCCTGGGTTCCAGCCTCCTACGTCTAGGCTCCGCATTCAATGTTCCGGGCTCCAGGCTCCAGGCACGGGGTCATTTCCATGCTCCGGGCTCCAAGCTCTATGCTCAGAGCTCTTGGTTGGGGGTCAGGTCCAAGCTCTCTGCACCGGGCTTCAGGCCCCAGATTCAAGACTCCATGCTCCACGCTCCGGGCTTTAGGCTCCATGCTCAAAGCTCCGGGCTCCATGCTCCATGCTCCAAGCTCCGGGCTCCTTGCTCCGGTCACCAGGCTTCAGGATTCAGGCTTCAACGCTTCAGGCTTCAGACTTCAGGCTTACGGCTCCGGGCTCAGTGTTAATTCGAGGCTCCGGGCTCCAGGTTTAAGTTTCAGGGTCAGTTTCAGGCTTCGTACTCCATGCTCCGTGCTCAAGGCTCTTGGTCCGTTCCAGGTCCTGGGTTCCAGCCTCCTACGTCTAGGCTCCGCATTCAATGTTCCGGGCTCCAGGCTCAAGGCACGGGGTCATTTCCAGGCTCCGGTCTCCAAGTTCCGGACGTGTGGTCAGTTCCAAGCTCCGGGCTCCAGGCTCCTGGTTCCAGGCTAAGTTCTTTGGGCTCAGTGTCAGTTCCAGGCTCTGGGCTCCAGGCTCAGTGGTCCACGCTCCAAGCTTCAAGTTCCAGGCTCAAGGCTACATGCTCCAGGCTCCAGGCTCGGCGCTCAAGGCTCCGGGCTCAAGGCTCTTGGCTCTTGGCTCCAGGCTCCGGGCATGGGGTAGGTTCAAGGTCTGGGATCCAGGCTTCAGGCTCCAGGCTTCGGGTTTGGGGTAAGTTGCAGGCTCCGGGTTTCCATTCCTTGGGCTCAAGACTCCGGGCACGGGGTTTTTTCCAGTCTCCAGGCTCAAGACTTTGGGCCTTGGGTCTTCTTCCAAGCTCCAGGCTCCATGCTCCCGGCTCAAATCTTCCGGCTCAAAGCTCATGGCTCCGGGTTTGGGATCAGTTCAAGACTCCGGGTTCCAGGCCCCAGGTTCCGAAGTCAGGGTCAGTTCCAAGCTCGAACCTCCGGGCTCAAGGCTCCACAATCAAGGATCTAGGCTCTGGGCAAGGGGTAAGCTCCAGGCACCGGGCTCCAGGCTCCATTCTCGGGTTAGGTTCCAGTCTCGTGGTTCCTTGCTCTAGGCTCCGGGCTCCAGGCTTTTGGCTTGGTGTCTTCTTCCAGGCTCTAGGCTCCAGGCTTGTGACTCTAGGCTCCAGGCTCCAGGTTCCAGGCTCCAGGCTCGTGATCAGTTCGAGGCTCCGGGCTCTAGTCTCTAGGGTCCGGGTTCGGCATCAGTTCCAGGATCCGGGCTCCAGGTTCAAGGTTCCAGACTCCAAGCTCATCGATCCAGTATGCGGGCTCCGGATTTAGGGTCAGTTCCATGCACCAGTCTCCAGGCTCCAGTCTCTGGTTCAGTTCAAAGCTCCAGGCTCCTGGTTCCAGACTCCAGGCTCAAGACTCAAAGCTACGGGCATGGAGTCAGTACCAAGATCCGGTCTCCAGGCGCCAGGCTTCTGGCTCGGGGTAAATTTCATGCTTGGGGTTCCACACCCAGGGCTCCAGGAAGAGGGTTTTTTCTAGGCTCTTGGCTCCAGGCCTTTGGCTTGGGGTCTTCATCCAGGCTCAAGGCTCTTGGTTCAAGGCTCCCAGCTCCAGGCTCAAAGCTCCAGGCTCAAAGCTCCAGGCTCTGGGCTCAAGATCAGTTCCATACTCCGATCTCCGGGACCGAGGTTTCGGGTTCGGGGTGTATTCCATGCTCTGGCCTTCGGGCTCCAGGCTCTGGGCTCCAGGCTTCTGGCCTGGGGTAAGTTCCATGCTTCGGGATCCACGCCCCTGGCTCCAGGCTCTGAGAACGGGGTCATTTCCACACACCGGGCTCCAGAAAACAGGTTCCAGGGTCCACACTCAGGGAGATTTACAGGCTACGGACTCCAGGCTCCTGGGTCAGGGCTCCATACTCCTGACTCCATGCTCCAAGCTCAAGGCTCCAAGCTCCAGGCTCAAGGCTCAAGGCTCCAGGCTCAAGGCTCCAGGGTCTTGGTCAGTTGCAAACTTCTATTGTCCAGGTTACCAGCTCAAGACTCTAGGCTCGGGATCAGTTCCAGGCTCCTGGCTAAAGGATCCAGGTTCCGCGCTCCAGGCTCCTGGTTCCAGGCACAGGGCTCCGAGCTTGGTGTCAGTTCCATGCTCTGGGCACCAAGCTCCAGCCTCTAGACTCGGGGTCAGTTTAAGGCACTGCGCATTGGGCTCCAGGCTCCAGGCTCCATGACCCAAGGTCAAGGCTTCAGTTTCCAGGCTCCTTTCCTAAGGGATCAAGGGTTTGGATTTGGAGTATGTTCCTAGCTCCGGGCTCCAGGTTTTAGGCTCCATATTTCTGTATCAGTTCTAGGCTACAGGCTCTATGCTCCAGGCTCGTGACTACGCATTCAAGGGTCCAGTCACCTTGCTCAAGACTCCGGGCTCGGGGTCTTTTCCATGTTCCGGGCTCAAGACTCCAGGCTCATGGCTCAGAGTCAGTTCATGGCACCAGTCACCAGGCTCTAGACTCTGTGCTCAAGGCTACATGCTTCAAGCTCTCTGCTCCAGGCTATAGGCTCAAGGACCAGTGTCAGTTTTTGGTCTTGGGCTCAATACTTCAGGCTCCGGACTAAAGGCTCCGGGCTCCGGGCTCCGGGCTCCGGGCTCCGGGCTCAGTTTCACTTCCAGGCTCTGTGCTCCCCCGTCAAGGCTCTAGGGTCCGGGCTCCAGGCTCTTGGAATGGGGTCAGTTCCATGTTCCGGTCTCCAGGTATTTGACTCCACTTCTCGGGCTTCGGGTCAGTTCCAGGCTACAGGATTATTAGTCCAGGTTCGTTTCTACGCGTTCCAGGCTCAAGGTTCCCAGTACAAGCCTCAAAGCTTAAGGCTAAGAGCTGAAGACTCCAGGCTCGGGGTGAGTTCCATGCTCCAGGCAAGGCTCCAAGCTCAAGGCTTTGGGTCAGTTCTAGGCTCAAGTCATCAGGCTCTAGGCTCCGGGCTCCAAGCTCCAGGCTCCAGGCTCAAGGCTCTAGGTTCTAGGCTCTAGGCTCCAGGCTCCAGGCTCCAGGCTCCAGGCTCCAGGCTCAGGGCTCCAGGCTCAGGGCTCCAGGCTCCAGACTCCAGGCAGAACACTCCAGGCTCAGTGCTCCAGGCTCCGGGCTGCGTCCTGCGGGCTGCGGGCTCAAGGCTCAAGACTAAATGCTCCGGGCTCCAGGCTCAAGCTCATGGTCAGTTCCAGGCTCCATGCTGCATTTTTAAGGGTCATGGCTCAAGACTCCAGGCTCCTGGCTCCAAGCTCCATTCTCAACGCTCCAGGCTTAAGGCTTTAGGCTCCAGGCTTCAGGCTCCGGGCTTCGGCATGCGGGCTACGGGCTGCGTGCTGCGGCCTGCGTGCTGCGTACTTCAGGCTCCAGGGTCCGGGTTGCGGGTTCCAGGTTCAAGACTAAAGGCTCCAGGCTCCAGGCATTGGGGTCAGTTCCAAGTTCCAGTCTCCCGGCTTAGGCGCTAGACTTCTTGCTCGGGGTAAGTTCCATGCTCCGGGCTCAAGGCTCCAAGCTCAAGGCACTGGGTCAGTTCAAGGCTCAAGTAACCGGGCTCAAGGCTCCAAGCTCCATGCTCCAGGCATGGGGTCAATTCCAGTCTACGGGCTCCAGGGTCCGGCTTAAGGTTCCGTGCTCAGGGTCAGTTCCAGGCTCCTGATTCCAAGCACGGTCTCTTGGCTCCACGCTCCTTGCTCCGCGCTCCAGGCTTCAGGCTTAAGGCTTCAGGCACGGGGTCAATTCCAGGCTCCAGACTCCAGGCTAAAATCTCCATGCTCACGGCTCTAGGCTCACGGCTCCATACTCCGGGCTCCAGGCTCGGGGTCAGTTCCAGGCTCTGTTCTCGTGGCCAGATCCAAGCTCATGGCTCGTTGCTCTAGGCACGGGGCAAGTTTTAGGATCTGGGCTCCGAGCTCCAGTCCTTAAGGCCGTGGCTCTCACCTCCGCTCTCCAGGCTCCGCCCTCAGACTCAAGGCTCAAGGTTATTTGTAAGTTGCAGGCTCCCTTCTCCAGGTTATCGGCTCCAGACTCCAGGTTTGGGTTCAGTTCCTGGCACGGGGCTCCGGGCTCCGTGCTCCGTGCTCCGGGCTCCGGGCTCCGGGCTCCGGGCTCCGTTCTCCGTGCTCCGGGCTCCGGGCTCCGAGCTCTTGGCAACGGCCTCCTGGCTCCATGTTTGGGGTCATTTCCAGGCTTACGGGCTCAAGGTTCCGGTCTTGTATTTAGTTCCAAGCTCAAGGTTCGGGGCTTCTAGCGACTGGCGAAAGGCAAAAGGAAAACCACAATGCCCAGACCTCTCGGTTTTCCTTATTTTCCGAGTAGAAGAGGCAAAAAGATTATTTTTCAATGTTTAAGACGAGGAGAAGCTGTTTTTTTTTTTCACTTTTAAAAAAGAATGTTTTTGTATCAGGGAAAACTTTATGAACTGATAAGACTCGAAGAAAATGGCCATAAAACACTTATTTCTGACTTGGTTTTTGCGTTTTTCTACTTTTCTGAGTAGAAGTGGAAAAAATGTCATTTTTGAGCGTTTCAGACGATAAGGAGGTGTTTTAGTCACTTTGAGAAAAGGATGATTTTTTCTCAAACAGAACTTTGTGATCTGATAAGACTTTGAAAAAAAAATGCCATAAAACACTTATTTCATATATGTTTTTTGTGTTTTCATGCTTTTCTGACTTTATAGGTAAAAATATAATTTTTGAGCGTTTTACACGATAAGAAGCTGTTTTGGTCACTTTGAGACATGGATGTTTTTTTTTCAAGCAGAAGTTTGTGATTTGAGAATACTTTTACAAAAAAGCCATAAAACACTTATTTCTGATTTGTTTTTTGTGTTTTCATGCTTTACTGTGTAGAAGAGGCAAAAATGTCATTTTTGAGCGTTTCAGACGATAAGGAGCTGTTTTTGTCACTATGAGACAAGGAAGCTTTTTTTCTCAAGCAAATCGTCATGATTTTAGAATATTTTACAAAAAGCTATAAAACGCTTATTTCTAACTTGTTTTTAGTGTTTTCATGCGTTTCTGTGTAGAACAGGAAAAAAATGTCATTTTTGAGCGTTTCAGACGAAAAGAAGCTGTTTTGGTCACTTTAAGACAAGGATGTGTTTTTCTGAAGCAAAAGGTTAGGAACTGATAAGGCTTTACAAAAACGCCATAAAAAAAATTATTTCTGACTTGTTTTTAGTGTTTTCATACTTTTCCAAGTAGAAAAGGGAAAATTTTCATTTTTGAGCGTTTCAGACGAAAAGAAGCTGTTTTGGTCACTTTGAAACAAGGATTTTTTGTTCTTAAGCAAAACGTTAGGAACTGATAAGGCTTTACAAAAACGCCCATAAAACACTTATTTCTGACTTGTTTTTCGTGTTTTCATACTTTTCCGAGTAGAAAAGGCAAAAATGTCATTTTTGAGCGTTTCAGAAGAAAATAAGCTGTTTTGGTCACTTTGAAACAAGGATGTCTTGTTTTTAGTGTTTTCATACTTTTCTGAGTAGAAGAGGAAAAAATGTCATTTTTCAGCGTTTCAGACGAAAAGAAGCTGTTTTGGTCACGTTGAGAAAAATGTGTTTTTTTTTTCAAGCAGAACTTCATGATTTGAGAATCCTTTTACAAAAAAGCCATAAAACACTTATTTCTAACTTGTTTTTAGTGTTTTCATGCTTTTCTGAGTAGAAGAGGAAAAAATGTCATTTTTGAGTGTTTCAGAAGAAAAGAAGCTGTTTTGGTCACTTTGAGAAAAAGATGTTTATTTTCAAGCAGAACTGCATGATTTGAGAATACTTTTACAAAAAAGCCATAAAACACTATTTCGCACTTGTATTTTTTGTTTTCATTCTTTTCTGAGAAGAAGAGGGAAAATGTCATTTTCGAGCGTTTTTTTTTTTTTTTTTCACTTTGAGACAAGAACGTTTTTTCAAGACCTGAGAAGAGTTGGACAAAATAGCCATAAAACACTTCTTTTTGACTTTTTTTTTTTTTTTTTTAGTGTTTTCATGCTTTATTGACTATATTGGTAAAAATGTCATTTTTGAGCGTTTCATGGAAGAAGAAGCTGATTTGGTCACTTTTGAGACAAGGTGTTTTTTTCTCAAGCAGAACGTAAAGCTTCACACTTTGTTCTGGCATTTCTCAAACCGCCCCGTGGAGATGGAAATCTGCCTCACATTACAGCCACACTCTAGCGGAAGAACTCTGTCCATGGTCCTGATTCTTTGTCTTTCTTTCTCTCTTGCTCTCTCTCCCTCTTTCCTCCAACCCCCTTCAACCTGCACAGTGGCGTGGATGGACAAGGAAGAGCACTGGGAAATGTCGCACTGACCCTCTTCAGGTTTAGACCGGGACGGCTGGTGAACGGTGTGGACTCTTTCTTTTTTCCAGCCCGTGTGGACTTGTTATTTTTCCAGAGATAACGTTGATAACGGTAAAACTCAAACCGTCTGTGGCCATTTTTCAGATCTCTGCTCCTCCTTTCCCTGGTCTTACTCTTTTTTTCTTTCTCTCTCCCACTCTTTCCTCCAGCCACCTTTAAGCTGTACACTGAGTTAAGGCATTTTTCAAACCGTCCCGTGGAGACGGAATGCTGCCCCACATTGCAGCCACACAGTGGGGCTTAACTCTGGCCCTCCTTTCCTGTCTTCGGTGTGACTCGGGCTTCTACAAACTGATTGCACTTGCTGTATTTATTGTATTTTAAATGTATTGTAATGGTATTTTATTGTGTTTAATGGTATTTGAATTGTATTTTCTTTTTACTTTTTATTTATGCTTTGCACTGTAAAGAACTTTTTGACTGTGTCTTTGGAATGTGCTCTATCAATAAAATTTATTGACTATTTTTACTGTCTTACTCGTTTCCCCCCCCCCCTCTCTCTCCCCCTTTCTTCATCAGCCACCTTAAAGTTTCACACTTGGACTGAAAATCAAATCCTCTGGCCAGGTTAAGGTTAGGGCTGAGGCCAGGGAAGGGCCGGGGTTTTTGCTCCGGGCTCGGGCTCCGTTCCAGGGTGTAGGGTTAGGGCTGAGGCCAGGGCCAGGGTTGGGGCTCCGGGCTTTGGCTAAGTTCCAGGTTTAAGGTTAGGGCTGAGGCAGGGGTCAGGGTTAGGGCTCCGAGCTTTGGCTCCGTTCCTTGGTTTAGGCTTAGGGCTGGGGCCAGGGCAAGGGTTGGGGCTCCGGGCTCGAGCTAAGTTCCAGGGTTCGGGTTAGGGCTTTTGCCTGGGTGAGGGTAAGGGTTCCGAGCTCGGGCTCAATTACAGGCTCCAGGCTATAGGGTCTTTACCATTCTCCAGTCTCCGGGCTCAAGTCTCCTTTTCAGTTCAAGGCTCCAGGCTCCAAGTTCCAGACTCCAGGCTCAAGGTTTCAAGTCTCCAGGCTCATTGCTCCAGGCTACGGGCATGGAGACAGTTCCAAGTTCCGGTCTGAATGCGCCAGGCTTCTTGCTCGGGGTAAGTTTCATGCTTGGGGTTCATCACCCAGGGCTCTAGGCACCAGGCATGGGGTTTTTTCCAGGCTCCAGGCTTTGGGCTCTGGGTCTTCTTCCAGGGTCAACGCTCAAGGCTCAAGGTTCAAGGCTCCCAGCTCCAGGCTCAGATCTCCAGGCTCAAAGCTCAAAGCTCAAGGCTATTGGCTCAAGATCAGTTCCCTACTCCGGTCTCAAGGACGCAGGTTTCTGGTTCGGGGCGTATTCCATGCTCTGGCCTTCGAGCTCCAGGCTCCATGCTTCTGGCTCGGGGTAAGTTCCATGCTCGGGGATCCACGCCCCTTTCTCCAGGCTCTGAGAACTGGGTTATTTCCACACTCCGGGCTCCAGAAACCAGGTTCAAGGCTCCACACTCGGGGTGAGTTCCAGGCTCCGGACTCCAGGCTCCGGGGTGAGGGCTCCAGACAAGAGACTCCAGACTTTAAGATCCCGGCTCCAGGCTCAAGGCTCCAGGCTCTGCTCTCCAGGCTCCATGTTTCAAGCTCTGGGATCAAGGCTGTAGGCTCCATGTTTGGGGTTAGCTCCTGGCTCCATGCTTAAGGCTCCAGGCTCGAGGCTCCGGGTTCAGTGTCAGTTCCAGGCTCCGGGCTCCCCGCTCAAAGCTCCAGGCTCCGGGCTCCGGGCTCTGGGCTCCAGGCTCTTTTCCTGGGGAAAGTTCCACGCTCTGGTCTCCACATTTCTGGCTCGGGGTCAGTTCAAGGCAAATGGCTCCATTTTCCAGGCTCATTGCTATGCGTTTCAGGCTCCCAGCACCAGGCTCAAGGCTGAAGGCTCAAAGCTCAAGGCTCCAGGCTCGGGGTAAGTTCCTTTCTCCGGGCTCAAATCTCCAAGCTCAAGGCTTGGGGTCAGTTCCACGCTCTAGGCTCCAGGCTCAATGCTCATCGCTGCATGGTTCAGGCTCTTGGCTCCAGGCTCAAGGCTCCAGGCTCCAGGCTCCAGGCTAAAGCCTCCAGGCTTAAGGCTCCTTTCCTAAGGGATCAAGGCTTTGGGCTTGGAGTAGGTTCGTAGCTCCGGGCTCCAAGTTTACAGCTCCATATTTCAGGCTCAGTTTCAGGATACAGGCTCTATGCTCCAGGCTCGTGACTACGCGTTCCAGGCTCCAGTCACCGTGCTCTTGGCTCAAGGCTCAAGGTTACAGCCTCGGGGTCAGTTCCATGCTCCGGGCTCAAGGCTCAAAGCTCATCGCTCTTGGTCAGTTCAACGCTCTTGGCTCCAGGCTCCATGCTCAAGGCTGCATGGTTCAGGCTCCTGGCTCAAGGCTCCAGGCTCCAGGCTCCAGGCTTCAGGCTCAAGGCTCAAGGCTCCAGGCTCAGGGCTCCAGGCTCCAGGCTCCAGGCTCAGGGCTAGGGGTCAGTTACAGGCTCAAGGCTCCAGGTTCTTCTCTCCAGGCTTCGCTCTCCAGGCTTCGGGCTGCGGGCTCATGGCTACAGGCTAATGGCTCCAGGTTATAGGCTCCAGGGTCGGGGTAAGTTCCAGGCTCCGGGCTCCATGCTTAAGGCTCTTGGCTAAAGGCTCCGGGCGCAGTATCAGTTCAAGGCTCCGTGACTTCCCCTCGAAGCCCAAGGCTCCGGGCTCCGGGCTCAAGGCTCCAGGCTCAAGGCTCAAGGCTCAAGGCTCCAGGCTCCAAGCTCAAGGCTAAAGGCTCAAGGCTCCAGGCTCCAAGCACCATGTTCAAGGCTCAAGGGATTAGACTCCAGGCTTCAGAGTCCAGGCTCTAGGCTCCATGCTCGTCATCAGTTCGAGGCTCCGGGCTCTAGGCTCTAGGGTCCGGGTTAAGCGTCAGTTCCAGGGTCTGGGCTCCAGGTTCAAGGTTCAAGGTTCCAGGTTCCAGGCTCCAGGCTCATCAATCCAGTATACGGGCGGATTCAGGGTAAGTTCCATGCTCCAGTCTCCAGGCTCTAGTCTCCTGTTCAGTTCATGGCTCCAGGTTCCAAGTTCCAGACTCCAGGCTCCAGGTTTCAAGTCTCCAGGCTCATTGCTCCAGGCTACGGGCATGGAGACAGTTCCAAGTTCCGGTCTGAATGCGCCAGGCTTCTTGCTCGGGGTAAGTTTCATGCTTGGGGGTCATCACCCAGGGCTCTAGGCACCAGGGATGGGTTTTTTTTCCAGGCTCCAGGCTTTGGGCTAAGGGTCTTCTTCCAGGGTCAAGGCTCAAGGTTCAAGGCTCCCTGTTCCAGGCTCAGAACTCCAGGCTAAAAGCTCAAAGCTCAAGGCTCTTGGCTCAAGATCAGTTCCCTACTCCGGTCTCAAGAACGCAGGTTTCTGGTTCGGGGTGTAGTCCATGCTCTGGCCTTCGGGCTCCCGGCTCCATGCTTCGGGCTCGGGGTAAGTTCCATGCTCGGGGATCCACGCCCCTTTCTCCAGGCTCTGAGAACTGGGTCATTTCCAACCTCCGGGTTCCAGAAACAAGGTTCAAGGCTCCACACTCGGGGTGAGTTCCAGGCTCCGGACTCAAGGCTCCGGGGTGAGGGCTCCAGACTCAAGACTCCAGGCTCCAAGCTCCAGGCTCAAGGCTCCAGGCTCCGCTCTCCAGGCTCCATGTTTCAAGCTCTGGGATCAAGGCTTAAGGCTCCATGTTTGGGGTCAGTTCCAGGCTCCATGCTTAAGGCTCCAGGCTCGAGGCTCCGGGTTCAGTGTCAGTTCCAGGCTCCGGGCTCCCCGCTCAAAGCTCCAGGCTCCGGGCTCCGGGCTCTTGGCCTGGGGAAAGTTCCAAGCTCTGGTCTCCACATTTCTGGCTCGGGGTCAGTTCAAGGCTAATGGCTCCATTTTCCAGGCTCATTGCTATGCGTTTCAGGCTCCCGGCACCAGGCTCAAGGCTGAAGGCTCAAAGCTCAAGGCTCCAGGCTCGGGGTAAGTTCCTTGCTCCGGGCTCAAGTCTCCAAGCTCAAGGCTTGGGGTCAGTTCCACGCTCTAGGCTCCAGGCTCAATGCTCAATGCTGCATGGTTCAGGCTATTGGCTCCTGGCTCCAGGCTCCAGGCTCAAGGCTCCAGGCTTAAGGCTCCTATCCTAAGGGATCAAGGCTTTGGGCTTGGAGTAGGTTCGTAGCTCCGGGCTCCAAGTTTTTCGGCTCCAAATTTCGGGCTCAGTTCCAGGCTACAGGCTCTATGCGTTAGGCTCGTGACTACGCGTTCCAGGCTCCAGTCACTGTGCTCTAGGCTAAAGTCTCTGGCCTTAAGTTTCCAGCCTCTGGGTCAGTTCCATGCTCCGGGCTCAAGGCTTAAACCTCATGGCTCTGGTTCAGTTCAACGCTCTTGGCTCCAGGCTCCATGCTCAAGGCTGCATGGTTTAGGCTCCTGGCTCCAGGTTCCAGGCTTCAGGCTCAAGGCTCAAGGCTCAAGGCTCCAGGCTCCAGGCTCCAGGCTCCAGGCTCCAGGCTCAAGGCTCGGGGTCAGTTCCAGGCTCAAGGCTCCAGGTTCTTCTCTCCAGGCTTCGCTCTCCAGGCTCCTGGCTGCGGGCTCACGGCTACAGGCTCATGGCTCCAGGTTATAGGCTCCAGGGTCGGGGTAAGTTCCAGGCTCCGGGCTCCATGCTGAAGGCTCTGTGCTAATGGCTCCGGGCGCAATATCAGTTCCAGGCTCCGTGACTTCCCCTCGAGGCTAAAGGCTCCGAGCTCCGGGCTCCAGGCTCAAGGCTCCAGGCTCAAGGCTCAAGGCTAAAGGCTCAAGGCTCCAGGCTCCAAGCTCCATGTTCAAGGCTCAAGGGATTAGGCTCCAGGCTTCAGGCTCCAGGCTCGTTATCAGTTCGAGGCTCCGGGCTCTAGGCTCTAGGGTCCGGGTTTGGCCTCAGTTCCAGGGTCTGGGCTCCAGGTTCAAGTTTCCAGGTTCCAGACTCATCGGTCCAGCATATGGGCAGGGAGTCAGTTCCAAGTTCCAGTTTCCCGGTTTTCAGGCGAGAGGCTTCCTGCAAGGGGTAAGTTTCACTCTTGGGGTTCCAAACCCAGGGCTCCTGGCTCCATGCACGGGGTTTTTTTCCAGCCTCCGAGCTTTAGGCTTTGGGCTCGGGGGTCTTCATCCAGGCTCCAGGCTCCAGGCTCAAGGTTCCAGGCTCCAGGCTACGGGCATAGAGTCAGTTCCAAGTTCCGGTCTCCCAGCTTTCAGGCGCAAGCTTCTGGCTCGGGGTAAGTTTCATGCTGTGGGTTCATCACCCAGGGCTCCAGGCTCCAGGCACGGGGTTTTTTAGAGCCTCTGCGCTCCAGGCTTTTGGCTTGGGGTCTTCTTCCAGGGTCTAGGCTCAAGGCTGCAGGTTATAGGCTCCCAGCTCCAGGCTCAAACCTCCAGGCTCTTGGCTCAAGATCAGTTCCATACTTCGGTCTCCAGGAACCAGGTTTCGGGTTTGGGGTGTATTCCATGCTCTTGCCTTCGGGCTCCAGGCTCCAGGCTCCAGGCTCCAGGCTCCAGGCTCCAGGCTTCGGGCTCAAGGCTACAGGCTTTGGGCTCGGGGTAAGTTCCATGCTCGGGGATCCACGTTCCTGGCTCCAGGCTCTGAGAACGGGGTCAGTTCCGCACTCCAGACTCCAGAAACCAGGTTCAAGGCTCCACACTCGGGGTCAGTTCAAGGTTCTGGACTCCAGGCTCCGGGGTGAGGGCTCCAGACTCTAGCCTCCAGGCTCAAGGCTCAAGGCTAAAGGCTCAAGGCTCCACTTTCCAGGGTCCGTGTTTCAAGCTCTTTGATCCAGGCATAACGCTCCATGCTTGGGGTCAGTTCCAGGCTCCGGGCTCCAGGCTCTTGGCCTGGGCTTTGTTCCAAGCTCCGGTCTCCAGGTTTTAGGCTCCACATTTCTGGCTCGGGGTCTGTTCAAGGCTAATGGCTCCATTTTCCAGGCTCGTTGCTACGCTTTCCAGGCTCCCAGCTCCAGGATCAAAGCTACAGGCTCAAAGCTCCAGGCTCTGGGCTCAAGATCAGTTCCATACTTCGGTCTACAGGACACAGATTTCGGGTTCAGGGAATATTCAATGCTCTTGCCTTCTTTCTCCATGCTCCAGGCTTTGGGCTCCGGGCTTCGGCCTGCGGGTTTCGGGCTGCATACTCCATGCTCAAGGCTCCGGGCTGCAGGCTCCAGGCCCTTGACTAAAGGCTCTGGGCTCCAGGCTCCAGGTTCCAGGCTCCAGGCTCCAGGCTCAAGGCTTGGGGTCAGTTCCAGGCTCCGGGCTCCATGTTTCAGGGTCATGGCTCAAGACTCCAGGCTCCAGGATCCAGGCTCCATGCTCCATGCTCCATGCTCCATGCTCCATGCTCCATGCTCCATGCTCAAGGCTCCAGGCTCAAGGCTCCTCACTCCGGGCTCCAGGCCACAGAATCCAGGCTCAGGGCTCCAGGCTCCAAGGTTCAGGGCTCCAGGCTCCGCTCTCCAGGCTCCATGTTTCAAGCTCTTGGAT
Organism: Sphaeramia orbicularis; assembly: GCF_902148855.1. Lineage (NCBI taxonomy): Eukaryota > Metazoa > Chordata > Actinopteri > Kurtiformes > Apogonidae > Sphaeramia > Sphaeramia orbicularis. Next base: position 45,893,289 of record NC_043964.1, read on the forward strand.
CCAGGCAAAAGGCTCCATGCTCAGGGTCAATTCCAGGCTCTAGGCTCGAGGCTCCAGGCTCCAGGCTCCAGGCTCCAGGCTCAGGGTCAGTTCCAGGCTCAAGGCTCCAGGTTCTTCTCTCCAGGCTTCGCTCTCCAGGCTCCGGGCTTTGGGCTCATGGCTCCAGGCTCCAGGCTATTGGCTCCATGGTTGGCGTCCGTTCCAGGCTCCGGGCTCAATGCTTCAGGCTCTGGGCTCAAGGCTCAAGGCGCCGGGCTCAGTGTCAGTTCCAGGCTTTGTGCTTCTCTCTCAAGACTCCAGGCTCTGGGCTCCAGGCTACGGGCATAGAGTAAGTTCCAAGTTCCGGTCTCCCGGCTTTCAGCAGCAAGTTTCTTGCTCGGGATAAGTTTCATGCTGGGGGTTCAACACCCAGGGCTCCAGGCTCCAGGCACGAGGTTTTTTCCAGCCTCCGGGCTCAAGTCTTTGGGCTCGGGGTCTTCTTCTTGGGTCTAGGCTCAAGGCTCCAGGTTCAAGTCTCCCAGCTCAAGGCTCAAAGCTCCTGGCTGTGGGCTCAAGATCAGTTCCATACTTCGGTCTCCAGGAACCAGGTTTCGGGCTCAAGGCTCCAGGCTTGTGTGCTCCAGGGTGTGTTCCATGCTCTTGCCTTCGGGCTCCAGGCTCCAGGCTTCGGGCTCAAGGCTACAGGCTTCTGGCTCAGGGTAAGTTCCATGCTCGGGGATCCACACCCCTGGCTCCAGGCTCTGAGAACGGGGTCTTTTCCGCACTCCGGGCTCCAGAAACAGGGTTCAAGGCTCAACACTCGGGGTCAGTTCCAGGCTCCGGACTCCAGGCTCCGGGGTGAGGGCTCCAGACTCAAGCCTCCAGCCTCCAGGCTCAAGGCTCCAGGCTCCAGGCTCCACGCTCAAGGCTAACAGCTCCATGCTCACGGCTCAATGCTCTGAGCTCAAGGTTCCAGGCTCGGGGTTAGTTCTAGTCTCCAGGCTGCAGGGTCCTGGCTAAAGGTTCCGTGCTCGGTGTCAGTTCCAGTCTCCGGGCTCCGGGCTCCGGGCTCCAGGCATAGGGTAATTTCATGGCTCCTGGCTCAAGACTCCAGGCTCCAGGCTCTAGACTTGGGGTCAGTACAAGGCTTTGGGCTCACAGCTCCAGGCTCACGGCTCCATGTTCCGGACCCCAGGCTCCAAGCTCAAGGTTCTTTGTTCGGGGTCAGTTTCAGGCTCCGCGCTCCACGCTCCATGTTCAGGGCTCCGGGCTCAGAGTCATTTCTTGGCTCCGGGCTCCAAGGTCCGGACTGAAGGTCAGTTACAGGCTCTATGCTCCAGGCTCCAAGCTCACGGCTCCATGCTACGGGATCCAGGCTTGGGGTAAGTTCCAGGGTTCGGGCTCCAGGCTCAGGGATCAAGGCTTAATGTTCATGGTCAGTTCAAGACTCCGGGTTCTTTTCTCCGGGCTAGGTGTCACTTCGAGTATCTTGGTTCCGGGCTCCAGTCTTCACGGTCTTGGCTCTAGATTCCGCGCACAAGGCTCCAGCTCCGGGCTCCAGTCTCCAGTCTCAAGGCTTCAGGCTCCAGGGTCTTGGTCAGTGGCAGACTACGTTATCCATGCTACCGGCTCAAGACTCTAGGCTCGAGATCAGTTCCAGGCTCCGGGCTTAAGGATCCAGGCTCCGCGATCAAGGCTCCTGGTTCCAGACTCCAGGCTCCAGGCTAAAGGCTCCAGGCTACGGGCATGGAGTCAGTTCCAAGATCCGGTCTTATGGCGCCAGGCTTCTTGCTTGGGGTAAGTTTCATGCACGGGGTTTTTTCGAGGCTCTGGGCTCCAGGCTTTGGGCTCGGGGTCTTCATCCAGGCTCAAGGCTCTTGGTTCAAGGCTCCAGCTCCAGGCTCAAAGCTCCAGGTTAAAAGCTCCGGGCTCCTGGCTCAAGATCAGTTCCATACTCCGGTCTCCAGGACCCAGGTTTCGGGTTCGGGGTGTATTCCATGCTCTGGCCTTCGGGCTCCAGGCTCCAGGCTTCTGGCTCGGGGTAAGTTCCATGCTTGGGGATCAACGCCCCTTGCTCCAGGCTCTTAGAACGGGGTAATTTCCACACTCCGGGCTCAAGAAACCAGGTTCAAGGCTCCACACTCGGGGTGAGTTCCAGGCTCCGGACTCCAGGCTCCTGGGTAAGGGCTCCAGACTCCTGACTCCATGCTCCAGTCTCTAAGCTCCAGGCTCCAGGCTCCAGGCTCCAGGCTCAAGGCTCTAGGCTCCAGGCTCCAGGCTCAAGGATCCAGGCTCCAGTCTCAAGGCTCCAGGTTCTTCTCTCCAGGCTTCGCTCTCCAGGCTCTGGGCTGTGGGCTAATGGCTCAAGGCTACAGGCTCCAGGCTATAGGCTGCACGGTCGGCGTCAGTTCCAGGCTCCGGGCTCCATGCTTCAGCCTCTGGGCTCAAAGCTCCGGGCTCAGTGTCAGTTCCAGGCTCCGTGCTTCCCCCTCAAGGCTCATGGCTCCGGGCTCCGGGCTCCAGGCTCTTTTCATGGGGTCAGTTCCAAGATCTGGTCTTCAGGTTTTTGGCTTCATTTCTCGGGCTCTAGGTCAGCTCCAGGCTAAAGGCTCCATTTTCCAGGATCGTTGCTACGCGTTCAAGGCTCAAGGCTCCCAGCACCAGGTTCCAGGCTGAAGGCTCCAAGCTCAAGGCTCCACGTTAAGGGTAAGGTCCATGCTCAATGGTAAAGGCTTTAAGATCAAGGGTCCGGGTCAATTCCAGGCTGAAGTCACCGGGCTCTCCGCTGCGGGCTCCAGGCTCAAGGCGCCATGCTTCAAGCTCTTGGCTCCAGACTCATGGCTCCAGGCTCGGGGTCAGTTTCAGGCTCCGGGCTCCATCCTCCCAGGTCAGCGCTCCAGACTAAAGACTCCAGACTCCAGGCTCAAGGCTCCATGCTTAGAGCTCTTGGATCCAGGCTAAAGGCTCCATGCTCGAGGTCAGTTTCAGGCTCCAGGCTCCATGCTTCAGGTTCCGGGCTCAAGGCTCCGGGCTCAGTGTCAGTTCCAGTTTCCGGGCTCCCCGCTCAAGGCTCCGGGCTCATGGCTCTTGGCATGTGGTCAGTTCCAAGTTCCGGTCTCCAGGTTTTAGGCTCCACATTTCGGGCTCGGGGTCAGTTAAAGGCTAATGGCTCCATATTCTAGGCTCATTGCAACGCTTTCCAGGCTCCAGGCTCCCTTCACCAGGCTCAAGGCTGAAGGCTAAAAGCTCATGGCTCAAGGCTCTGGGTAAGTTCTGTCTCCGGGCTCAAGACTCCAAGCTCAAGGCTTGGGGTCAGTTCCACGCTATAGGCTAAAGGCTCCATGCTCAAGGCTGTATGGTTCAGGCTTTTTGCTCCAGGCTCCAGAAACAAGGCTCCAAGCTCAAGGCTCCAGGCTCCAGGCTCCAGGCTCCAGGCTCGGGGTCAGTTCATGGCTCAAGGCTCCAGGCTCTTCTCTCCAGGCTTCGCTCTTCAGGCTCCGGGCTGCGGGCTCCAGGCTCATGGCTCCAGGCTCCAGGCTCAAAGGCGCAAGGCTCCAGGGTCTTTTTTAGTTGAAGGCTCCGTGCTCCAGGCTACTGGCTCCAGACTCCAGGCTCGGAATATGTTTCAGGCTCCAGGCTAAAGGATCCAGGCTCCGCACTCCTGGTTTTGGGTCACTTCAATGTTCCGGGCTGCAGACTCAAGCCTCTAGGCTCGGGGTCAGTTTAAGGCACCGTACTCCAGGCTCCAGGCTCCAGGCTCCAAGCTCCAGGCTCCAGGCTCCAAGCTCCAGGCTCAAGGCTCCAGGCTCCAGGCTCCGTGCCCCAAACACCAGGTCATGATTCCAGGTTCCTTGCTGAGGAAAATTTCCAGGCTTTGGGCCCTTTGCTCCAGGCTCAGATTCATTTCTAGGCTTTGGGCTCCATGTTCTGTGCTCCAGGCTCCAGGCGCCAGGCTCCAGGCGCCATGCTCCGGGCTTAGGGTTAGTTAAGGGCTCCAGGCTCTAGGCTCCAGGCGCCAGGCGCCATTTTCAAGGCACTGGGCTCCGGGCTCCGGGCTCCAGGCTCCCGACTCCAGGCTCCAGGCTCCAGGTTCTGCGCTCCATTTTCCGATTTCAAGAATCCGAGCAAGGGTTAAGTTCCATGCTCCGGGCTCAGGGCTAAAGCCTCCAGTCTCCATGCTTCAGATTCTGGGCTCCCTGCTAAAGGCTCATGGCTCCGCGCTCAAGGCTCCAGGCTCCAGGCTTTTGGCTTGGGGTCTTCTTCCAGGGTCTAGGCTCATGGCTGAAGGTTCAAGGCTCCCAGCTCTAGGCTCATAGCTCCAGGCTCAAAGCTCCAGGCTCTGGGCTAAAGATCAGTTCCATATTTCAGTCTCCAGGAACCAGGTTTCGGGGTGTATTCCATGCTCTTGCCTTCGGGCTCCAGGCTCCAGGCTTTGGGCTCGGGGTAAATTCCATGCTCAGGGATCCACGCCCCTGGCTCCAGGCTCTGAGAACGGGGTCATTTCCACACTCCGGGCTCCAGAAACCAGGTTCAAGGCTCAACACTCGGGGTCAGTTCCAGTCTCGGGACTCCAGGCTCCGGGGTAATGGCTCTAGACTCCAGACTCAAGGCTCCAGGCTCCAGGCTCAAGGCTCAAGGCTCCAGGTGCCGCTCTCCAGGCTCCATGTTTCAAGCTCTGGGATCCAGGCTTAAGGCTCCATGCTTAGGGTCAGTTTCATGCTCCATGCTATAGGCTCAGGGCTCAAGGCTCCGGGCTTATTGTCAGTTCCAGGCTCCGGGCTCCCTGCTAAAAGCTCCAGGCTCCGGGCTCCAAGCTTTGGGCCTGGGGTCAGTTCCAAGCTCCGGTCTCCAGGTTTTAGGCTCCACATTTCGGGCTTGGGGTCAGTTCAAGGCTAAAGGCTCAATTTTCCAGGCTCGTTGCTACGCGTTCCAGGCTTCAGGCTCCCAGCACCAGGCTCAAAGCTGAAGGCTAAAAGCTCAAGGCTCCGGGCTCAGGGTAAGTTCCTTGCTCCGGGCTCAAAGCTCCAAGCTCAAGGCTTGGTGTCAGTTCCACGCTCTAGGTTCCAGGCTCCACGCTCAAGGCTGCATGGTTCAGGCTCTTTGCTCCAGGCTCCAGTTTCCAGGCTCCAGGCTCTAGGCTCTAGGCTCTAGGCTCTAGGCTCTAGGCTCTAGGCTCTAGGCTCTAGGCTCTAGGCTCTAGGCTCTAGGCTCTAGGCTCGGGGTCAGTACCAGGCTCTTGGCTCCAGGTTCTACTCTCCAGGCTTCGCTCTCCAGGCTCCGTGCGTCCCCCCTCGAGGCTCCAGGTTCCGGGCTCCGGGCTCCGGGCTCTGGGCTCCAGGCTCAAGGCTCAATGCTCCAGGCTCCGGGCTCCAGGTTTCAGGCTCCAGGCTCAAGGCTCCAGGCCCCAGGGTCTTGGTCTGTTGCAGACTCCGTTATCCAGGCTACCAGCTCAAGACTCTAGGCTCGGGATCAGTTCCAGGCTCCTGGCTAAAGGATCCAGGTTCCGCACTCCAGGCTCCTGGTTCAAGGCACAGGGCTCCGGGCTTGGTGTCAGTTCCATGCTCCGGACACCAAGCTCCAGCCTCTAGACTCGGGGTCAGTTTAAGGCACTGCGCATCGGGCTCCAGGCTCAAGGCTCCATGACCCAAACTCAAGGTCAAGGCTCAAGGTTCCTTGCTGAGGGTCATTTCCAGGCTCCAGGCTCATGTCCTAAGGGATAAAGGGTTTGGATTTGGAGTATGTTCATAACTCCGGGCTCAAGGTTTTAGGGTCTCTATTTATTGCTCAGTTCTAGGCTACAGGCTCTATGCTTCAGGCTCGTGACTACGCGTTCCAGGGTCCAGGCACCTATCTCCAGGCTCAAGTCTCCGGGTCAGTTCCATGCTCTGGGCTCAAAACTCCAGGCTCAAGGCTCTGAGGCAGTTCACTGCTCCAGTCACCAGGCTCTAGACTCCATTCTCAAGGCTCCATGCTTCAAGCTCTTGGCTCCAGGCTCCAGGCTCCAGGGTTGGGGTCATTTCCATGCTCCGGGCTCCAAGCTCTATGCTCAGAGCTCTTGGTTGGTGGTCAGGTCCAAGCTCTCTGCACCGGGCTTCAGGCCCCAGATTCAAGACTCCATGCTCCACGCTCCGGGCTTTAGGCTCCATGCTCAAAGCTCCGGGCTCCATGCTCCATGCTCCAAGCTCCGGGCTCCTTTCTCCGGTCACCAGGCTTCAGGCTTCAACACTTCAGGCTTCAGACTTCAGGCTTACGGCTCCGGGCTCAGTGTTACTTCGAGGCTCCGGGCTCCAGGTTTAAGTTTCAGGGTCAGTTTCAGGCTTTGTACTTCATGCTCCGTGCTCAAGGCTCTTGGTCCGTTCCAGGTCCTGGGTTCCAGCCTCCTACGTCTAGGCTCCGCATTCAATGTTCCGGGCTCCAGGCTCAAGGCACGGGGTCATTTCCAGGCTCCGGTCTCCAAGTTCCGGACGTGTGGTCAGTTCCAAGCTCCAGGCTCCTGGTTCCGGGCTAAGTGCTCCGGGCTCAGTGTCAGTTCCAGGCTCTGGGCTCCAGGCTCAGTTCTCCAGGCTCCAAGCTTCAAGTTCCAGGCTCAAGGCTACATCCTCCAGGCTCCAGGCAAGGCGCTCAAGGCTCCAGGCTCAAGGCTCTTGGCTCTTGGCTTGAGGCTCCGGGCATGGGGTAGGTTCAAAGTTCTGGGATCCAGGCTTCAGGCTCCAGGCTTCGGGTTTGGGGTAAGTTGCAGGCTCCAGGTTTCCATTCCTTGGGCTCAAGACTCCGGGCACGGGGTTTTTTCCAGTCTCCAGTCTCAAGACTTTGGGCCTTGGGTCTTCTTCCAAGCTCCAGGCTCCATGCTCCCGGCTCAAATCTTCCGGCTCAAAGCTCATGGCTCCGGGTTTGGGATCAGTTCCAGACTCCGGGTTCCAGGCCCCAGGTTCCGAAGTCAGGGTCAGTTCCAAGCTCGAACCTCCGGGCTCAAGGCTCCACAATCAAGGATCTAGGCTCAGGGCAAAGGGTAAGCTCCAGGCACCGGGCTCCAGGCTCCATTCTCGGGTTAGGTTCCAGTCTCGAGGTTCCTTGCTCTAGGCTCCGGGCTCCAGGATTTTGGCTTGGTGTCTTCTTCCAGGCTCTAGGCTCTAGGCTCCAGGCTCGTGACTCTAGCCTCCAGCTCGTGATCAGTTCGAGGCTCCGGGCTCTAGTCTCTAGGGTCCGGGTTCGGCATCAGTTCCAGGATCCGGGCTCCAGGTTCCAGGTTCAAGGTTCCAGACTCCAAGCTCATCAATCCAGTATGCGGGCTCCGGATTTAGGGTCAGTTCCATGCTCCAGTCTCCAGGCTCCAGTCTCTGGTTCAGTTCAAAGCTCCAGGCTCCAGGCTCCAGGCTCAAGGCTCCTGGTTCCAGACTCCAGGCTCCAGGCTCAAGTCTCAAGGCTCAAGGCTCAAGGCTCAAAGCTACGGGCATGGAGTCAGTACCAAGATCCGGTCTCCAGGCGCCAGGCTTCTGGCTCGGGGTAAATTTCATGCTTGGGGTTCCACACCCAGGGCTCCAGGCAGAGGGTTTTTTCCAGGCTCTTGGCTCCAGGCCTTTGGCTTGGGGTCTTCATCCAGGCTCAAGGCTCTTGGTTCAAGGCTCCCAGCTCCAGGCTCAAAGCTCCAGGCTCAAAGCTCCAGGCTCTGGGCTCAAGATCAGTTCCATACTCCGGTCTCCGGGACCTAGGTTTTGGGTTTGGGGTGTATTCCATGCTCTGGCCTTCGGCTCCAGGCTCCAGGCTTCTGGCCTGGGGTAAGTTCCATGCTTTGGGATCAACGCCCCTGGCTCCAGGCTCTGAGAACGGGGTCATTTCCACACACCGGGCTCCAGAATCCAGGTTCAAGGCTCCACACTCAGGGTGATTTCCAGGCTACGGACTCCAGGCTCCTGGGTCAGGGCTCCATACTCCTGACTCCATGCTCCAAGCTCAAGGCTCCAAGCTCCAGGCTCAAGGCTCAAGGCTCCAGGCTCCAGGCTCCAGGCTCAAGTCTCGAGGCTCTTGGGTCTTGGTCAGTTGCAGACTTCCATTGTCCAGGTTACCGGCTCAAGACTCTAGGCTCGGGATCAGTTCCAGGCTCCTGGCTAAAGGATCCAGGTTCTGCGCTCCAGGCTCCTTGTTCCAGGCACAGGGCTCCGAGCTTGGTTTCAGTTCCATGCTCTGGGCACCAAGCTCCAGCCTCTAGACTCGGGGTCAGTTTAAGGCACTGCGCATCGGGCTCCAGGCTCCATGACCCAAGGTCAAGGCTTCAGGTTCCAGGCTCCTTTCCTAAGGTATCAAGGGTTTGGATTTTGAGTATGTTCCTTGCTCCGGGCTCCAAGTTTTAGGCTCCATATTTCTGGCTCAGTTCTAGGCTACAGGCTCTATGCTCCAGGCTCGTGACTACGCATTTAAGGGTCCAGGCACCTTACTCAAGGCTCCGGGCTCGGGGTCTTTTCCATGTTTCGGGCTTAAGACTCCAGGCTCAAGGCTCAGAGTCAGTTCATGGCTCCAGTCACCAGGCTCTAGACTCCGTGCTCAAGGCTACATGCTTCAAGCTCTCTGCTCCAGGCTATAGGCTCAAGGACCAGTGTCAGTTTAAGGCCTCCGGCTCAATACTTCAGGCTCCGGACTCTAGGCTCCGGGTTCAGTTTCACTTCCAGGCTCTGTGCTCCCCCCTCAAGGCTCTAGGGTCCGGGCTCCAGGCTCTTGGAATGGGGTCAGTTCCATGTTCCGGTCTCCAGGTATTTGGTTCCACTTCTCGGGCTTCGGGTCAGTTCCAGGCTACATGATCAATAGTCCAGGTTCGTTTCTACGCGTTCCAGGCTCAAGGTTCCCAGTACATGGCTCAAAGCTTAAGGCTAAGAGCTGAAGACTCCAGGCTCGGGGTGAGTTCCATGCTCCGGGCTACAGGCTCCAGGCTCAAGGCTCTAGGCTCCAGGCTCCAGGCTCCAGGCTCCAGGCTCCAGGCTCCAGGCTCAGGGCTCCAGGCTCCAGACTCCAGGCTAAATACTCCAGGCTCAGTGCTCCAGGGCTGGCTCCGGGCTGCATCCTGCAGGCTGCGGGCTGCGTGTTCCAGGCTTCGGGCTGCGGGCTCAAGGCTCAAGACTAAATGCTCCGGGCTCCAGGCTCAAGCTCGGGGTCAGTTCCAGGCTCCATGCTGCATTTTTAAGGGTCATGGCTCAAGACTCCAGGCTCCCGGCTCCTGGCTCCAAGCTCCATTCTCAAGGCTCCAGGCTTAAGGCTTTAGGGTCCAGGCTTAAGGCTCCGGGCTGCGGGCTACGGGCTGCGGCCTGCGTGCTGCGTACTTCAGGCTCCAGGCTCCGGGTTGCGGGTTCCAGGTTAAAGACTAAAGGCTCCGGGCTCCAGGCTCCAGGCATTGGGGTCAGTTCCAAGTTCCAATCTCAGGCGCAAGACTTCTTGCTCGGGGTAAGTTCCATGCTCCGGGCTCAAGGCTCCAAGCTCAAGGCTCTGGGTCAGTTCAAGGCTCAAGTAACCGGGCTCAAGGCTCCAAGCTCCATGCTCCAGGCACGGGGTCAATTCCAGTCTACGGGCTCCAGGGTCCGGCTTAAGGTTCCGTTGCTCAGGGTCAGTTCCAGGCTCCTGATTCCAAGCACGGTCTCTTGGCTCCACGCTCCTTGCTCCGCGCTCCAGGCTTCAGGCTTAAGGCTTCAGGCACGGGGTCAATTCCAGGCTCCAGACTCCAGGCTAAAATCTCCATGCTCACGGCTCTAGGCTCACGGCTCCATACTCAGGGCTCCAGGCTCGGGGTCAGTTCCAAGGCTCTTTTCTCGTGGCCAGATCCAAGCTCATGGCTCGTTGCTCTAGGCACGGGGCAAGTTTGAGGATCTGGGCGCCGAACTCCAGTCCTTAAGGCCGTGGCTCTCACCTCCGCTCTCCAGGCTCCGCCCTCAGACTCAAGGCTCAAGGTTATTTGTAAGTTGCAGGCTACCTTCTCCAGGTTATCGGCTCCAGACTCCAGGTTCGGGTTCAGTTCCAGGCATGGGGCTCCGGGCTCCGGGCTCCGGGGTCCGGGGTCCGGGCTCCGGGCTCCGGGCTCCGGGCTCTTGGCAACGGCCTCCTGAGTCCATGTTTGGGGTCATTTCCAGGCTTACGGGCTCAAGGCTCCGGTCTCGTATTTAGTTCCAAGCTCAAGGTTCTGGGCTTCTAGCGACCGGCGAAAGGAAAAGGAAAACCACAATGCCCAGACCTCTCGGTTTTACTTATTTTCCGAGTAGAAGAGGCAAAAAGGTTTTTTTTTCAATGTTTCAGACGAGGAGAAGCTGGGTTTTTTTTTTTCCACTTTTAAAAAAGAATGTTTTTGTATGAGGGAAAACTTTATGAACTGATAAAACTCGAAGAAAATGGCCATAAAAAACTTATTTCAGACTTGGTTTTTGCGTTTTTCTACTTTTCTGAGTAGAAGTGGAAAAAATGTCATTTTTGAGCGTTTCAGACGATAAGAAGGTGTTTTAGTCACTTTGAGAAAAGGATGATTTTTTCTCAAACATAACTTTGTGATCTAATAAGACTTTGACAAAAAATGCCATAAAACACTTATTTCATATATGTTTTTTGTGTTTTCATGCTTTTCTGACTTTATAGGTAAAAATATAATTTTCCAGCGTTTTACACGATAAGAAGCTGTTTTGGTCACTTTGAGACAAGGATGTTTTTTTTTTCAAGCAGAAATTTGTGATTTGAGAATACTTTTACAAAAAAGCCATAAAACACTTATTTCTGATTTGTTTTTTGTGTTTTCATGCTTTACTGTGTAGAAGAGGCAAAAATGTCATTTTTGAGCGTTTCAGACATAAAGGAGCTGTTTTTGTCACTATGAGACAAGGAAGCTTTTTTTCTCAAGCAAATCGTCATGATTTTAGAATACTTTTACAAAAAAGCTATAAAACACTTATTTCTAATTTGTTTTTAGTGTTTTCATGCGTTTCTGTGTAGAACAGGAAAAAATGTCATTTTTGAGCGTTTCAGACGAAAAGAAGCTGTTTTGGTCACTTTGAGACAAGGATTTTTTTTTCTGAAGCAAAACGTTTGGAACTGATAAGGCTTTACAAAAACGCCATAAAAAAATTATTTCTGACTTGTTTTTAGTGTTTTCATACTTTTCCGAGGAGAAAAGGGGAAATTTTCATTTTTGAGCGTTTCAGACGAAAAGAAGCTGTTTTGGTCACTTTGAGACAAGGATGTTTTTTTTTCTCAAGCAAAACGTTAGGAACTGATAAGGCTTTACAAAAATGCCATAAAACACGTATTTTTGGCATGTTTTTAGTGTTTTCATACTTTTCTGAGTAGAAGAGGAAAAAATGTCATTTTTGAGCGTTTCAGACGAAAAGAAGCTGTTTTTGGTCACTTTGAGACAGAGATGTTTATTTTCAAGCAGAACTTCATGACTCTAGAATACTTTTACAAAAACGCCATAAAACACTTATTTTCGTATTTTTTGTTTTCATTCTTTTCTGAGAATAAGAGGAAAAATGTAATTTTCAAGCGTTTTTTTTTTTTTTTTTTCACTTTGAGACAAGAACGTTTTTTCAAGATCTGAGAAGAGTATGACAAAATAGCCATAAAACACTTCTTTTTGACTTTTTTTTTTTTTTTAGTGTTTTCATGTTTTATTGACTATATTGGTAAAAATCTCATTTTTGAGCGTTTCATGGAAGAAGAAGCTGATTTGGTCACTTTTGAGACAAGGTGTTTTTTTCTCAAGCAGAACGTAAAAAGCTTCACACTTTGTTCTGGCATTTCTCAAACCGCCCCGTGGAGATGGAAATCTGCCTCACATTACAGCCACACTCTAGCGGAAGAACTCTGTCCATGGTCCTGATTCTTTGTCTTTCTTTCTCTCTTGCTCTCTCTCCCTCTTTCCTCAAACCCCCTTCAACCTGCACACTGGCGTGGATGGACAAGGAAGAGCACTGGGAAATGTCGCACTGACCCTCTTCAGGTTTAGACCGGGACGGCTGGTGAACGGTGTGGACTCTTTCTTTTTTCCAGCCCGTGTGGACTTGTTATTTTTCCAGAGACAGAAAACCGGTTAGCCTAACCCGTTTTTTAAGCTCCGGTTCTTTTCTCATCTGGAGCTGGATAACGATAAAACATAAACCGTATGTTGAACTTTGTTATTTTTGTGTTCCAGAGAAAACCCCTGTAAGCCTAACACCTTTTTTATGTTTAACCTCCGGGGCTTCTCCTCAACTTTAGCCCAAAACCTAACCTTGTTCCAGGTCTTAATCTTTTCCCCTCTCTCCCCCTCTCTTCTCTCCGGCCCCCTGAAAGCTGCTCACGGAGTTGCACCTTGAAGCTGAACATTGGCATGCCCTGAGGAGGAGGAACGCCGGGAAACGTCGCGCTTACCCGTGTCAGGATTAGGCCGGGATGGCCGGTGGACTGTGTGGACTCTGTCTTTTTTCCAGGCCTGTGTGGGACTTTGCTATTTTTCCAGACCTGTGTGGGAATCTGCTGTGTTTTTACAAAGACAGAACGCCGGTTAGCTGATCCCCTTTTTCACCTCCGGTGCTTTTCTCATCTGGAGCTGGATAATGGTAAAACTCGAACCGTATGTGGGACTTTGTTATTTTTTTTCCCAGATAGAACCCCTGTAAGCCTTACCACTTTTGACCTCTGGTGCTTCTCTCATGTGGAGATAACGGTAAAACTCAAACCGTCTGTGGCCATTTTCAGATCTCTGCTCCTCCTTTCCCTGGTGTTACTCTTTTTTTCTTTCTCTCTCCCACTCTTTCCTCCAGCCACCTTTAAGCTGTACACTGAGTTAAGGCATTTTTCAAACCGTCCCGTGGAGACGGAATGCTGCCCCACATTGCAGCCACACAGTGGGGGCTTAACTCTGGCCCTCCTTTCCTGTCTTCGGTGTGACTCGGGCTTCTACAAACTGATTGCACTTGCTGTATTTATTGTATTTTAAATGTATTGTAATGGTATTTTATTGTATTTTAATGGTATTTGAATTGTATTTTCTTTTTACTTTTTATTTATGTTTTGCACTGTAAAGAACTTTTTGACTGTGTCTTTGAAACGTGCTCTTTCAATAAAATTTATTGACTATTTTTCCCACTTACTGTCTTACTCGTTCCCCCCCCCCCCATCTCCCCCTTTTCTTCACCAGCCACCTTAAAGCTTTACACTTGGACTGAAAATCAAATCCTCTGGCCCGGTTAAGGTTAGGGCCTAGGCCAGGGAAGGGCCGGGGTTTTTGCTCCGGGCTCGGGCTCCGTTCCAGGGTGTAGGGTTAGGGCTGAGGCCAGGGCCAGGGTTGGGGCTCCGGGCTTTGGCTAAGTTCCAGGTTTATGGTTAGGGCTGAGGCAGGGGTCAGGGTTAGGGCTCCGAGCTTTGGCTCCGTTCCTTGGTTTAGGGTTAGGGCTGAGGCCAGGGCAAGTGTTGGGGCTCCGGGCTCGAGCTAAGTTCCAGGGTTCGGGTTAGGGCTGTTGCCTGGGTGAGGGTAAGGGTTCTGAGCTCGGGCTCAATTTCAGGCTCCAGGCTCTAGGCTCCGGGCTCCGGGCTCCGGGCTCCAGGCTCCGGGCTCCGGACTTCGGGCTACGGGCTAAAGCTACAGGCTCCGCGCTCAAGAATCCTGGCTTTTTGTCTTTTCCAGGCTACGAGCTCCAGGCTAAAGACTCCAGACTCCAGGATTGGGGTCAGTTCAAGGCTCTGGACTTAAGGCTCCAGGCTCCAGGCTCCAGGCTTCAGGCTCAAGGCTCCAGGCTCCAGGCTCCAGGCTCCAGGCTCCAGGCTCCAGGCTCCAGGCTCCAGGTTCCAAGCTCGAAGCTCCCGGCTCAAGGCTCCACAATACAGGCTCTGGGCTAAGGGTAAGCTCCAGGCTCTGGGCTCCAGACTCCAGGCTCAAGGCTCCAGGCTCCAGGCTCCAGGCTCCAGGCTCCAAGCTCCAGGCTCAAAGCTCCAGGCTCCAGGCTCCAGGCTCCGGGCTCCGGGCTCCGGACTACGGGATACGGGGTAAAGGCTACAGGCTCCGCGCTCAAGAATTCTAGCTTTTTGTCTTTTCCAGGCTACGAGCTCCTGGCTAAGACTCCAGACTCCAGGATTGGGGTCAGTTCAAGGCTCTGGACTTAAGGCTCCAGGCTCCAGGCTTCAGGCTCCAGGCTGCAGGCTCCAGGCTCCATGCTCCAGGCTCCAGGCTCCAGGCTCCAGGTTCCAAGCTCGAAGCTCCCGGCTCAAGGCTCCACAATCCAGGCTCTGGGCTAAGGGTAAGCTCCAGGCTCTGGGCTCCAGGCTCCAGAATCCAGGCTCCAGGCTCCAGGCTCCAGGCTCCAAGCTCCAGGCTCAAAGCTCCAGGCTCCAGGCTCTAGGCTCCGGGCTCCGGGCTCCGGACTACGGGCTACGGGCTAAAGGCTACAGGCTCCGCGCTCAAGAATCCTGGCTTTTTGTCTTTTCCAGGCTACGAGCTCCAGGCTAAAGACTCCAGACTCCAGGATTGGGGTCAGTTCAAGGCTCTGGACTTAAGGCTCAAGGCTCAAGGCTCAAGGCTCCAGGCTCCAGGCTCCAGGCTCCAAGCTCAAGGTTCAAAGCTCCAGGCTCCAGGCTCCAGGCTCTAGGCTCCAGGCTCCAGGCTTGGGTTCAGTTCCATTCTCAAGTTCCTGGCTCCAGGCTCCGGGCTCAAGGCTTTGGGCTTGGTGTCTTCTTCCAGGCTCTAGGCTCAATGCTCCAGACTCAAGGCTCCAGGCTCGTGATAAGTTCGAGGCTCCGGGCTCTTGGCTCTTTGGTCTGGGTTCGGCGTCAGTTCCAGGGTCCGGGCTACAGGTTCCAGGTTCCAGGCTCCAGGCTCCAGGCTCAAGGCTCCAGGCTCATCGATCCAGTATACGGGCTGCGGATTCAGGGTCTTTTCCATTCTCCAGTCTCCAGGCTCAAGTCTCCTTTTCAGTTCAAGGCTCTAAGCTCCAAGTTCCAGACTCAAAGCTCAAGGTTTGAAGTCTCCAGGCTCATTGCTCAGGGCTACGGGCATGGAGACAGTTCCAAGTTCCGGTCTCAACGTTTCAGGCTTCTTGCTCGGGGTAAGTTTTATGCTTGGGGTTCATCACCCAGGGCTGTAGGCACCAGGCATGGGGTTTTTTCCAGGCTCCAGGCTTTGGGCTCGGGGTCTTCTTCCAGGGTCAACGCTCAAGGTTCAAGGCTCCCAGCTCCAGGCTAAGAACTCAGGGCTAAAAGCTCAAAGCTCAAGGCTCTTGGCTCAAGATCAGTTCCCTACTCCAGTCTAAAGGACGCAGGTTTCTGGTTCGGGGTGTATTCCATGCTCGGGGATCCACGCCCCTTTCTCCAGGCTCTTAGAACTGGGTCATTTCCACGTCCGGGCTCCAGAAACCAGGTTCAAGGCTCCACACTCGGGGTGAGTTCCATGCTCCGGACTCCAGACTCCGGGGTGAGGGCTCCAGACTAGGGACTCCAGACTTTAAGCTCCAGGCTCCAGGCTCAAGGCTCCAGGCTCTGCTCTCCAGGCTCCATGTTTCAAGCTCTGGGATCAAGGCTTAAGGCTCCATGTTTGGGGTTAGTTCCAGGCTCCATGCTTAAGGCTCCAGGCTCGAGGCTCCGGGTTCAGTGTCAGTTCCAGGCTCCGGGCTCCCCGTTCAAAGCTCCAGGCTCCGGGCTCCGGGCTTTGGGCTCCGGACTCCGGGCTCCGGGCTCCGGGCTCCGGGCTCCGGGCTCTCGGCTCCAGGCTCTTGGCCTGGGGAAAGTTCCAAGCTCTGGTCTCCACATTTCTGGCTCGGGGTCAGTTCAAGGCAAATGGCTCCTTTTTCCAGGCTCATTGCTATGCGTTTCAGGCTCCCGGCACCAGACTCAAGGCTGAAGGCTCAAAGCTCAAGGCTCCAGGCTCGGGGTAAGTTCCTTGCTCCGGGCTCAAATCTCCAAGCTCAAGGCTTGGGGTCAGTTCCACGCTCTAGGCTCCGGGCTCAATGCTCAACGCTGCATGGTTCAGGCTCTTGGCTCCAGGCTCAAGGCTCCAGGCTCCAGGCTCCAGGCTCCAGGCTCCAGGCTCCTGGCTTAAGGCTCCTTTCCTAAGGGATCAAGTCTTTGGGCTTGGTGTAGGTTTGTTGCTCCGGGCTCCAAATTTACGGCTCCATATTTCAGGCTCAGTTTCAGGATACAGGCTCTATGCTCCAGGCTCGTGACTACGCGTTCCAGGCTCCAGTCACCGTGCTCTAGGCTCAAAGCTCAAGGTTACAGCCTCGGGGTCAGTTCCATGCTCCGGGCTCAAGGCTCAAAGCTCATGGCTCTTGGTCAGGTCAACGCTCTTGGCTCCAGGCTCCATGCTCAAGGCTGCATGGTTCAGGCTCTTTGCTCAAGGCTCAAGGCTCCAGGCTCCAGGATGCAGGCTCATGGCTCAAGGCTCCAGGCTCCAGGCTTCAGGCTCAAGGCTCAAGGCTCCAGGCTCGGGGCTCCAGGCTCCAGGCTCCAGGCTAGGGTTCAGTTCCATGCTAAAGGCTCCTGGTTCTTCTCTCCAGGCTTCGCTCTCCAGGCTTCGGGCTGCAGGCTCACGGCTACAGGCTCATGGCTCCAGGTTATAGGCTCCAGGGTCGGGGTAAGTTCCAGGCTCTGGGCTCCAAGCTTAAGGCTCTTGGCTAAAGGCTCCGGGCGCAGTATCAGTTCCAGGCTCCGTGACTTCCCATCGAAGCTCAAGGCTCCGGGCTCCAGGCTCAAGGCTCCAGGCTCAAGGCTAAAGGCTCCAGGCTCCAAGCTCCATGTTCAAGGCTCAAGGGATTTGACTCCAGGCTTCAGGGTCCAGGCTCCAGGCTCCAGGCTCGTCATCAGTTTGAGGCTCCGGGCTCTAGGCTCTAGGGTCCGGGTTAAGCGTCAGTTCCAGGGTCTGGGCTCCAGGTTCCAGGTTCAAGGTTCAAGGTTCCAGGCTCCAGGCTCATCGATCCAGTATACGGGCGGATTCAGGGTAAGTTCCATGCTCAAGTCTCCAGGCTCTAGTCTCCGGTTCAGTTCAAGGCTCCAGGCTCCAGACTCCAAGTTCCAGACTCCAGGCTCCAGGCTCAAGTCTCCAGGCTCAAGGCTCCAGGCTACGGGAAGGGAGTCAGTTCCAAGTTCCGGTTTCCCAGCATTCAGGCAAGAGGCTTCCTGCGATGGGTAAGTTTCATGCTTGGGGTTCAACACCCAGGGCTCCAGGCTCCAGGCACGGGGTTTTTTCCAGCCTCCGGGCTTAAGGCTTTGGGCTCGGGGTCTTAATCCAGGCTCCAGGCTCCAGGCTCCAGGCTACAGGCATAGAGTCAGTTCCAAGTTCCGGTCTCCCGGCTTTCAGGCGCAAGCTTCTGGCTCGGGGTAAGTTTCATGCTTTGGGTTCATTACCCAGGGCTCCAGGCTCCAGGCATGGGGTTTGTTCCAGCCTCTGCATTCCAGGTTTTGGGCCCGGGGTCTTCTTCCAGGGTCAAGGCTCAAGGCTGCAGGTTCATGGCTCCAGGCTCCAGGCTCAAAGCTCTAGGCTCTTGGCTCAAGATCAGTTCCACACTTCCTTCTCCAGGAACCAGGTTTCGGGTTCGGGGTGTATTTCATGCTCTGGCCTTCGGGCTCCAGGCTCCAGGCTTCGGGCTCAAGGCTACAGGCTTCGGGCTCGGGGTAAGTTCCATGCTCGGTGATCCACGCCCCTGGCTCCAGGCTCTGAGAACGGGGTCAGTTCCACACTCCGGGCTCCAGAAACCAGGTTCAAGGCTCCACAATCGGGGTCAGTTCCAGGCTCCGGACTCCAGGCTCCGGGGTGAGGGCTCCAGACTCCAGCCTCCAGCCTCCAGGCTCAAGGCTCAAGGCTCAAGGCTTAAGGCTCAAGGCTCGAGGCTCAAGGCTCCACTCGCCAGGCTCCATGTTTCAAGCTCTGGGATCCAGGCTTAAGGCTCCATTCTTGGGGTCAGTTCCAGGCTCCAGGCTCCATGCTTCAGGCTCCGGGCTCAAGGCTCTGGGCCCAGTGTCAGTTCCAGGCTCCGGGCTCCCCATTCAACGCTCCAGGATCCGTGCTCAAGGCTCTGGGCCTGGCGTCAGATCCAAGCTCCGGTCTCCAGGTTTTAGGCTCCACATTTCTGGCTCGGGGTCAGTTCAAGGCTAATGGCTCCATTTTCCAGGCTCGTTTCTACGCGTTCAAGGCTCCCAGCTCCAGGCTTAAAGCTCCAGGCTCAATGCTCCAGGCTCTGCGCTCAAAATCAGTTTCATACTTCGGTCTACAGGAAACAGGTATCGGGTTCAGAGAATATTCCATGTTCTTGCCTTCTGGCTCCAGGCTCCAGGCTTCGGCCTGCGGCCTGCGGGTTTCAGGCTGCGTACTCCATGCTCCAGGCTCCGGGCTGCAGGCTCCAGGCCCAAGACTAAAGGCTCTGGGCTCCAGGCTCCAGGCTTGGGGTAAGTTCCAGGCTCCGGGCTCCATGTTTCAGGGTCATGGCTCAAGACTCCAGGATCCAGGATCCAGGATCCAGGATCCAAGCTCCATTCTCAAGGCTCCAGGCTCCAGGCTCAAGGCTCCCAACTCCAGGCTCCAGGCTCCAGGCTGTAGGTTCTGCGCTCCATTTTCCGATTTCAAGAATCCGAGCAAGGGTTTAGTTCCACGCTCCGGGCTCAGGGCTCAAGCCTCCAGTCTTAAGGCTTCAGATTCTTTGCTCCCTGCTCAAGTCTCCGGGCTCCAGGCTTCGGGCTTTGGGGCAGTTCTTATCTCCAGGGACCAGGCTTCAGGCTCCAGGCTTTAGGCTCTGGGTAAGTTCCAGCTCCGGGCTCAAGTCTCTTGGCCCCAGGCTGCAGGTTCTTGGAACCAGGCTCCAGGTTCCAGACAGCGCGTTCCAGGATCGGGGATCAGGATAAGTTTGAGGCTCTGGGCTCAAGGCTCTTGGATCAGTGTCAGTATGTTGCTCCGGGCTCAACTTTGCAGGCTCCAGGTTCCATTCTCCATGCTCCATGCTCCATGCTCCAGTCTCCAGGCTCCAGGCTCCAGGCTCCGCATTCCTTCCTCCGGGATCAATTCTTTTGGCTCGGAGTATGTTTGTGGCTCCGGGCTCCCGGTTTTATGCTCCATTTTTGGGCACAGTTCCAAGCTACAGGTTCGATTCTCCAGGTTCGTGACAACACGTTCCAGTCTAATGGCACCAGGCTCAAGGTTCAAGGCTCCGGTCTCCAGGCTCAAGCCTCGGGGTCAGTTCCATGCTCCAGGCTCAAGGCTTTGGGTCATTTCATGGCTCCAGTCACCAGGCTCTAGACTCCAGGCTCAAGGCTCCATGCTTCATGCTCTGGGCTCCAGGCTATAGGCTCCAGGGTCGGGGTCAGTTCCAGGCTTCCTGCTCCATGCTTCAGGATCTGGGCTCAAGGCTCCGGGCTCAGTGTTAGTTCCAGTTTCCGTGATCCCCCCTCAAGGCTCCAGGCTCTGGGCTCCAGGCTCTTGGCATGGGTTCAGTTCTAAGATCTGGTCTCCAGGTTTTAGGCTCCACTTCTTGGGCTCGAGATCAGTTCCCGGCAAAAGGCTCCATAGTCTAGGTTCGTTGCTACATGTTCCAGGTTCAAGGCTCCCAGCACCAGGCTCCAGGCTGAAGGCTCCAAGCTCAATGCTCCAGGCTCCGGGTAAGTTCCATGCTCCAGGGTAAAGGCTCCAAGCTCAAGGCTCGGGGTCAAATCCAAGCTCAGGTCACCGGGCTCTAGGCTCCGGGCTCCAGGCTCAAGGTGCCATGCTTCAAGCTCTTGGCTCCAGGCTCCAGGCTTGGGGTCAGTGCCAGGCTCCGGGCTAAATGCTCCGGGGTCAGGGCTCAAGACTCCAGGATCCATGCTCCAGGCTCCGCTCTCCAGGCTCCATGCTTCAAGCTTTGGGATCCAGGCTAAAGGCTCCATGCTCGGGGTCAGTTCCAGGCTCCATGCCTCAGGCGCCGGGCTCAGTGTCAGTTCCAGGCTGCGGAATCCCCGCTAAAGGCTCCAGGCTCTGGGCATGGGGTCAGTTCAAAGTTCCGGTCTCCAGGTTTAAGGCTCCACATTTTGGGCTCGGAGTTAGTTCAAGGCTAATGGCTCCATTTTATAAGCTCGTTGCTATGCGTTCCAGGCTCCAGGCACCCGGCACGAGGTTTTTTCTAGGCTCTGGGCTTCTGGCTTTTTGCTTGGGGTCTCCTTCCAGGCTCTAGGCTTCATGCTCATGGCTTCAGGCTCCAAGCTCAAAGCTCCAGGCTCCAGGCTCCATGCTCCAGGTTCAAAGCTCCAGGCTCAAAGCTCCAGGCTCTATGCTCGGGATCAGTTAAAGGCTCCGTGCACAAGGACCCAGGCATTTGGTTCAGGGTGTATTCCATGCTCTGGCCTGTGGGCTCCAGACTCCAGGCTCCGGTAATTTGGTCAGGTCAAAGTTCCGGTCTCCAAGCTTAAGGCTCCAGGCTTCGGGCTCAGGCTAAGTTCCATGCTCGGGGTTCCACGCCCTGGGCTCCAGGCTCTGGGAACAGGGTCATTTCCACGCTCCGGGCTCCAGAATCCAGGCTCCGGACTTGGAGTCAGTTCCAGGCTCCAGGCTCCAGGCTCCAGGCTCCAAGCTCCAGGCTCCAGGCTCCAGGCTCCAGGCTCAAGGCTCACAGCTCCACGCTCACGGCTCAATGCTCCGAGCTCAGGGGTCCATACTCGGGGTGAGTTCAAGTCTCCTGGCTGCAGGGTCCTTGCTTAAGATTCCGTGCTCGTAGTCAGTTCCAGTCTCCGGGCTCCGGGCTCCAGGCACAGGGTCATTTCCAGGCTCCTGGCTCAAGACTCCAGGCTCCAGGCTCTGGACTTGGGGTCAGTACAAGGCTTTGGGCTCACGGCTCCAGGCTCACGGCTCCATGCTCCGGACCCCAGGCTCCAAGCTCAAGGTTCTTTGTTCGGGGTCAGTTCCAGGCTCCGCGCTCCATGTTCAGGGCTCCGGGCTCAGGGTCATTTCTTGGCTCCGGGCTCCAAGGTCCGGACTGAAGGTCAGTAACAGGCTCTATGCTCCAGGCTCCAAGCTCACGGCTCCATGCTACGGGATCCAGGCTAAGGGTAAGTTCCAGGGTTCGGGCTCCAGGCTCAGGGATCAAGGCTTAATGTTCATGGTCAGTTCAAGACCATGAACTGAGGTTCTTTTCTCTGGGCTAGGGGTCACTTCGAGTATCTTGGTTCCGGGCTCTAGTATTTTAAGGTCTTGGCTCTAGATTCTGCGCACAAGGCTCCTGCTCCGGGCTCCAGTCTCAAGGCTTCAGGCTCCAGGCTCCAGGGTCTTGGTCAGTTGCAGACTCCATTATCAAGGCTACCGGTTCAAGACTCTAGGCCCGAGATCAGTTCCAGGCTCCGGGCTAAAGGATCCAGGCTCCGCGATCAAGGCTCCTGGTTCCAGACTCCAGGCTCCAGGCTCAAGTCTCCAGGCTAAAGGCTCCAGGATACGGGCATGGAGTCAGTTCCAAGATCCGGTCTCCAGGCGCCAGGCTTCTGGCTTGGGGTAAGTTTCATGCTTGGGGTTCCACACCCAGGGCTCCAGGCACGGGGTTTTTTCGAGGCTCTGGGCTCCAGGCTTTGGGCTCGGGGTCTTCATCCAGGCTCAAGGCTCTTGGTTCAAGGCTCCCAGCTCCAGGCTCAAAGCTCCAGGTTAAAAGCTCCGGGCTCCTGGATCAAGATCAGTTCCATACTCCGGTCTCCCGGACCCAGGTTTCGGGTTCGGGGTGTATTCCATGCTCTGGCCTTCGGGCTCCAGGCTCCAGGCTTCTGGCTCGGGGTAAGTTCCATGCTTGGGGATCAACGCCCCTTGCTCCAGGCTCTGAGAACGGGGTAATTTCCACACTCCGGGCTCCAGGAACCAGGTTCAAGGCTCCACACTCGGGGTGAGTTCCAGGCTCCGGACTCCAGGCTCCTGGGTAAGGGCTCCAGACTCCTGACTCCATGCTCCAGGCTCTAAGCTCCAGGCTCCAGGCTCCAGGCTCCAGGCTCCAGGCTCCAGGCTCAAGGCTCCAGGCTCCGCTCTCCAGGCTCCATTTTTCAAGCTCTGGGAACCAAGCTAAAGGCTCCATGCTTAGGGTCAGTTTCAGGCTAAAGGCTCCAGGCTCTAGGCTCCAGGCTCCAGGCTCCAGGCTCCAGGCTCAAGGATCCAGGCTCCAGGCTCCAGGCTCAAGGCTCCAGGTTCTTCTCTCCAGGCTTTGCTCTCCAGGCTCTGGGCTGTGGGCTAATGGCTCAAGGCTACAGGCTCAAGGCTCCAGGCTATAGGCTGCAGGGTCGGCGTCAGTTCCAAGCTCCGGGCTCCATGCTTCAGGCTCTGGGCTCAAAGCTCCGGGCTCAGTGTCAGTTCCAGGCTCCATGCTTCCCCCTAAAGGCTCCAGGCTCCAGGCTCCAGGCTCTTTTCATGGGGTCAGTTCCAAGATCTGGTCTCCAGGTTTTTGGCTTCATTTCTCGGGCTCTAGGTCAGCTCCAGGCTAAAGGCTCCATTTTCCAGGATCGTTGCTACGCGTTCAAGGCTCAAGGCTCCCAGCACCAGGTTCCAGGCTGAAGGCTCCAAGCTCAAGGCTCCACGTTAAGGGTAAGTTCCATGCTCAAGGGTAAGGCTTAAAGATCAAGGCTCCGGGTCAATTCCAGGCTGAAGTCACCGGGCTCTCCGCTGCGGGCTCCAGGCTCAAGGCGCCATGCTTCAAGCTCTTGGCTCCAGACTCATGGCTCCAGGCTCGGGGTCAGTTTCAGGCTCCGGGCTCCATCCTCCGAGGTCAGCGCTCCAGACTAAAGACTCCAGACTCCAGGCTCAAGGCTCCATGCTTAGAGCTCTTGGATCCAGGCTAAAGGCTCCATGCTCGAGGTCAGTTTCAGGCTCCAGGCTCCATGCTTCAGGTTCCGGGCTCAAGGCTCCAGGCTCAGTGTCAGTTCCAGTTTCCGGGCTCCCCGCTCAAGGCTCCGGGCTCATGGCTCTTGGCATGTGGTCAGTTCCAAGTTCCGGTCTCCAGGTTTTAGGCTCCACATTTCGGGCTCGGGGTCAGTTAAAGGCTAATGGCTCCATATTCTAGGCTCATTACAACGCTTTCCAGGCTCCAGGCTCCCTTCACCAGGCTGAAGGCTGAAGGCTTTAGCCTTCAGCCTCATGGCTCATGGCTCAAGGCTCTGGGTAAGTTCTGTCTCCGGGCTCAAGACTCCAAGCTCAAGGCTTGGGGTCAGTTCCACACTATAGGCTAAAGGCTCCATGCTCAAGGCTGTATGGTTCAGGCTTTTTGCTCCAGGCTCCAGGCTCCAGAAACAAGGCTCCAAGCTCAAGGCTCCAGGCTCCAGGCTCCAGGCTCCAGGCTCCAGGCTCCAGGCTCCAGGCTCCAGGCTCGGGGTCAGTTCATGGCTCAAGGCTCCAGGCTCTTCTCTCCAGGCTTCGCTCTTCAGGCTCCGGGCTGCGGGCTCCAGGCTCATGGCTCCAGGCTCCAGGCTCAAAGGCGCAAGGCTCCAGGGTCTTTTTTAGTTGAAGGCTCCGTGCTCCAGGCTACTGGCTCCAGACTCCAGGCTCGGAATATGTTTCAGGCTCCAGGCTAAAGGATCCAGGCTCTGCACTCCTGGTTTTGGGTCACTTCAATGTTCCGGGCTGCAGACTCAAGCCTCTAGGCTCGGGGTCAGTTTAAGGCACCGTACTCCAGGCTCCAGGCTCCAGGCTCCAAGCTCCAGGCTCAAGGCTCCAGGCTCCAGGCTCCGTGCCCCAAACACCAGGTCATGATTCCAGGTTCCTTGTCGAGGAAAATTTCCAGGCTTTGGGCCCTTTGCTCCAGGCTCAGATTCATTTCTAGGCTTTGGGCTCCATGTTCTGTGCTCCAGGCTCCAGGCGCCATGCTCCGGGCTTAGGGTTAGTTAAGGGCTCCAGGCTCTAGGCTCCAGGCGCCATTTTCAAGGCACTGGGCTCCGGGCTCCGGGCTCCAGGCTCCCGACTCCAGACTCCAGGCTCCAGGTTCTGCGCTCCATTTTCCGATTTCAAGAATCCGAGCAAGGGTTAAGTTCCATGCTCCGGGCTCAGGGCTAAAGCCTCCAGTCTCCATGCTTCAGATTCTGGGCTCCCTGCTAAAGGCTCATGGCTCCGCACTCAAGGCTCCAGGCTCCAGGCTCCAGGCTTTTGGCTTGGGGTCTTCTTCCAGGGTCTAGGCTCAAGGCTGAAGGTTCAAGGCTCCCAGCTCTAGGCTCATAGCTCCAGGCTCAAAGCTCCAGGCTCTGGGCTCAAGATCAGTTCCATATTTCAGTCCCCAGGAACCAGGTTTCGGGGGGGAAATTCCACGCTCTGGCCTTCGGGCTCCAGGCTCCAGGCTCCAGGCTCCAGGCTTCGGGCTCGGGGTAAATTCCATGCTCAGGGATCCACGCCCCTGGCTCCAGGCTCTGAGAACGGGGTCATTTCCACACTCCGGGCTCCAGAAACCAGGTTCAAGGCTCAACACTCGGGGTCAGTTCCAGTCTCGGGACTCCAGGCTCCGGGGTGATGGCTCTAGACTCCAGACTCAAGGCTCCAGGCACAAGGCTCAAGGCTCCAGGCGCCGCTCTCCAGGTTCCATGTTTCAAGCTCTGGGATCCAGGCTTAAGGCTCCATGCTTAGGGTCAGTTCCAGGCTCCATGCTATAGGCTCAGGGCTCAAGACTCCGGGCTTATTGTCAGTTCCAGGCTCCGGGCTCCAAGCTTTGAGCTCTTGGATCCAGGCTAAAGGCTCCATGCTCGAGGTCAGTTTCAGGCTCCAGGCTCCATGCTTCAGGTTCCGGGCTGAAGGCTCCGGGCTCAGTGTCAGTTCCAGTTTCCGGGCTCCCCGCTCAAGGCTCCGGGCTCATGGCTCTTGGCATGTGGTCGGTTCCAAGTTCCGGTCTCCAGGTTTTAGGCTCCACATTTCGGGCTCGGGGTCAGTTCAAGGCTAATGGCTCCATTTTCCAGGCTTGTTGCTACGCGTTCCAGGCTTCAGGCTCCCAGCACCAGGCTCAAGGCTGAAGGCTAAAAGCTCAAGGCTCCGGGCTCAGGGTAAGTTCCTTGCTCCGGGCTCAAAGCTCCAAGCTCAAGGCTTGGTGTCAGTTCCACGCTCTAGGCTCCAGGCTCCACGCTCAAGGCTGCATGGTTCAGGCTCTTTGCTCCAGGCTCCAGTTTCCAGGCTCCAGGTTCTAGGCTCTAGGCTCTAGGCTCTAGGCTCTAGGCTCTAGGCTCTAGGCTCTAGGCTCTAGGCTCTAGGCTCTAGGCTCGGGGTCAGTACAAGGCTCTTGGCTCATGGTTCTACTCTCCAGGCTTCGCTCTCCAGGCTCCGTGCGTCCCCCCTCGAGGCTCCGGGCTCCGGTCTCCGGGCTCCGGGCTCCGGGCTCCAGGTTCAAGGCTCCAGGCTCCAGGCTCCAGGCTCCAGGTTTCAGGCTCCAGGCTCAAGGCTCCAGGCCCCAGGGTCTTGGTCTGTTGCAGACTCCATTATCTCGGCTACCGGCTCAAGACTCTTGGCTCGGGATCAGTTCTAGGCTCCTGGCTAAAGGATCCAGGTTCCGCACTCCAGGCTCCTGGTTCCAGGCACAGGGCTCCGGGCTTGGTTTCAGTTCCATGCTCCGGACACCAAGCTCCAGCCTCTAGACTCGGGGTCAGTTTCAGGCACTGCGCATCGGGCTCCAGGCTCAAGGCTCCATGAGCCAAACTCAAGGTCAAGGCTCAAGGTTCCTTGCTGAGGGTCATTTCCAGGCTCCAGGCTCATGTCCTAAGGGATAAAGGGTTTGGATTTGGAGTAGGTTCATAGCTCCGGGCTCAAGGTTTTAGGGTCTATATTTATGGCTCAGTTCTAGGCTACAGGCTCTATGCTTCAGGCTCGTGACTACGCGTTCCAGGGTCCAGGCACCTATCTCCAGGCTCAAGTCTCCGGGTCAGTTCCATGCTCTGGGCTCAAGACTCCAGGCTCAAGGCTCTGAGGCAGTTCACTGCTCCAGTCACCAGGCTCTAGACTCCATTCTCAAGGCTCCATGCTTCAAGCTCTTGGCTCCAGGCTCCAGGCTCCAGGGTTGGGGTCATTTCCATGCTCCGGGCTCCAAGCTCTATGCTCAGAGCTCTTGGTTGGGGGTCAGGTCCAAGCTCTCTGCACCGGGCTTCAGGCCCCAGATTCAAGACTCCATGCTCCACGCTCCGGGCTTTAGGCTCCATGCTCAAAGCTCTGGGCTCCATGCTCCAAGCTCCGGGCTCCTTGCTCCGGTCACCAGGCTTCAGGCTTCAGGCTTCAACGCTTCAGGCTTCAGACTTCAGGCTTATGGCTCCGGGCTCAGTGTTAATTCGAGGCTCCGGCCTCCAGGTTTAAGTTTCAGGGTCAGTTTCAGGCTTCGTACTCCATGCTCCGTGCTCAAGGCTCTTGGTCCGTTCCAGGTCCTGGGTTCCAGCCTCCTACGTCTAGGCTCCGCATTCAATGTTCCGGGCTCCAGGCTCCAGGCACGGGGTCATTTCCATGCTCCGGGCTCCAAGCTCTATGCTCAGAGCTCTTGGTTGGGGGTCAGGTCCAAGCTCTCTGCACCGGGCTTCAGGCCCCAGATTCAAGACTCCATGCTCCACGCTCCGGGCTTTAGGCTCCATGCTCAAAGCTCCGGGCTCCATGCTCCATGCTCCAAGCTCCGGGCTCCTTGCTCCGGTCACCAGGCTTCAGGATTCAGGCTTCAACGCTTCAGGCTTCAGACTTCAGGCTTACGGCTCCGGGCTCAGTGTTAATTCGAGGCTCCGGGCTCCAGGTTTAAGTTTCAGGGTCAGTTTCAGGCTTCGTACTCCATGCTCCGTGCTCAAGGCTCTTGGTCCGTTCCAGGTCCTGGGTTCCAGCCTCCTACGTCTAGGCTCCGCATTCAATGTTCCGGGCTCCAGGCTCAAGGCACGGGGTCATTTCCAGGCTCCGGTCTCCAAGTTCCGGACGTTTGGTCAGTTCCAAGCTCCGGGCTCCAGGCTCCTGGTTCCAGGCTAAGTTCTTTGGGCTCAGTGTCAGTTCCAGGCTCTGGGCTCCAGGCTCAGTGGTCCACGCTCCAAGCTTCAAGTTCCAGGCTCAAGGCTACATGCTCCAGGCTCCAGGCTCGGCGCTCAAGGCTCCGGGCTCAAGGCTCTTGGCTCTTGGCTCCAGGCTCCGGGCATGGGGTAGGTTCAAAGGTCTGGGATCCAGGCTTCAGGCTCCAGGCTTCGGGTTTGGGGTAAGTTGCAGGCTCCGGGTTTCCATTCCTTGGGCTCAAGACTCCGGGCACGGGGTTTTTTCCAGTCTCCAGGCTCAAGACTTTGGGCCTTGGGTCTTCTTCCAAGCTCCAGGCTCCATGCTCCCGGCTCAAATCTTCCGGCTCAAAGCTCATGGCTCCGGGTTTGGGATCAGTTCAAGACTCCGGGTTCCAGGCCCCAGGTTCCGAAGTCAGGGTCAGTTCCAAGCTCGAACCTCCGGGCTCAAGGCTCCACAATCAAGGATCTAGGCTCTGGGCAAGGGGTAAGCTCCAGGCACCGGGCTCCAGGCTCCATTCTCGGGTTAGGTTCCAGTCTCGTGGTTCCTTGCTCTAGGCTCCGGGCTCCAGGCTTTTGGCTTGGTGTCTTCTTCCAGGCTCTAGGCTCCAGGCTTGTGACTCTAGGCTCCAGGCTCCAGGTTCCAGGCTCCAGGCTCGTGATCAGTTCGAGGCTCCGGGCTCTAGTCTCTAGGGTCCGGGTTCGGCATCAGTTCCAGGATCCGGGCTCCAGGTTCAAGGTTCCAGACTCCAAGCTCATCGATCCAGTATGCGGGCTCCGGATTTAGGGTCAGTTCCATGCACCAGTCTCCAGGCTCCAGTCTCTGGTTCAGTTCAAAGCTCCAGGCTCCTGGTTCCAGACTCCAGGCTCAAGACTCAAAGCTACGGGCATGGAGTCAGTACCAAGATCCGGTCTCCAGGCGCCAGGCTTCTGGCTCGGGGTAAATTTCATGCTTGGGGTTCCACAGCCAGGGCTCCAGGAAGAGGGTTTTTTCCAGGCTCTTGGCTCCAGGCCTTTGGCTTGGGGTCTTCATCCAGGCTCAAGGCTCTTGGTTCAAGGCTCCCAGCTCCAGGCTCAAAGCTCCAGGCTCAAAGCTCCAGGCTCTGGGCTCAAGATCAGTTCCATACTCCGATCTCCGGGACCGAGGTTTCGGGTTCGGGGTGTATTCCATGCTCTGGCCTTCGGGCTCCAGGCTCTGGGCTCCAGGCTTCTGGCCTGGGGTAAGTTCCATGCTTCGGGATCCACGCCCCTGGCTCCAGGCTCTGAGAACGGGGTCATTTCCACACACCGGGCTCCAGAAAACAGGTTCCAGGGTCCACACTCAGGGAGATTTCCAGGCTACGGACTCCAGGCTCCTGGGTCAGGGCTCCATACTCCTGACTCCATGCTCCAAGCTCAAGGCTCCAAGCTCCAGGCTCAAGGCTCAAGGCTCCAGGCTCAAGGCTCCAGGGTCTTGGTCAGTTGCAGACTTCTATTGTCCAGGTTACCAGCTCAAGACTCTAGGCTCGGGATCAGTTCCAGGCTCCTGGCTAAAGGAGCCAGGTTCCGCGCTCCAGGCTCCTGGTTCCAGGCACAGGGCTCCGAGCTTGGTGTCAGTTCCATGCTCTGGGACACCAAGCTCCAGCCTCTAGACTCGGGGTCAGTTTAAGGCACTGCGCATTGGGCTCCAGGCTCCAGGCTCCATGACCCAAGGTCAAGGCTTCAGTTTCCAGGCTCCTTTCCTAAGGGATCAAGGGTTTGGATTTGGAGTATGTTCCTAGCTCCGGGCTCCAGGTTTTAGGCTCCATATTTCTGTATCAGTTCTAGGCTACAGGCTCTATGCTCCAGGCTCGTGACTACGCATTCAAGGGTCCAGTCACCTTACTCAAGACTCCGGGCTCGGGGTCTTTTCCATGTTCCGGGCTCAAGACTCCAGGCTCATGGCTCAGAGTCAGTTCATGGCACCAGTCACCAGGCTCTAGACTCTGTGCTCAAGGCTACATGCTTCAAGCTCTCTGCTCCAGGCTATAGGCTCAAGGACCAGTGTCAGTTTTTGGTCTTGGGCTCAATACTTCAGGCTCCGGACTAAAGGCTCCGGGCTCCGGGCTCCGGGCTCCGGGCTCCGGGCTCAGTTTCACTTCCAGGCTCTGTGCTCCCCCGTCAAGGCTGTAGGGTCCGGGCTCCAGGCTCTTGGAATGGGGTCAGTTCCATGTTCCGGTCTCCAGGTATTTGGCTCCACTTCTCGGGCTTCGGGTCAGTTCCAGGCTACAGGATTATTAGTCCAGGTTCGTTTCTACGCGTTCCAGGCTCAAGGTTCCCAGTACAAGCCTCAAAGCTTAAGGCTAAGAGCTGAAGACTCCAGGCTCGGGGTGAGTTCCATGCTCCAGGCAAGGCTCCAAGCTCAAGGCTTGGGGTCAGTTCTAGGCTCAAGTCATCAGGCTCTAGGCTCCGGGCTCCAAGCTCCAGGCTCCAGGCTCAAGGCTCTAGGCTCTAGGCTCTATGCTCCAGGCTCCAGGCTCCAGGCTCCAGGCTCCAGGCTCCAGGCTCAGGGCTCCAGGCTCAGGGCTCCAGGCTCCAGACTCCAGGCTAAACACTCCAGGCTCAGTGCTCCAGGCTCCGGGCTGCGTCCTGCGGGCTGCGGGCTCAAGGCTCAAGACTAAATGCTCCGGGCTCCAGGCTCAAGCTCGTGGTCAGTTCCAGGCTCCATGCTGCATTTTTAAGGGTCATGGCTATAGACTCCAGGCTCCTGGCTCCAAGCTCCATTCTCAACGCTCCAGGCTTAAGGCTTTAGGCTCCAGGCTTCAGGCTCTGGGCTTCGGCATGCGGGCTACGGGCTGCGTGCTGCGGCCTGCGTGCTGCGTACTTCAGGCTCCAGGGTCCGGGTTGCGGGTTCCAGGTTCAAGACTAAAGGCTCCAGGCTCCAGGCATTGGGGTCAGTTCCAAGTTCCAGTCTCCCGGCTTAGGCGCTAGACTTCTTGCTCGGGGTAAGTTCCATGCTCCGGGCTCAAGGCTCCAAGCTCAAGGCACTGGGTCAGTTCAAGGCTCAAGTAACCGGGCTCAAGGCTCCAAGCTCCATGCTCCAGGCATGGGGTCAATTCAAGTCTACGGGCTCCAGGGTCCGGCTTAAGGTTCCGTGCTCAGGGTCAGTTCCAGGCTCCTGATTCCAAGCACGGTCTCTTGGCTCCACGCTCCTTGCTCCGCGCTCCAGGCTTCAGGCTTAAGGCTTCAGGCACGGGGTCAATTCCAGGCTCCAGGCTAAAATCTCCATGCTCACGGCTCTAGGCTCACGGCTCCATACTCCGGGCTCCAGGCTCGGGGTCAGTTCCAGGCTCTTTTCTCGTGGCCAGATCCAAGCTCATGGCTCGTCGCTCTAGGCACGGGGCAAGTTTGAGGATCTGGGCTCCGAGCTCCAGTCCTTAAGGCCGTGGCTCTCACCTCCGCTCTCCAGGCTCCGCCCTCAGACTCAAGGCTCAAGGTTATTTGTAAGTTGCAGGCTCCCTTCTCCAGGTTATCGGCTCCAGACTCCAGGTTTGGGTTCAGTTCCTGGCACGGGGCTCCGGGCTCCGTGCTCCGGGCTCCGGGCTCCGGGCTCCGGGCTCCGGGCTCCGGGCTCCGTTCTCCGTGCTCCGGGCTCCGAGCTCTTGGCAACGGCCTCCTGGCTCCATGTTTGGGGTCATTTCCAGGCTTACGGGCTCAAGGTTCCGGTCTTGTATTTAGTTCCAAGCTCAAGGTTCGGGGCTTCTAGTGACTGGCGAAAGGCAAAAGGAAAACCACAATGCCCAGACCTCTCGGTTTTCCTTATTTTCCGAGTAGAAGAGGCAAAAAGGTTATTTTTCAATGTTTAAGACGAGGAGAAGCTGTTTTTTTTTTTCACTTTTAAAAAAGAATGTTTTTGTATCAGGGAAAACTTTATGAACTGATAAGACTCGAAGAAAATGGCCATAAAACACTTATTTCTGACTTGGTTTTTGCGTTTTTCTACTTTTCTAAGTAGAAGTGGAAAAAATGTCATTTTTGAGCGTTTCAGACGATAAGAAGGTGTTTTAGTCACTTTGAGAAAAGGATGATTTTTTCTCAAACAGAACTTTGTGATCTGATAAGACTTTGAAAAAAAAATGCCATAAAACACTTATTTCATATATGTTTTTTGTGTTTTCATGCTTTTCTGACTTTATAGGTAAAAATATAATTTTTGAGCGTTTTACACGATAAGAAGCTGTTTTGGTCACTTTGAGACATGGATGTTTTTTTTTCAAGCAGAAGTTTGTGATTTGAGAATACTTTTACAAAAAAGCCATAAAACACTTATTTCTGATTTGTTTTTTGTGTTTTCATGCTTTACTGTGTAGAAGAGGCAAAAATTTCATTTTTGAGCGTTTCAGACGATAAGGAGCTGTTTTTGTCACTATGAGACAAGGAAGCTTTTTTTTCTCAAGCAAATCGTCATGATTTTAGAATATTTTACAAAAAAGCTATAAAACGCTTATTTCTAACTTGTTTTTAGTGTTTTCATGCGTTTCTGTGTAGAACAGGAAAAAATGTCATTTTTGAGCGTTTCAGACGAAAAGAAGCTGTTTTGGTCACTTTGAGACAAGGATGTGTTTTTCTGAAGCAAAAGGTTAGGAACTGATAAGGCTTTACAAAAACGCCATAAAAAAATTATTTCTGACTTGTTTTTAGTGTTTTCATACTTTTCCAAGTAGAAAAGGGAAAATTTTCATTTTTGAGCGTTTCAGACGAAAAGAAGCTGTTTTGGTCACTTTGAAACAAGGATTTTTTGTTCTTAAGCAAAACGTTAGGAACTGATAAGGCTTTACAAAAACGCCCATAAAACACTTATTTCTGACTTGTTTTTAGTGTTTTCATACTTTTCCGAGTAGAAAAGGCAAAAAATGTCATTTTTGAGCGTTTCAGAAGAAAATAAGCTGTTTTGGTCACTTTGAAACAAGGATGTCTTGTTTTTAGTGTTTTCATACTTTTCTGAGTAGAAGAGGAAAAAATGTCATTTTTCAGCGTTTCAGACGAAAAGAAGCTGTTTTGGTCACGTTGAGAAAAATGTGTTTTTTTTTTCAAGCAGAACTTCATGATTTGAGAATCCTTTTACAAAAAAGCCATAAAACACTTATTTCTAACTTGTTTTTAGTGTTTTCATGCTTTTCTGAGTAGAAGAGGAAAAAATGTCATTTTTGAGTGTTTCAGAAGAAAAGAAGCTGTTTTGGTCACTTTGAGAAAAAGATGTTTATTTTCAAAGCAGAACTGCATGATTTGAGAATACTTTTACAAAAAAGCCATAAAACACTTATTTCTCACTTGTATTTTTTGTTTTCATTCTTTTCTGAGAAGAAGAGGGAAAATGTCATTTTCGAGCGTTTTTTTTTTTTTTTTTTCACTTTGAGACAAGAACGTTTTTTCAAGACCTGAGAAGAGTTGGACAAAATAGCCATAAAACACTTCTTTTTGACTTTTTTTTTTTTTTTTTTTTTTTTTTAGTGTTTTCATGCTTTATTGACTATATTGGTAAAAATGTCATTTTTGAGCGTTTCATGGAAGAAGAAGCTGATTTGGTCACTTTTGAGACAAGGTGTTTTTTTCTCAAGCAGAACGTAAAGCTTCACACTTTGTTCTGGCATTTCTCAAACCGCCCCGTGGAGATGGAAATCTGCCTCATATTACAGCCACACTCTAGCGGAAGAACTCTGTCCATGGTCCTGATTCTTTGTCATTCTTTCTCTCTTGCTCTCTCTCCCTCTTTCCTCCAACCCCCTTCAACCTGCACAGTGGCGTGGATGGACAAGGAAGAGCACTGGGAAATGTCGCACTGACCCTCTTCAGGTTTAGACCGGGACGGCTGGTGAACGGTGTGTACTCTTTCTTTTTTCCAGCCCGTGTGGACTTGTTATTTTTCCAGAGACAGAAAATCGGTTAGCCTAACCCGTTTTTTAAGCTCCAGTTCTTTTCTCATCTGGAGCTGGATAACGATAAAACATGAAACCGTATGTTGAACTTTTTTATTTTTGTGTTCCAGAGAAAACCCCTGTAAGCCTAACACCTTTTTTTATGTTTAACCTCCGGGGCTCCTCCTCAACTTTAGCCCGAAACCTAATCTTGTTCAAGGTCTGAATCTTTTCCCCTCTCTCCCCCTCTCTTCTCTCCGGCCCCCTGAAAGCTGCTCACGGAGTTGCACCTTGAAGCTGCACATTGGCATGCCCTGAGGAGGAGGAACGCCGGGAAACGTCGCGCTGACCCGTGTCAGGATTAGGCCGGGACGGCCGGCGGACCGTGTGGACTCTGTCTTTTTTCCAGGCCTGTGTGGGACTTTGCTATTTTTCCAGACCTGTGTGGGAATCTGTTGTGTTTTTACAAAGACAGAACGCCGGTTAGCTGATCCCCTTTTTCACCTCCGGTGCTTTTCTCATCTGGAGCTGGATAATGGTAAAACTCGAACCGTATGTGGGACTTTGTTATTTTTTTTCCCAGACAGAACCCCTGTAAGCCTTACCACTTTTTGACCTCTGGTGCTTCTCTCATGTGGAGCTTGATAACGGTAAAACTCAAACCGTCTGTGGCCATTTTTCAGATCTCTGCTCCTCCTTTCCCTGGTCTTACTCTTTTTTTCTTTCTCTCTCCCACTCTTTCCTCCAGCCACCTTAAAGCTGTACACTGAGTTAAGGCATTTTTCAAACCGTCCCGTGGAGACGGAATGCTGCCCCACATTGCAGCCACACAGTGGGGGCTTTACTCTGGCCCTCCTTTCCTGTCTTCGGTGTGACTCGGGCTTCTACAAACTGATTGCACTTGCTGTATTTATTGTATTTTAAATGTATTGTAATGGTATTTTATTGTGTTTTAATGGTATTTGAATTGTATTTTCTTTTTACTTTTTATTTATGCTTTGCACTGTAAAGAACTTTTTGACTGTGTCTTTGGAATGTGCGCTATCAATAAAATTTATTGACTATTTTTACTGTCTTACTCGTTTCCCCCCCCCCTCTCTCTCTCCCCCCTTTCTTCATCAGCCACCTTAAAGTTTCACACTTGGACTGAAAATCAAATCCTCTGGCCAGGTTAAGGTTAGGGCTGAGGCCAGGGAAGGGCCGGGGTTTTGGCTCCGGGCTCGGGCTCCGTTCCAGGGTGTAGGGTTAGGGCTGAGGCCAGGGCCAGGGTTGGGGCTCCGGGCTTTGGCTAAGTTCCAGGTTTAAGGTTAGGGCTGAGGCAGGGGTCAGGGTTAGGGCTCCGAGCTTTGGCTCCGTTCCTTGGTTTAGGCTTAGGGCTGGGGCCAGGGCAAGGGTTGGGGCTCCGGGCTCGAGCTAAGTTCCAGGGTTCGGGTTAGGGCTTTTGCCTGGGTGAGGGTAAGGGTTCCGAGCTCGGGCTCAATTACAGGCTCCAGGCTATAGGCTCCGGGCTCCAGGCTACGGGCTAAAGGCTACAGGCTCCGCGCTCAAGAATCCTGGCTTTTTTTCTTTTCCAGGCTACGAGCTCCAGGCTAAAGGATTGAGACTCCAGGATTGGGGTCAGTTCAAGGCTCTGGACTTAAGGCTCAGGGCTCCAGGCTCCAGGCTCCAGGTTCCAAGCTCGAAGCTCCCGGCTCAAGGCTCCACAATCTAGGCTCTGGGCTAAGGGTAAGATCCAGGCTCCGGGCTCCAGAATCCAGGCTCCAGGCTCAAGGCTCCAGGCTCCAGGCTCCAGGCTCCAAGTTCCAGGCTCCAGGCTCCAGGCTCTAGGCTCTAGGCTCTTGGCTCTCGGCTCTCGGCTCCAGGCTCCAGGCTCCAGGCTCGGGTTCAGTTCCATTCTCAAGTTCCTGGCTCCAGGCTCCGGGCTCCAGGCTCCAGGCTCAAGACTTTGGGCTTGGTGTCTTCTTCCAGGCTCTAGGCTCAATGCTCCAGACTCCAGGGTCCAGGCTCCAGGCTCGTGATAAGTTCGAGGCTCCGGGCTCTTGGCTCTTTGGTCCGGGTTCAGCGTCAGTTCCAGGGTCCGGGCTATAGGTTCCAGGTTCCAGGCTCCAGGCTCCAGGCTCCAGGCTCCAGGCTCATCGATTCAGTATACGGGCTGCGGATTCAGGGTCTTTACCATTCTCCAGTCTCCGGGCTCAAGTCTCCTTTTCAGTTCAAGGCTCCAGGCTCCAAGTTCCAGACTCCAGGCTCAAGGTTTCAAGTCTCCAGGCTCATTGCTCCAGGCTACGGGCATGGAGACAGTTCCAAGTTCCGGTCTGAATGCGCCAGGCTTCTTGCTCGGGGTAAGTTTCATGCTTGGGGTTCATCACCCAGGGCTCTAGGCACCAGGCATGGGGTTTTTTCCAGGCTCCAGGCTTTGGGCTCGGGGTCTTCTTCCAGGGTCAACGCTCAAGGCTCAAGGTTCAAGGCTCCCAGCTCCAGGCTCAGATCTCCAGGCTCAAAGCTCAAAGCTCAAGGCTATTGGCTCAAGATCAGTTCCCTACTCCGGTCTCAAGGACGCAGGTTTCTGGTTCGGGGCGTATTCCATGCTCTGGCCTTCGAGCTCCAGGCTCCATGCTTCTGGCTCGGGGTAAGTTCCATGCTCGGGGATCCACGCCCCTTTCTCCAGGCTCTGAGAACTGGGTCATTTCCACACTCCGGGCTCCAGAAACCAGGTTCAAGGCTCCACACTCGGGGTGAGTTCCAGGCTCCGGACTCCAGGCTCCGGGGTGAGGGCTCCAGACAAGAGACTCCAGACTTTAAGATCCCGGCTCCAGGCTCAAGGCTCCAGGCTCTGCTCTCCAGGCTCCATGTTTCAAGCTCTGGGATCAAGGCTTTAGGCTCCATGTTTGGGGTTAGCTCCTGGCTCCATGCTTAAGGCTCCAGGCTCGAGGCTCCGGGTTCAGTGTCAGTTCCAGGCTCCGGGCTCCCCGCTCAAAGCTCCAGGCTCCGGGCTCCGGGCTCTGGGCTCCAGGCTCTTTGCCTGGGGAAAGTTCCACGCTCTGGTCTCCACATTTCTGGCTCGGGGTCAGTTCAATGCAAATGGCTCCATTTTCCAGGCTCATTGCTATGCGTTTCAGGCTCCCAGCACCAGGCTCAAGGCTGAAGGCTCAAAGCTCAAGGCTCCAGGCTCGGGGTAAGTTCCTTTCTCCGGGCTCAAATCTCCAAGCTCAAGGCTTGGGGTCAGTTCCACGCTCTAGGCTCCAGGCTCAATGCTCATCGCTGCATGGTTCAGGCTCTTGGCTCCAGGCTCAAGGCTCCAGGCTCCAGGCTCCAGGCTAAAGCCTCCAGGCTTAAGGCTCCTTTCCTAAGGGATCAAGGCTTTGGGCTTGGAGTAGGTTCGTAGCTCCGGGCTCCAAGTTTACAGCTCCATATTTCAGGCTCAGTTTCAGGATACAGGCTCTATGCTCCAGGCTCGTGACTACGCGTTCCAGGCTCCAGTCACCGTGCTCTTGGCTCAAGGCTCAAGGTTACAGCCTCGGGGTCAGTTCCATGCTCCGGGCTCAAGGCTCAAAGCTCATCGCTCTTGGTCAGTTCAACGCTCTTGGCTCCAGGCTCCATGCTCAAGGCTGCATGGTTCAGGCTCCTGGCTCAAGGCTCCAGGCTCCAGGCTCCAGGCTTCAGGCTCAAGGCTCAAGGCTCCAGGCTCAGGGCTCCAGGCTCCAGGCTCCAGGCTCCAGGCTCCAGGCTCAGGGCTAGGGGTCAGTTACAGGCTCAAGGCTCCAGGTTCTTCTCTCAAGGCTTCGCTCTCCAGGCTTCGGGCTGCAGGCTCATGGCTACAGGCTAATGGCTCCAGGTTATAGGCTCCAGGGTCGGGGTAAGTTCCAGGCTCCGGGCTCCATGCTTAAGGCTCTTGGCTAAAGGCTCCGGGCGCAGTATCAGTTCAAGGCTCCGTGACTTCCCCTCGAAGCCCAAGGCTCCGGGCTCCGGGCTCCGGGCTCAAGGCTCCAGGCTCCAGGCTCCAGGCTCCAGGCTCAAGGCTCAAGGCTCAAGGCTCCAGGCTCCAAGCTCAAGGCTAAAGGCTCAAGGCTCCAGGCTCCAAGCACCATGTTCAAGGCTCAAGGGATTAGACTCCAGGCTTCAGAGTCCAGGCTCTAGGCTCCATGCTCGTCATCAGTTCGAGGCTCCGGGCTCTAGGCTCTAGGGTCCGGGTTAAGCGTCAGTTCCAGGGTCTGGGCTCCAGGTTCAAGGTTCAAGGTTCCAGGTTCCAGGCTCCAGGCTCATCAATCCAGTATACGGGTGGATTCAGGGTAAGTTCCATGCTCCAGTCTCCAGGCTCTAGTCTCCTGTTCAGTTCATGGCTCCAGGTTCCAAGTTCCAGACTCCAGGCTCCAGGTTTCAAGTCTCCAGGCTCATTGCTCCAGGCTACGGGCATGGAGACAGTTCCAAGTTCCGGTCTGAATGCGCCAGGCTTCTTGCTCGGGGTAAGTTTCATGCTTGGGGTTCATCACCCAGGGCTCTAGGCACCAGGGATGGGTTTTTTTCCAGGCTCCAGGCTTTGGGCTAAGGGTCTTCTTCCAGGGTCAAGGCTCAAGGTTCAAGGCTCCCAGTTCCAGGCTCAGAACTCCAGGCTAAAAGCTCAAAGCTCAAGGCTCTTGGCTCAAGATCAGTTCCCTACTCCGGTCTCAAGAACGCAGGTTTCTGGTTCGGGGTGTAGTCCATGCTCTGGCCTTCGGGCTCCCGGCTCCATGCTTCGGGCTCGGGGTAAGTTCCATGCTCGGGGATCCACGCCCCTTTCTCCAGGCTCTGAGAACTGGGTCATTTCCAACCTCCGGGCTCCAGAAACAAGGTTCAAGGCTCCACACTCGGGGTGAGTTCCAGGCTCCGGACTCAAGGCTCCGGGGTGAGGGCTCCAGACTCAACACTCCAGGCTCCAAGCTCCAGGCTCAAGGCTCCAGGCTCCGCTCTCCAGGCTCCATGTTTCAAGCTCTGGGATCAAGGCTTAAGGCTCCATGTTTGGGGTCAGTTCCAGGCTCCATGCTTAAGGCTCCAGGCTCCGGGCTCCAGGCTCTTGGCCTGGGGAAAGTTCCAAGCTCTGGTCTCCACATTTCTGGCTCGGGGTCAGTTCAAGGCTAATGGCTCCATTTTCCAGGCTCATTGCTATGCGTTTCAGGCTCCCGGCACCAGGCTCAAGGCTGAAGGCTCAAAGCTCAAGGCTCCAGGCTCGGGGTAAGTTCCTTGCTCCGGGCTCAAGACTCCAAGCTCAAGGCTTGGGGTCAGTTCCACGCTCTAGGCTCCAGGCTCAATGCTCAATGCTGCATGGTTCAGGCTATTGGCTCCTGGCTCCAGGCTCCAGGCTCAAGGCTCCAGGCTTAAGGCTCCTATCCTAAGGGATCAAGGCTTTGGGCTTGGAGTAGGTTCGTAGCTCCGGGCTCCAAGTTTTTCGGCTCCAAATTTCGGGCTCAGTTCCAGGCTACAGGCTCTATGCGTTAGGCTCGTGACTACGCGTTCCAGGCTCCAGTCACTGTGCTCTAGGCTAAAGTCTCTGGCCTTAAGTTTCCAGCCTCTGGGTCAGTTCCATGCTCCGGGCTCAAGGCTTAAACCTCATGGCTCTGGGTCAGTTCAACGCTCTTGGCTCCAGGCTCCATGCTCAAGGCTGCATGGTTTAGGCTCCTGGCTCCAGGTTCCAGGCTTCAGGCTCAAGGCTCAA
Organism: Sphaeramia orbicularis; assembly: GCF_902148855.1. NCBI lineage: Eukaryota > Metazoa > Chordata > Actinopteri > Kurtiformes > Apogonidae > Sphaeramia > Sphaeramia orbicularis. The sequence goes on from NC_043964.1 coordinate 45,931,710, forward strand.
GGCTCAAGGCTCAAGGCTCCAGGCTCCAGGCTCCAGGCTCCAGGCTCCAGGCTCAAGGCTCGGGGTCAGTTCCAGGCTCAAGGCTCCAGGTTCTTCTCTCCAGGCTTCGCTCTCCAGGCTCCTGGCTGCGGGCTCACGGCTACAGGCTCATGGCTCCAGGTTATAGGCTCCAGGGTCGGGGTAAGTTCCAGGCTCCGGGCTCCATGCTGAAGGCTCTGTGCTAATGGCTCCGGGCGCAATATCAGTTCCAGGCTCCGTGACTTCCCCTCGAGGCTAAAGGCTCCGAGCTCCGGGCTCCAGGCTCAAGGCTCCAGGCTCAAGGCTCAAGGCTAAAGGGTCAAGGCTCCAGGCTCCAAGCTCCATGTTCAAGGCTCAAGGGATTAGGCTCCAGGCTTCAGGCTCCAGGCTCGTTATCAGTTCGAGGCTCCGGGCTCTAGGCTCTAGGGTCCGGGTTTGGCCTCAGTTCCAGGGTCTGGGCTCCAGGTTCAAGTTTCCAGGTTCCAGACTCATCGGTCCAGCATATGGGCAGGGAGTCAGTTCCAAGTTCCAGTTTCCTGGTTTTCAGGCGAGAGGCTTCCTGCAAGGGGTAAGTTTCACTCTTGGGGTTCCAAACCCAGGGCTCCTGGCTCCATGCACAGGGTTTTTTTCCAGCCTCCGAGCTTTAGGCTTTGGGCTCGGGGGTCTTCATCCAGGCTCCAGGCTCCAGGCTCAAGGTTCCAGGCTCCAGGCTACGGGCATAGAGTCAGTTCCAAGTTCCGGTCTCCCAGCTTTCAGGCGCAAGCTTCTGGCTCGGGGTAAGTTTCATGCTGTGGGTTCATCACCCAGGGCTCCAGGCTCCAGGCACGGGGTTTTTTAGAGCCTCTGCGCTCCAGGCTTTTGGCTTGGGGTCTTCTTCCAGGGTCTAGGCTCAAGGCTGCAGGTTATAGGCTCCCAGCTCCAGGCTCAAACCTCCAGGCTCTTGGCTCAAGATCAGTTCCATACTTCGGTCTCCAGGAACCAGGTTTCGGGTTTGGGGTGTATTCCATGCTCTTGCCTTCGGGCTCCAGGCTCCAGGCTCCAGGCTCCAGGCTCCAGGCTCCAGGCTCCAGGCTCCAGGCTTCGGGCTCAAGGCTACAGGCTTTGGGCTCGGGGTAAGTTCCATGCTCGGGGATCCACGTTCCTGGCTCCAGGCTCTGAGAACGGGGTCAGTTCCGCACTCCAGACTCCAGAAACCAGGTTCAAGGCTCCACACTCGGGTCAGTTCAAGGTTCTGGACTCCAGGCTCCGGGGTGAGGGCTCCAGACTCTAGCCTCCAGGCTCAAGGCTCAAGGCTAAAGGCTCAAGGCTCCACTTTCCAGGGTCCGTGTTTCAAGCTCTTTGATCCAGGCATAACGCTCCATGCTTGGGGTCAGTTCCAGGCTCCGGGCTCCAGGCTCTTGGCCTGGGCTTTGTTCCAAGCTCCGGTCTCCAGGTTTTAGGCTCCACATTTCTGGCTCGGGGTCTGTTCAAGGCTAATGGCTCCATTTTCCAGGCTCGTTGCTACGCTTTCCAGGCTCCCAGCTCCAGGATCAAAGCTACAGGCTCAAAGCTCCAGGCTCTGGGCTCAAGATCAGTTCCATACTTCGGTCTACAGGACACAGATTTCGGGTTCAGGGAATATTCAATGCTCTTGCCTTCTTTCTCCATGCTCCAGGCTTTGGGCTCCGGGCTTCGGCCTGCGGGTTTCGGGCTGCATACTCCATGCTCAAGGCTCCGGGCTGCAGGCTCCAGGCCCTTGACTAAAGGCTCTGGGCTCCAGGCTCCAGGTTCCAGGCTCCAGGCTCCAGGCTCAAGGCTTGGGGTCAGTTCCAGGCTCCGGGCTCCATGTTTCAGGGTCATGGCTCAAGACTCCAGGCTCCAGGATCCAGGCTCCATGCTCCATGCTCCATGCTCCATGCTCCATGCTCAAGGCTCCAGGCTCAAGGCTCCTCACTCCGGGCTCCAGGCCACAGAATCCAGGCTCAGGGCTCCAGGCTCCAAGGTTCAGGGCTCCAGGCTCCGCTCTCCAGGCTCCATGTTTCAAGCTCTTGGATCCAGGCAAAAGGCTCCATGCTTGGGGTCAATTCCAGGCTCTTGGCTCCAGGCTCCAGGCTCCAGGCTCCAGGCTCCAGGCTCCAGGCTCCAGGCTCCAGGCTCAGGGTCAGTTCCAGGCTCAAGGCTCCAGGTTCTTCTCTCCAGGCTTCGCTCTCCAGGCTCCGGGCTTTGGGCTCATGGCTCCAGGCTCCAGGCTATTGGCTCCATGGTTGGCGTCCGTTCCAGGCTCCGGGCTCAATGCTTCAGGCTCTGGGCTCAAGGCTCAAGGCGCCGGGCTCAGTGTCAGTTCCAGGCTTTGTGCTTCTCTCTCAAGACTCCAGGCTCTGGGCTCCAGGCTACGGGCATAGAGTAAGTTCCAAGTTCCGGTCTCCCGGCTTTCAGCAGCAAGTTTCTTGCTCGGGATAAGTTTCATGCTGGGGGTTCAACACCCAGGGCTCCAGGCTCCAGGCACGAGGTTTTTTCCAGCCTCCGGGCTCAAGTCTTTGGGCTCGGGGTCTTCTTCTTGGGTCTAGGCTCAAGGCTCCAGGTTCAAGTCTCCCAGCTCAAGGCTCAAAGCTCCTGGCTGTGGGCTCAAGATCAGTTCCATACTTCGGTCTCCAGGAACCAGGTTTCGGGCTCAAGGCTCCAGGCTTGTGTGCTCCAGGGTGTGTTCCATGCTCTTGCCTTCGGGCTCCAGGCTCCAGGCTTCGGGCTCAAGGCTACAGGCTTCTGGCTCAGGGTAAGTTCCATGCTCGGGGATCCACACCCCTGGCTCCAGGCTCTGAGAACGGGGTCTTTTCCGCACTCCGGGCTCCAGAAACAGGGTTCAAGGCTCAACACTCGGGGTCAGTTCCAGGCTCCGGACTCCAGGCTCCGGGGTGAGGGCTCCAGACTCAAGCCTCCAGCCTCCAGGCTCAAGGCTCCAGGCTCCAGGCTCCAGGCTCCACGCTCAAGGCTAACAGCTCCATGCTCACGGCTCAATGCTCTGAGCTCAAGGTTCCAGGCTCGGGGTTAGTTCTAGTCTCCAGGCTGCAGGGTCCTGGCTAAAGGTTCCGTGCTCGGTGTCAGTTCCAGTCTCCGGGCTCCGGGCTCCGGGCTCCAGGCATAGGGTAATTTCATGGCTCCTGGCTCAAGACTCCAGGCTCCAGGCTCTAGACTTGGGGTCAGTACAAGGCTTTGGGCTCACGGCTCCAGGCTCACGGCTCCATGTTCCGGACCCCAGGCTCCAAGCTCAAGGTTCTTTGTTCGGGGTCAGTTTCAGGCTCCGCGCTCCACGCTCCATGTTCAGGGCTCCGGGCTCAGAGTCATTTCTTGGCTCCGGGCTCCAAGGTCCGGACTGAAGGTCAGTTACAGGCTCTATGCTCCAGGCTCCAAGCTCACGGCTCCATGCTACGGGATCCAGGCTTGGGGTAAGTTCCAGGGTTCGGGCTCCAGGCTCAGGGATCAAGGCTTAATGTTCATGGTCAGTTCAAGACTCCGGGTTCTTTTCTCCGGGCTAGGTGTCACTTCGAGTATCTTGGTTCCGGGCTCCAGTCTTCAAGGTCTTGGCTCTAGATTCCGCGCACAAGGCTCCAGCTCCGGGCTCCAGTCTCCAGTCTCAAGGCTTCAGGCTCCAGGGTCTTGGTCAGTGGCAGACTACGTTATCCATGCTACCGGCTCAAGACTCTAGGCTCGAGATCAGTTCCAGGCTCCGGGCTTAAGGATCCAGGCTCCGCGATCAAGGCTCCTGGTTCCAGACTCCAGGCTCCAGGCTAAAGGCTCCAGGCTACGGGCATGGAGTCAGTTCCAAGATCCGGTCTTATGGCGCCAGGCTTCTTGCTTGGGGTAAGTTACATGCACGGGGTTTTTTCGAGGCTCTGGGCTCCAGGCTTTGGGCTCGGGGTCTTCATCCAGGCTCAAGGCTCTTGGTTCAAGGCTCCCAGCTCCAGGCTCAAAGCTCCAGGTTAAAAGCTCGGGCTCCTGGCTCAAGATCAGTTCCATACTCCGGTCTCCAGGACCCAGGTTTCGGGTTCGGGGTGTATTCCATGCTCTGGCCTTCGGGCTCCAGGCTCCAGGCTTCTGGCTCGGGGTAAGTTCCATGCTTGGGGATCAACGCCCCTTGCTCCAGGCTCTTAGAACGGGGTAATTTCCACACTCCGGGCTCAAGAAACCAGGTTCAAGGCTCCACACTCGGGGTGAGTTCCAGGCTCCGGACTCCAGGCTCCTGGGTAAGGGCTCCAGACTCCTGACTCCATGCTCCAGTCTCTAAGCTCCAGGCTCCAGGCTCCAGGCTCAAGGCTCTAGGCTCCAGGCTCCAGGCTCAAGGATCCAGGCTCCAGTCTCAAGGCTCCAGGTTCTTCTCTCCAGGCTTCGCTCTCCAGGCTCTGGGCTGTGGGCTAATGGCTCAAGGCTACAGGCTCCAGGCTATAGGCTGCACGGTCGGCGTCAGTTCCAGGCTCCGGGCTCCATGCTTCAGCCTCTGGGCTCAAAGCTCCGGGCTCAGTGTCAGTTCCAGGCTCCGTGCTTCCCCCTCAAGGCTCTTTTCATGGGGTCAGTTCCAAGATCTGGTCTCCAGGTTTTTGGCTTCATTTCTCGGGCTCTAGGTCAGCTCCAGGCTAAAGGCTCCATTTTCCAGGATCGTTGCTATGCGTTCAAGGCTCAAGGCTCCCAGCACCAGGTTCCAGGCTGAAGGCTCCAAGCTCAAGGCTCCACGTTAAGGGTAAGGTCCATGCTCAATGGTAAAGGCTTTAAGATCAAGGGTCCGGGTCAATTCCAGGCTGAAGTCACCGGGCTCTCCGCTGCGGGCTCCAGGCTCAAGGCGCCATGCTTCAAGCTCTTGGCTCCAGACTCATGGCTCCAGGCTCGGGGTCAGTTTCAGGCTCCGGGCTCCATCCTCCCAGGTCAGCGCTCCAGACTAAAGACTCCAGACTCCAGGCTCAAGGCTCCATGCTTAGAGCTCTTGGATCCAGGCTAAAGGCTCCATGCTCGAGGTCAGTTTCAGGCTCCAGGCTCCATGCTTCAGGTTCCGGGCTCAAGGCTCCGGGCTCAGTGTCAGTTCCAGTTTCCGGGCTCCCCGCTCAAGGCTCCGGGCTCATGGCTCTTGGCATGTGGTCAGTTCCAAGTTCCGGTCTCCAGGTTTTAGGCTCCACATTTCGGGCTCGGGGTCAGTTAAAGGCTAATGGCTCCATATTCTAGGCTCATTGCAACGCTTTCCAGGCTCCAGGCTCCCTTCACCAGGCTCAAGGCTGAAGGCTAAAAGCTCATGGCTCAAGGCTCTGGGTAAGTTCTGTCTCCGGGCTCAAGACTCCAAGCTCAAGGCTTGGGGTCAGTTCCACGCTATAGGCTAAAGGCTCCATGCTCAAGGCTGTATGGTTCAGGCTTTTTGCTCCAGGCTCCAGGCTCCAGAAACAAGGCTCCAAGCTCAAGGCTCCAGGCTCCAGGCTCCAGGCTCCAGGCTCCAGGCTCCAGGCTCGGGGTCAGTTCATGGCTCAAGGCTCCAGGCTCTTCTCTCCAGGCTTCGCTCTTCAGGCTCCGGGCTGCGGGCTCCAGGCTCATGGCTCCAGGCTCCAGGCTCAAAGGCGCAAGGCTCCAGGGTCTTTTTTAGTTGAAGACTCCGTGCTCCAGGCTACTGGCTCCAGACTCCAGGCTCGGAATATGTTTCAGGCTCCAGGCTAAAGGATCCAGGCTCCGCACTCCTGGTTTTGGGTCACTTCAATGTTCCGGGCTGCAGACTCAAGCCTCTAGGCTCGGGGTCAGTTTAAGGCACCGTACTCCAGGCTCCAGGCTCCAGGCTCCAAGCTCCAGGCTCCAGGCTCCAAGCTCCAGGCTCAAGGCTCCAGGCTCCAGGCTCCAGGCTCCAGGCTCCGTGCCCCAAACACCAGGTCATGATTCCAGGTTCCTTGCTGAGGAAAAATTTCCAGGCTTTGGGCCCTTGCTCCAGGCTCAGATTCATTTCTAGGCTTTGGGCTCCATGTTCTGTGCTCCAGGCTCCAGGCGCCAGGCGCCAGGCTCCAGGCGCCATGCTCCGGGCTTGGGGTTAGTTAAGGGCTCCAGGCTCTAGGCTCCAGGCGCCAGGCGCAATTTTCAAGGCACTGGGCTCCGGGCTCCGGGCTCCAGGCTCCCGACTCCAGGCTCCAGGCTCCAGGTTCTGCGCTCCATTTTCCGATTTCAAGAATCCGAGCAAGGGTTAAGTTCCATGCTCCGGGCTCAGGGCTAAAGCCTCCAGTCTCCATGCTTCAGATTCTGGGCTCCCTGCTAAAGGCTCATGGCTCCGCGCTCAAGGCTCCAGGCTCCAGGCTTTTTGCTTGGGGTCTTCTTCCAGGGTCTAGGCTCATGGCTGAAGGTTCAAGGCTCCCAGCTCTAGGCTCATAGCTCCAGGCTCAAAGCTCCAGGCTCTGGGCTAAAGATCAGTTCCATATTTCAGTCTCCAGGAACCAGGTTTCGGGGTGTATTCCATGCTCTTGCCTTCGGGCTCCAGGTTCCAGGCTTTGGGCTCGGGGTAAATTCCATGCTCAGGGATCCACGCCCCTGGCTCCAGGCTCTGAGAACGGGGTCATTTCCACACTCCGGGCTCCAGAAACCAGGTTCAAGGCTCAACACTCGGGGTCAGTTTCCAGTCTCGGGACTCCAGGCTCCGGGGTAATGGCTCTAGACTCCAGACTCAAGGCTCCAGGCTCCAGGCTCAAGGCTCAAGGCTCCAGGCGCCGCTCTCCAGGCTCCATGTTTCAAGCTCTGGGATCCAGGCTTAAGGCTCCATGCTTAGGGTCAGTTTCATGCTCCATGCTATAGGCTCAGGGCTCAAGGCTCCGGGCTTATTGTCAGTTCCAGGCTCCGGGCTCCCTGCTAAAAGCTCCAGGCTCCGGGCTCCAAGCTTTGGGCCTGGGGTCAGTTCCAAGCTCCGGTCTCCAGGTTTTAGGCTCCACATTTCGGGCTTGGGGTCAGTTCAAGGCTAAAGGCTCAATTTTCCAGGCTCGTTGCTACGCGTTCCAGGCTTCAGGCTCCCAGCACCAGGCTCAAAGCTGAAGGCTAAAAGCTCAAGGCTCCGGGCTCAGGGTAAGTTCCTTGCTCCGGGCTCAAAGCTCCAAGCTCAAGGCTTGGTGTCAGTTCCACGCTCTAGGTTCCAGGCTCCACGCTCAAGGCTGCATGGTTCAGGCTCTTTGCTCCAGGCTCCAGTTTCCAGGCTCCAGGCTCTAGGCTCTAGGCTCTAGGCTCTAGGCTCTAGGCTCTAGGCTCGGGGTCAGTACCAGGCTCTTGGCTCCAGGTTCTACTCTCCAGGCTTCGCTCTCCAGGCTCCGTGCGTCCCCCCTCGAGGCTCCAGGTTCCGGGCTCCGGGCTCCGGGCTCTGGGCTCCAGGCTCAAGGCTCAATGCTCCAGGCTCCGGGCTCCAGGTTTCAGGCTCCAGGCTCAAGGCTCCAGGCCCCAGGGTCTTGGTCTGTTGCAGACTCCGTTATCCAGGCTACCAGCTCAAGACTCTAGGCTCGGGATCAGTTCCAGGCTCCTGGCTAAAGGATCCAGGTTCCGCACTCCAGGCTCCTGGTTCAAGGCACAGGGCTCCGGGCTTGGTGTCAGTTCCATGCTCCGGACACCAAGCTCCAGCCTCTAGACTCGGGGTCAGTTTAAGGCACTGCGCATCGGGCTCCAGGCTCAAGGCTCCATGACCCAAACTCAAGGTCAAGGCTCAAGGTTCCTTGCTGAGGGTCATTTCCAGGCTCCAGGCTCATGTCCTAAGGGATAAAGGGTTTGGATTTGGAGTATGTTCATAACTCCGGGCTAAAGGTTTTAGGGGTCTCTATTTATTGCTCAGTTCTAGGCTACAGGCTCTATGCTTCAGGCTCGTGACTACGCGTTCCAGGGTCCAGGCACCTATCTCCAGGCTCAAGTCTCCGGGTCAGTTCCATGCTCTGGGCTCAAAACTCCAGGCTCAAGGCTCTGAGGCAGTTCACTGCTCCAGTCACCAGGCTCTAGACTCCATTCTCAAGGCTCCATGCTTCAAGCTCTTGGCTCCAGGCTCCAGGCTCCAGGGTTGGGGTCATTTCCATGCTCCGGGCTCCAAGCTCTATGCTAAGAGCTCTTGGTTGGTGGTCAGGTCCAAGCTCTCTGCACCGGGCTTCAGGCCCCAGATTCAAGACTCCATGCTCCACGCTCCGGGCTTTAGGCTCCATGCTCAAAGCTCCGGGCTCCATGCTCCATGCTCCAAGCTCCGGGCTCCTTTCTCCGGTCACCAGGCTTCAGGCTTCAACGCTTCAGGCTTCAGACTTCAGGCTTACGGCTCCGGGCTCAGTGTTTCTACGAGGCTCCGGGCTCCAGGTTTAAGTTTCAGGGTCAGTTTCAGGCTTTGTACTTCATGCTCCGTGCTCAAGGTTCTTGGTCCGTTCCAGGTCCTGGGTTCCAGCCTCCTACGTCTAGGCTCCGCATTCAATGTTCCGGGCTCCAGGCTCAAGGCACGGGGTCATTTCCAGGCTCCGGTCTCCAAGTTCCGGACGTGTGGTCAGTTCCAAGCTCCAGGCTCCTGGTTCCGGGCTAAGTGCTCCGGGCTCAGTGTCAGTTCCAGGCTCTGGGCTCCAGGCTCAGTTCTCCAGGCTCCAAGCTTCAAGTTCCAGGCTCAAGGCTACATCCTCCAGGCTCCAGGCAAGGCGCTCAAGGCTCCGGGCTCAAGGCTCTTGGCTCTTGGCTTGAGGCTCCGGGCATGGGGTAGGTTCAAAGTTCTGGGATCCAGGCTTCAGGCTCCAGGCTTCGGGTTTGGGGTAAGTTGCAGGCTCCAGGTTTCCATTCCTTGGGCTCAAGACTCCGGGCACGGGGTTTTTTCCAGTCTCCAGTCTCAAGACTTTGGGCCTTGGGTCTTCTTCCAAGCTCCAGGCTCCATGCTCCCGGCTCAAATCTTCCGGCTCAAAGCTCATGGCTCCGGGTTTGGGATCAGTTCCAGACTCCGGGTTCCAGGCCCCAGGTTCCGAAGTCAGGGTCAGTTCCAAGCTCGAACCTCCGGGCTCAAGGCTCCACAATCAAGGATCTAGGCTCAGGGCAAAGGGTAAGCTCCAGGCACCGGGCTCCAGGCTCCATTCTCGGGTTAGGTTCCAGTCTCGAGGTTCCTTGCTCTAGGCTCCGGGCTCCAGGATTTTGGCTTGGTGTCTTCTTCCAGGCTCTAGGCTCTAGGCTCCAGGCTCGTGACTCTAGCCTCCAGGCTCGTGATCAGTTCGAGGCTCCGGGCTCTAGTCTCTAGGGTCCGGGTTCGGCATCAGTTCCAGGATCCGGGCTCCAGGTTCCAGGTTCAAGGTTCCAGACTCCAAGCTCATCAATCCAGTATGCGGGCTCCGGATTTAGGGTCAGTTCCATGCTCCAGTCTCCAGGCTCCAGTCTCTGGTTCAGTTCAAAGCTCCAGGCTCCAGGCTCCAGGCTCCAGGCTCCAGGCTCAAGGCTCCTGGTTCCAGACTCCAGGCTCCAGGCTCAAGTCTCAAGGCTCAAGGCTCAAAGCTACGGGCATGGAGTCAGTACCAAGATCCGGTCTCCAGGCGCCAGGCTTCTGGCTCGGGGTAAATTTCATGCTTGGGGTTCCACACCCAGCGCTCCAGGCAGAGGGTTTTTTCCAGGCTCTTGGCTCCAGGCCTTTGGCTCGGGGTCTTCATCCAGGCTCAAGGCTCTTGGTTCAAGGCTCCCAGCTCCAGGCTCAAAGCTCCAGGCTCAAAGCTCCAGGCTCTGGGCTCAAGATCAGTTCCATACTCCGGTCTCCGGGACCCAGGTTTTGGGTTTGGGGTGTATTCCATGCTCTGGCCTTTGGCTCCAGGCTCCAGGCTTCTGGCCTGGGGTAAGTTCCATGCTTTGGGATCAACGCCCCTGGCTCCAGGCTCTGAGAACGGGGTCATTTCCACACACCGGGCTCCAGAATCCAGGTTCAAGGCTCCACACTCAGGGTGATTTCCAGGCTACGGACTCCAGGCTCCTGGGTTAGGGCTCCATACTCCTGACTCCATGCTCCAAGCTCAAGGCTCCAAGCTCCAGGCTCAAGGCTCAAGGCTCCAGGCTCAAGGCTCGAGGCTCTTGGGTCTTGGTCAGTTGCAGACTTCCATTGTCCAGGTTACCGGCTCAAGACTCTAGGCTCGGGATCAGTTCCAGGCTCCTGGCTAAAGGATCCAGGTTCTGCGCTCCAGGCTCCTTGTTCCAGGCACAGGGCTCCAAGCTTGGTTTCAGTTCCATGCTCTGGGCACCAAGCTCCAGCCTCTTGACTCGGGGTCAGTTTAAGGCACTGCGCATCGGGCTCCAGGCTCCATGACCCAAGGTCAAGGCTTCAGGTTCCAGGCTCCTTTCCTAAGGTATCAAGGGTTTGGATTTTGAGTATGTTCCTTGCTCCGGGCTCCAGGTTTTAGGCTCCATATTTCTGGCTCAGTTCTAGGCTACAGGCTCTATGCTCCAGGCTCGTGACTACGCATTTAAGGGTCCAGGCACCTTACTCAAGGCTCCGGGCTCGGGGTCTTTTCCATGTTCCGGGCTTAAGACTCCAGGCTCAAGGCTCAGAGTCAGTTCATGGCTCCAGTCACCAGGCTCTAGACTCCGTGCTCAAGGCTACATGCTTCAAGCTCTCTGCTCCAGGCTATAGGCTCAAGGACCAGTGTCAGTTTCAGGCCTCAGGCTCAATACTTCAGGCTCCGGACTCTAGGCTCCGGGCTCAGTTTCACTTCCAGGCTCTGTGCTCCCCCCTCAAGGCTCTAGGGTCCGGGCTCCAGGCTCTTGGAATGGGGTCAGTTCCATGTTCCGGTCTTCAGGTATTTGGTTCCACTTCTCGGGCTTCGGGTCAGTTCCAGGCTACATGATCAATAGTCCAGGTTCGTTTCTACGCGTTCCAGGCTCAAGGTTCCCAGTACATGGCTCAAAGCTTAAGGCTAAGAGCTGAAGACTCCAGGCTCGGGGTGAGTTCCATGCTCCGGGCTACAGGCTCCAGGCTCAAGGCTCTAGGCTCTAGGCTCTAGGCTCCAGGCTCCAGGCTCCAGGCTCCAGGCTCCAGGCTCCAGGCTCCAGGCTCCAGGCTCAGGGCTCCAGGCTCCAGACTCCAGGCTAAATACTCCAGGCTCAGTGCTCCAGGGCTGGCTCCGGGCTGCATCCTGCGGGCTGCGGGCTGCGTGTTCCAGGCTTCGGGCTGCGGGCTCAAGGCTCAAGACTAAATGCTCCGGACTCCAGGCTCAAGCTCGGGGTCAGTTCCAGGCTCCATGCTGCATTTTTAAGGGTCATGGCTCAAGACTCCAGGCTCCCGGCTCCTGGCTCCAAGCTCCATTCTCAAGGCTCCAGGCTTAAGGCTTTAGGCTCCAGGCTTAAGGCTCCGGGCTGCGGGCTACGGGCTGCGTGCTGCGTACTTCAGGCTCCAGGCTCCGGGTTGCGGGTTCCAGGTTCAAGACCAAAGGCTCCGGGCTCCAGGCTCCAGGCATTGGGGTCAGTTCCAAGTTCCAGTCTCAGGCGCAAGACTTCTTGCTCGGGGTAAGTTCCATGCTCCGGGCTCAAGGCTCCAAGCTCAAGGCTCTGGGTCAGTTCAAGGCTCAAGTAACCGGGCTCAAGGCTCCAAGCTCTATGCTCCAGGCATGGGGTCAATTCCAGTCTACGGGCTCCAGGGTCCGGCTTAAGGTTCCGTGCTCAGGGTCAGTTCCAGGCTCCTGATTCCAAGCACGGTCTCTTGGCTCCACGCTCCTTGCTCCGCGCTCCAGGCTTCAGGCTTAAGGCTTCAGGCACGGGGTCAATTCCAGGCTCCAGACTCCAGGCTAAAATCTCCATGCTCACGGCTCTAGGCTCACGGCTCCATACTCAGGGCTCCAGGCTCGGGGTCAGTTCCAAGGCTCTTTTCTCGTGGCCAGATCAAAGCTCATGGCTCGTTGCTCTAGGCACGGGGCAAGTTTGAGGATCTGGGCGCCGAACTCCAGTCCTTAAGGCCGTGGCTCTCACCTCCGCTCTCCAGGCTCCGCCCTCAGACTCAAGGCTCAAGGTTATTTGTAAGTTGCAGGCTACCTTCTCCAGGTTATCGGCTCCAGACTCCAGGTTCGGGTTCAGTTCCAGGCACGGGGCTCCGGGCTCCGGGCTCCGGGCTCCGGGCTCCGGGTTCTTTGCAACGGCCTCCTGAGTCCATGTTTGGGGTCATTTCCAAACTTACGGGCTCAAGGCTCCGGTCTCGTATTTAGTTCCAAGCTCAAGGTTCGGGGCTTCTAGCGACCGGTGAAAGGAAAAGGAAAACCACAATGCCCAGACCTCTCGGTTTTCCTTATTTTCCGAGTAGAAGAGGCAAAAGGTTTTTTTTCAATGTTTCAGACGAGGAGAAGCTGGGTTTTTTTTTTCCACTTTTAAAAAAGAATGTTTTTGTATGAGTGAAAACTTTATGAACTGATAAAACTCGAAGAAAATGGCCATAAAACACTTATTTCAGACTTGTTTTTTGCGTTTTTCTACTTTTCTGAGTAGAAGTGGAAAAAATGTCATTTTTGAGCGTTTCAGACGATAAGAAGGTGTTTTAGTCACTTTGAGAAAAGGATGATTTTTTCTATAACATAACTTTTTGATCTAATAAGACTTTGACAAAAAATGCCATAAAACACTTATTTCATATATGTTTTTTGTGTTTTCATGCTTTTCTGACTTTATAGGTAAAAATATAATTTTCCAGCGTTTTACACGATAAGAAGCTGTTTTGGTCACTTTGAGACAAGGATGTTTTTTTTTCAAGCAGAAATTTGTGATTTGAGAATACTTTTACAAAAAGGCCATAAAACACTTATTTCTGATTTGTTTTTTGTGTTTTCATGCTTTACTGTATAGAAGAGGCAAAAATGTCATTTTTGAGCTTTTCAGACGATAAGGAGCTGTTTTTTTCACTATGAGACAAGGAAGCTTTTTTTCTCAAGCAAATCGTCATGATTTTAGAATACTTTTACAAAAAAGCTATAAAACACTTATTTCTAACTTGTTTTTAGTGTTTTCATGCGTTTCTGTGTAGAACAGGAAAAAATGTCATTTTTGAGCGTTTCAGACGAAAATAAGCTGTTTTGGTCACTTTGAGACAAGGATTTTTTTTTCTGAAGCAAAACGTTTGGAACTGATAAGGCTTTACAAAAACGCCATAAAAAAATTATTTCTGACTTGTTTTTAGTGTTTTCATACTTTTCCGAGGAGAAATAGGGGAAATTTTCATTTTTGAGCGTTTCAGACGAAAAGAAGCTGTTTTGGTCACTTTGAGACAAGGATGTTTTTTTTCTCAAGCAAAACGTTAGGAACTGATAAGACTTTACAAAAATGCCATAAAACACGTATTTTTGGCATGTTTTTAGTGTTTTCATACTTTTCTGAGTAGAAGAGGCAAAAATGTCATTTTTGAGCGTTTCAGACGAAAAGAAGCTGTTTTTGGTCACTTTGAGACAGAGATGTTTATTTTCAAGCAGACCTTCATGACTTGAGAATACTTTTACAAAAACGCCATAAAACACTTATTTTCGTATTTTTTGTTTTCATTCTTTTCTGAGAATAAGAGGAAAAATGTCATTTTCAAACGTTTTTTTTTTTTTCCACTTTGAGATAAGAACGTTTTTTCAAGATCTGAGAAGAGTTGGACAAAATAGCCATAAAACACTTCTTTTTGACTTTTTTTTTTTTTTTTAGTGTTTTCATGCTTTATTGACTATATTGGTAAAAATGTCATTTTTGAGCGTTTCATGGAAGAAGAAGCTGATTTGGTCACTTTTGAGACAAGGTGTTTTTTTCTCAAGCAGAACGTAAAAAGCTTCACACTTTTTTCTGGCATTTCTCAAACCGCCCCGTGGAGATGGAAATCTGCCTCACATTACAGCCACACTCTAGCGGAAGAACTCTGTCCATGGTCCTGAATCTTTGTCTTTCTTTCTCTCTTGCTCTCTCTCCCTCTTTCCTCCAACCCCCTTCAACCTGCACAGTGGCGTGGATGGACAAGGAAGAGCACTGGGAAATGTCGCACTGACCCTCTTCAGGTTTAGACCGGGAAGGCTGGTGAACGGTGTGGACTCTTTCTTTTTTCCAGCCCGTGTGGACTTGTTATTTTTCCAGAGACAGAAAACCGGTTAGCCTAACCCGTTTTTTAAGCTCCAGTTCTTTTCTCATCTGGAGCTGGATAACGATAAAACATGAACCGTATGTTGAACTTTGTTATTTTTGTGTTCCAGAGAAAACCCCTGTAAGCCTAACACCTTTTTTATGTTTAACCTCCGGGGCTTCTCCTCAACTTTAGCCCAAAACCTAACCTTGTTCCAGGTCTTAATCTTTTCCCCTCTCTCCCCCTCTCTTCTCTCCGGCCCCCTGAAAGCTGCTCACGGAGTTACACCTTGAAGCTGCACACTGGCATGCCCTGAGGAGGAGGAACGCCGGGAAACGTCGCGCTGACCCGTGTCAGGATTAGGCCGGGAGTGCCGGTGGACTGTGTGGACTCTGTCTTTTTTCCAGGCCTGTGTGGGACTTTGCTATTTTTCCAGACCTGTGTGGGAATCTGCTGTGTTTTTACAAAGACAGAACGCCGGTTAGCTGATCCCCTTTTTCACCTCCGGTGCTTTTCTCATCTGGAGCTGGATAATGGTAAAACTCGAACCGTATGTGGGACTTTGTTATTTTTTTTTCCCAGATAGAACCCCTGTAAGCCTTACCACTTTTTGACCTCTGGTGCTTCTCTCATGTGGAGATAACGGTAAAACTCAAACCGTCTGTGGCCATTTTTCAGATCTCTGCTCCTCCTTTCCCTGGTGTTACTCTTTTTTCTTTCTCTCTCCCACTCTTTCCTCCAGCCACCTTAAAGCTGTACACTGAGTTAAGGGATTTTTCAAACCGTCCCGTGGAGACGGAATGCTGCCCCACATTGCAGCCACACAGTGGGGGCTTAACTCTGGCCCTCCTTTCCTGTCTTCGGTGTGACTCGGGCTTCTACAAACTGATTGCACTTGCTGTATTTATTGTATTTTAAATGTATTGTAATGGTATTTTATTGTATTTTAATGGTATTTGAATTGTATTTTCTTTTTACTTTTTATTTATGCTTTGCACTGTAAAGAACTTTTGACTGTGTCTTTGAAACGTGCTCTTTCAATAAAATTTATTGACTATTTTTCCCACTTACTGTCTTACTCGTTTCCCCCCCCCCATCTCCCCCTTTCTTCACCAGCCACCTTAAAGCTTTACACTTGGACTGAAAATCAAATCCTCTGGCCCGGTTAAGGTTAGGGCTGAGGCCAGGGAAGGGCCGGGGTTTTTGCTCCGGGCTCGGGCTCCGTTCCAGGGTGTAGGGTTAGGGCTGAGGCCAGGGCCAGGGTTGGGGCTCCGGGCTTTGGCTAAGTTCCAGGTTTATGGTTAGGGCTGAGGCAGGGGTCAGGGTTAGGGCTCCGAGCTTTGGCTCCGTTCCTTGGTTTAGGCTTAGGGCTGAGGCCAGGGCAAGTGTTGGGGCTCCGGGCTCGAGCTAAGTTCCAGGGTTCGGGTTTGGGCTGTTGCCTGAGTGAGGGTAAGGGTTCTTAGCTCGGGCTCAATTTCAGGCTCCAGGCTCTAGGCTCCGGGCTCCGGGCTCCAGGCTCCAGGCTCCAGGCTCCGGGCTCCGGACTTCGTGCTACGGGCTAAAGGCTACAGGCTCCGCGCTCAAGAATCCTGGCTTTTTGTCTTTTCCAGGCTACGAGCTCCAGGCTAAAGACTCCAGACTCCAGGATTGGGGTCAGTTCAAGGCTCTGGACTTAAGGCTCCAGGCTCCAGGCTTCAGGCTCAAGGCTCCAGGCTCCAGGCTCCAGGCTCCAGGCTCCAGGCTCCAGGTTCCAAGCTCGAAGCTCCCGGCTCAAGGCTCCACAATACAGGCTCTGGGCTAAGGGTAAGCTCCAGGCTCTGGGCTCCAGGCTCCAGAATCCAGGCTCAAGGCTCAAGGCTCCAGGCTCAAGGCTCCAGGCTCCAGGCTCCAAGCTCCAGGCTCAAAGCTCCAGGCTCCAGGCTCCAGGCTCCGGGCTCCGGGCTCCAGGCTCCGGACTACGGGGTAAAGGCTACAGGCTCCGCGCTCAAGAATCCTGGCTTTTTGTCTTTTCCAGGCCACTAGCTCCTGGCTTAAGACTCCAGACTCCAGGATTGGGGTCAGTTCAAGGCTCTGGACTTAAGGCTCCAGGCTCCAGGCTCCAGGTTCCAGGTTCCAAGCTCGAAGCTCCCGGCTCAAGGCTCCACAATCCAGGCTCTTGGCTAAGGGTAAGCTCCAGGCTCTGGGCTCCAGGCTCCAGAATCCAGGCTCCAGGCTCAAGGCTCCAGGCTCCAGGCTCCAAGCTCCAGGCTCAAAGCTCCAGGCTCCAGGCTCTAGGCTCCGGGCTCCGGGCTCCGGGCTCCAGGCTCCGGACTCCGGACTACGGGCTACGGGCTAAAGGCTACAGGCTCCGCACTCAAGAATCCTTGCTTTTTGTCTTATCCAGGCTACGAGCTCCAGGCTAAAGACTCCAGACTCCAGGATTGGGGTCAGTTCAAGGCTCTGGACCTAAGGCTCAAGGTTCAAGGCTCAAGGCTCCAGGCTCCAGGCTCCAGGCTCCAAGCTCAAGGTTCAAAGCTCCAGGCTCCAGGCTCCAGGCTCCAGGCTCCAGGCTCTAGGCTCCAGGCTCCAGGCTTGGGTTCAGTTCCATTCTCAAGTTCCTGGCTCCAGGCTCCGGGCTCAAGGCTTTGGGCTTTGTGTCTTCTTCCAGGCTCTAGGCTCAATGCTCCAGACTCAAGGCTCCAGGCTCGTGATAAGTTCGAGGCTCCGGGCTCTTGGCTCTTTGGTCCGGGTTCGGCGTCAGTTCCAGGGTCCGGGCTACAGGTTCCAGGTTCCAGGCTCTAGGCTCCAGGCTCCAGGCTCCAGGCTCCAGGCTCATCGATCCAGTATACGGGCTGCGGATTCAGGGTCTTAACCATTCTCCAGTCTCCAGGCTCAAGTCTCCTTTTCAGTTCAAGGCTCTAAGCTCCAAATTCCAGACTCCAGGCTCAATGTTTGAAGTCTCCAGGCTCATTGCTCAGGGCTACGGGCATGGAGACAGTTCCAAGTTCCGGTCTCAATGTTTCAGGCTTCTTGCTCGGGGTAAGTTTTATGCTTGGGGTTCATCACCCAGGGCTCTAGGCACCAGGTTTTTTCCAGGCTCCAGGCTTTGGGCTCGGGGTCTTCTTCCAGGGTCAACGCTCAAGGTTCAAGGCTCCCAGCTCCAGGCTAAGAACTCAGGGCTAAAAGCTCAAAGCTCAAGGCTCTTGGCTCAAGATCAGTTCCCTACTCCGGTCTAAAGGACGCAGGTTTCTGGTTCGGGGTGTATTCCATGCTCGGGGATCCACGCCCCTTTCTCCAGGCTCTTAGAACTGGGTCATTTCCACACTCCGGGCTCCAGAAACCAGGTTCAAGGCTCCACACTCGGGGTAAGTTCCAGGCTCCGGACTCCAGACTCCGGGGTGAGGGCTCGAGACTAGAGACTCCAGACTTTAAGCTCCAGGCTCCAGGCTGAAGGCTCCAGGCTCTGCTCTCCAGGCTCCATGTTTCAAGCTCTGGGATCAAGGCTTAAGGCTCCATGTTTGGGGTTAGTTCCAGGCTCCATGCTTAAGGCTCCAGGCTCGAGGCTCCGGGTTCAGTGTCAGTTCCAGGCTCCGGGCTCCCCGTTCAAAGCTCCAGGCTCCGGGCTCCGGGCTCCGGGCTCCGGACTCCGGGCTCCGGGCTCCGGGCTCCGGGCTCCGGGCTCTGGGCTCCAGGCTCTTGGCCTGGGGAAAGTTCCAAGCTCTGGTCTCCACATTTCTGGCTCGGGGTCAGTTCAAGGCAAATGGCTCCTTTTTCCAGGCTCATTGCTATGCGTTTCAGGCTCCCGGCACAAGACTCAAGGCTGAAGGCTCAAAGCTCAAGGCTCCAGGCTCGGGGTAAGTTCCTTGCTCCGGGCTCAAATCTCCAAGCTCAAGGCTTGGGGTCAGTTCCATGCTCTAGGCTCCAGGCTCAATACTCAACGCTGCATGGTTCAGGCTCTTGGCTCCAGGCTCAAGGCTCCAGGCTCCAGGCTCCAGGCTTAAGGCTCCTTTCCTAAGGGATCAAGTCTTTGGGCTTGGTGTAGGTTTGTTGCTCCGGGCTCCAAATTTACGGCTCCATATTTCAGGCTCAGTTTCAGGATACAGGCTCTATGCTCCAGGCTCGTGACTACGCGTTCCAGGCTCCAGTCACCGTGCTCTAGGCTCAAGGCTCAAGGTTACAGCCTCGGGGTCAGTTCCATGCTCCGGGCTCAAGGCTCAAAGCTCATGTCTCTTGGTCAGTTCAACGCTCTTGGCTCCAGGCTCCATGCTCAAGGCTGCATGGTTCAGGCTCTTTGCTCAAGGCTCAAGGCTCAAGGCTCCAGGCTCCAGGATCCAGGCTCATGGCTCAAGGCTCCAGGCTCAAGGCTTCAGGCTCAAGGCTCAAGGCTCCAGGCTCAGGGCTCCAGGCTCCAGGCTAGGGTTCAGTTCCTTGCTAAAGGCTCCTGGTTCTTCTATCCAGGCTTCGCTCTCCAGGCTTTGGGCTGCAGGCTCACGGCTACAGGCTCATGGCTCCAGGTTATAGGCTCCAGGGTCGGGGTAAGTTCCAGGCTCTGGGCTCCATGCTTAAGGCTCTTGGCTAAAGGCTCCGGGCGCAGTATCAGTTCCAGGCTCCGTGACTTCCCATCAAAGCTCAAGGCTCCGTGCTCCAGGCTAAAGGCTCCAGGCTCAAGGCTAAAGGCTCCAGGCTCCAAGCTCCATGTTCAAGGCTCAAGGGATTAGACTCCAGGCTTCAGGGTCCAGGCTCCAAGCTCCAGGCTCGTCATCAGTTCGAGGCTCCGGGCTCTAGGCTCCAGGCTCATCGATCCAGTATACGGGCGGATTCAGGGTAAGTTCCATGCTCAAGTCTCCAGGCTCTAGTCTCCGGTTCAGTTCAAGGCTCCAGGCTCCAGACTCCAAGTTCCAGACTCCAGGCTCCAGGCTCAAGTCTCCAGGCTCAAGGCTCCAGGCTACGGGAAGGGAGTCAGTTCCAAGTTCCGGTTTCCCAGCATTCAGGCAAGAGGCTTCCTGCGATGGGTAAGTTTCATGCTTGGGGTTCAACACCCAGGGCTCCAGGCTCCAGGCACGGGGTTTTTTCCAGCCTCCGGGCTTAAGGCTTTGGGCTCGGGGTCTTAATCCAGGCTCCAGGCTCCAGGTTCCAGGCTACAGGCTACAGGCATAGAGTCAGTTCCAAGTTCTGGTCTCCCCGCTTTCAGGCGCAAGCTTCTGGCTCGGGGTAAGTTTCATGCTTTGGGTTCATTACCCAGGGCTCCAGGCTCCAGGCATGGGGTTTGTTCCAGCCTCTGCATTCCAGGTTTTGGGCCCGGGGTCTTCTTCCAGGGTCAAGGCTCAAGGCTGCAGGTTCATGGCTCCAGGCTCCAGGCTCAAAGCTCTAGGCTCTTGGCTCAAGATCAGTTCCACACTTCCTTCTCCAGGAACCAGGTTTCGGGTTCGGGGTGTATTTCATGCTCTGGCCTTCGGGCTCCAGGCTCCAGGCTCCAGGCTTCGGGCTCAAGGCTACAGGCTTCGGGCTCGGGGTAAGTTCCATGCTCGGTGATCCACGCCCCTGGCTCCAGGCTCTGAGAACGGGGTCAGTTCCACACTCCGGGCTCCAGAAACCAGGTTCAAGGCTCCACAATTGGGGTCAGTTCCAGGCTCCGGACTCCAGGCTCCGGGGTGAGGGCTCCAGCCTCCAGCCTCCAGCCTCCAGCCTCCAGCCTCCAGCCTCCAGGCTCAAGGCTCAAGGCTTAAGGCTCAAGTCTCGAGGCTCAAGGCTCCACTCGCATGGCTCCATGTTTCAAGCTCTGGGATCCAGGCTTAAGGCTCCATTCTTGGGGTCAGTTCCAGGCTCCAGGCTCCATGCTTCAGGCTCCGGAATCAAGGCTCTGGGCCCAGTGTCAGTTCCAGGCTCCGGGCTCCCCATTCAACGCTCCAGGATCCGGGCTCAAGGCTCTGGGCCTGGCGTCAGATCCAAGCTCCGGTCTCTAGGTTTTAGGCTCCACATTTCTGGCTCGGGGTCAGTTCAAGGCTAATGGCTCCATTTTCCAGGCTCGTTACTATGCGTTCAAGGCTCCCAGCTCCAGGCTTAAAGCTCCAGGCTCAATGCTCCAGGCTCTGGGCTCAAAATCAGTTTCATACTTCGGTCTACAGGAAACAGGTTTCGGGTTCAGAGAATATTCCATGCTCTTGCCTTCTGGCTCCAGGCTCAAGGCTCCAGGCTCCAGGCTTCGGCCTGCGGCCTGCGGGTTTCAGGCTGCGTACTCCATGCTCCAGGCTCCGGGCTGCAGGCTCCAGGCCCAAGACTAAAGGCTCATGGCTCCAGGCTCCAGGCTTGGGGTAAGTTCCAGGCTCCGGGCTCCATGTTTCAGGGTCATGGCTCAAGACTCCAGGATCCAGGATCCAAGCTCCATTCTCAAGGCTCCAGATTCCAGGCTCAAGGCTCCCAACTCCAGGCTCCAGGCTCCAGGCTGTAGGTTCTGCGCTCCATTTTCCGATTTCAAGAATCCGAGCAAGGGTTTAGTTCCATGCTCCGGGCTCAGGGCTCAAGCCTCCAGTCTTAAGGCTTCAGATTCTTTGCTCCCTGCTCAAGTCTCCGGGCTCCAGGCTTCGGGCTTTGGGGCAGTTCTTATCTCCAGGGACCAGGCTTCAGGCTCCAGGCTTTAGGCTCTGGGTAAGTTCCAGCTCCGGGCTCAAGTCTCTGGGCCCCAGGCTGCAGGTTCTTGGAACCAGGCTCCTGGTTCCAGACAGCGCGTTCCAGGATCGGGGATCAGGATAAGTTTGAGGCTCTGGGCTCAAGGCTCTTGGATCAGTGTCAGTATGTTGCTCCGGGCTCAACTTTGCAGGCTCCAGGTTCCATTCTCCATGCTCCATGCTCCAGGCTCCAGGCTCCAGGCTCCAGGCTCCAGGCTCCACGTTCCTTCCTCCGGGATCAATTCTTTTGGCTCGGAGTATGTTTGTGGCTCCGGGCTCCCGGTTTTATGCTCCATTTTTGGGCACAGTTACAAGCTACAGGTTCGATTCTCCAGGTTCGTGACAACACGTTCCAGTCTAATGGCACCAGGCTAAAGGTTCAAGGCTCCGGTCTCCAGGCTCAAGCCTCGGGGTCAGTTCCATGCTCCAGGCTCAAGGCTCAGGGTCATTTCATGGCTCCAGTCACCAGGCTCTAGACTCCAGGCTCAAGGCTCCATGCTTCATGCTCTGGGCTCCAGGCTATAGGCTCCAGGGTCGGGGTCAGTTCCAGGCTTCCTGCTCCATGCTTCAGGATCTGGGCTCAAGGCTCCGGGCTCAGTGTTAGTTCCAGTTTCCGTGATCCCCCCTCAAGGCTCCAGGCTCTGGGCTCCAGGCTCTTGGCATGGGTTCAGTTCTAAGATCTGGTCTCCAGGTTTTAGGCTCCACTTCTTGGGCTCGAGATCAGTTCCCGGCAAAAGGCTCCATAGTCTAGGTTCGTTGCTACATGTTCCAGGTTCAAGGCTCCCAGCACCAGGCTCCAGGCTGAAGGCTCCAAGCTCAAGGCTCCAGGCTCCGGGTAAGTTCCATGCTCCAGGGTAAAGGCTCCAAGCTCAAGGCTCGAGGTCAAATCCAGGCTCAGGTCACCGGGCTCTAGGCTCCGGGCTCCAGGCTCAAGGTGCCATGCTTCAAGCTCTTGGCTCCAGGCTCCAGGCTCGGGGTCAGTGCACGGCTCCGGGCTAAATGCTCCGGGGTCAGGGCTCAAGACTCCAGGATCCATGCTCCAGGCTTGGGGTTAGTTAAGGGCTCCAGGCTCTAGGCTCCAGGCGCCAGGCGCCATTTTCAAGGCACTGGGCTCCGGGCTCCGGGCTCCAGGCTCCCGAGTCCAGGCTCCAGGCTCCAGGTTCTGCGCTCCATTTTCCGATTTCAAGAATCCAAGCAAGGGTTAAGTTCCATGCTCCGGGCTCAGGGCTAAAGCCTCCAGTCTCCATGCTTCAGATTCAGGGCTCCCTGCTAAAGGCTCATTGCTCCGCACTCAAGGCTCCAGGCTCAAGGCTCCAGGCTTTTGGCTTGGGGTCTTCTTCCAGGGTCTAGGCTCAAGGCTGAAGGTTCAAGGCTCCCAGCTCTAGGCTCATAGCTCCAGGCTCAAAGCTCCAGGCTCTGGGCTCAAGATCAGTTCCATATTTCAGTCCCCAGGAACCAGGTTTCGGGGGGGAAATTCCACGCTCTGGCCTTCGGGCTCCAGGCTCCACGCTCCAGGCTCCAGGCTCCAGGCTTCGGGCTCGGGGTAAATTCCATGCTCAGGGATCCACGCCCCTGGCTCCAGGCTCTGAGAACGGGGTCATTTCCACACTCCAGGCTCCAGAAACCAGGTTCAAGGCTCAACACTCGGGGTCAGTTCCAGTCTCGGGACTCCAGGCTCCGGGGTGATGGCTCTAGACTCCAGACTCAAGGCTCCAGGCTCAAGGCTCAAGGCTCCAGGCGCCGCTCTCCAGGTTCCATGTTTCAAGCTCTGGGATCCAGGCTTAAGGCTCCATGCTTAGGGTCAGTTCCAGACTCCATGCTATAGGCTCAGGGCTCAAGACTCCGGGCTTATTGTCAGTTCCAGGCTCCGGGCTCCAAGCTTAGAGCTCTTGGATCCAGGCTAAAGGCTCCATGCTCGAGGTCAGTTTCAGGCTCCAGGCTCCATGCTTCAGGTTCCGGGCTCAATGCTCCGGGCTCAGTGTCAGTTCCAGTTTC
The DNA here is from genome assembly GCF_902148855.1 of Sphaeramia orbicularis. Taxonomy (NCBI): domain Eukaryota; kingdom Metazoa; phylum Chordata; class Actinopteri; order Kurtiformes; family Apogonidae; genus Sphaeramia; species Sphaeramia orbicularis. The sequence goes on from NC_043964.1 coordinate 45,954,384, forward strand.
CGGGCTCCCCGCTCAAGGCTCCGGGCTCATGGCTCTTGGCATGTGGTCAGTTCCAAGTTCCGGTCTCCAGGTTTTAGGCTCCACATTTCGGGCTCGGGGTCAGTTCAAGGCTAATGGCTCCATTTTCCAGGCTCGTTGCTACGTGTTCCAGGCTTCAGGCTCCCGGCACCAGGCTCAAGGCTGAAGGCTAAAAGCTCAAGGCTCCGGTCTCAGGGTAAGTTCCTTGCTCCGGGCTCAAAGCTCCAAGCTCAAGGCTTGGTGTCAGTTCCACGCTCTAGGCTCCAGGCTCCACGCTCAAGGCTGCATGGTTCAGGCTCTTTGCTCCAGGCTCCAGTTTCCAGTTTCCAGGCTCTAGGCTCTAGGCTCTAGGCTCTAGGCTCGGGGTCAGTACAAGGCTCTTTGCTCATGGTTCTACTCTCAGGGCTTCGCTCTCCAGGCTCCGTGCGTCCCCCCTTGAGGCTCCAGGCTCCGGTCTCCGGGCTCCGGGCTCCGGGCTCCGGGCTCCAGGCTCAAGGCTCCAGGCTCCAGGTTTCAGGCTCCAGGCTCAAGGCTCCAGGCCCCAGGGTCTTGGTCTTTTGCAGACTCCATTATCTCGGCTACCGGCTCAAGACTCTTGGCTCGGGATCAGTTCTAGGCTCCTGGCTAAAGGATCCAGGTTCCGCACTCCAGGCTCCTGGTTCCAGGCACAGGGCTCCGGGCTTGGTTTCAGTTCCATGCTCCGGACACCAAGCTCCAGCCTCTAGACTCGGGGTCAGTTTCAGGCACTGCGCATCGGGCTCCAGGCTCAAGGCTCCATGAGCCAAACTCAAAGTCAAGGCTCAAGGTTCCTTGCTGAGGGTCATTTCCAGGCTCCAGGCTCATGTCCTAAGGGATAAAGGGTTTGGATTTGGAGTAGGTTCATAGCTCCGGGCTCAAGGTTTTAGGGTCTATATTTATGGCTCAGTTCTAGGCTACAGGCTCTATGCTTCAGGCTCGTGACTACGCGTTCCAGGGTCCAGGCACCTATCTCCAGGCTCAAGTCTCCGGGTCAGTTCCATGCTCTGGGCTCAAGACTCCAGGCTCAAGGCTCTGAGGCAGTTCACTGCTCCAGTCACCAGGCTCTAGACTCCATTCTCAAGGCTCCATGCTTCAAGCTCTTGGCTCCAGGCTCCAGGCTCCAGGGTTGGGGTCATTTCCATGCTCCGGGCTCCAAGCTCTATGCTCAGAGCTCTTGGTTGGGGGTCAGGTCTAAGCTCTCTGCACCGGGCTTCAGGCCCCAGATTCAAGACTCCATGCTCCACGCTCCGGGCTTTAGGCTCCATGCTCAAAGCTCCGGGCTCCATGCTCCAAGCTCCGGGCCCCTTCCTCCGGTCACCAGGCTTCAGGCTTCAGGCTTCAACGCTTCAGGCTTCAGACTTCAGGCTTATGGCTCCGGGCTCAGTGTTAATTCGAGGCTCCGGGCTCCAGGTTTAAGTTTCAGGGTCAGTTTCAGGCTTCGTACTCCATGCTCCGTGCTCAAGGCTCTTGGTCCGTTCCAGGTCCTGGGTTCCAGCCTCCTACGTCTAGGCTCCGCATTCAATGTTCCGGGCTCTAGGCTCCAGGCACGGGGTCATTTCCATGCTCCGGGCTCCAAGCTCTATGCTCAGAGCTCTTGGTTGGGGGTCAGGTCCAAGCTCTCTGCACCGGGCTTCAGGCCCCAGATTCAAGACTCCTTGCTCCACGCTCAGGGCTTTAGGCTCCATGCTCAAAGCTCCGGGCTCCATGCTCCATGCTCCATGCTCCAAGCTCCGGGCTCCTTGCTCCGGTCACCAGGCTTCAGGATTCAGGCTTCAACGCTTCAGGCTTCAAACTTCAGGCTTACGGCTCCGGGCTCAGTGTTAATTCGAGGCTCCGGGCTCCAGGTTTAAGTTTCAGGGTCAGTTTCAGGCTTCGTACTCCATGCTCCGTGCTCAAGGCTCTTGGTCCGTTCCAGGTCCTGGGTTCCAGCCTCCTACATCTAGGCTCCGCATTCAATGTTCCGGGCTCCAGGCTCAAGGCACGGGGTCATTTCCAGGCTCCGGTCTCCAAGTTCCGGACGTGTTGTCAGTTCCAAGCTCCGGGCTCCAGGCTCCTAGTTCCAGGCTAAGTTCTTTGGGCTCAGTGTCAGTTCCAGGCTCTGGGCTCTAGGCTCAGTGGTCCACGCTCCAAGCTTCAAGTTCCAGGCTCAAGGCTACATGCTCCAGGCTCCAGGCTCGGCGCTCAAGGCTCCGGGCTCAAGGCTCTTGGCTCTTGGCTCCAGGCTCCGGGCATGGGGTAGGTTCAAAGGTCTGGGATCCAGGCTTCAGGCTCCAGGCTTCGGGTTTGGGGTAAGTTGCAGGCTCCGGGTTTCCATTCCTTGGGCTCAAGACTCCGGGCACGGGGTTTTTTTCCAGTCTCCAGGCTCAAGACTTTGGGCCTTGGGTCTTCTTCCAAGCTCCAGGCTCCATGCTCCCGGCTCAAATCTTCCGGCTCAAAGCTCATGGCTCCGGTTTGGGATCAGTTCAAGACTCCGGGTTCCAGGCCCCAGGTTCCGAAGTCAGGGTCAGTTCCAAGCTCGAACCTCCGGGCTCAAGGCTCCACAATCAAGGATCTAGGCTCTGGGCAAAGGGTAAGCTCCAGGCACCGGGCTCCAGGCTCCATTCTCGGGTTAGGTTCCAGTCTCGTGGTTCCTTGCTCTAGGCTCCGGGCTCCAGGCTTTTGGCTTGGTGTCTTCTTCCAGGCTCTAGGCTCCAGGCTTGTGACTCTAGGCTCCAGGCTCCAGGTTCCAGGCTCCAGGCTCGTGATCAGTTCGAGGCTCCGGGCTCTAGTCTCTAGGGTCCGGGTTCGGCATCAGTTCCAGGATCCGGGCTCCAGGTTCAAGGTTCCAGACTCCAAGCTCATCGATCCAGTATGCGGGCTCCGGATTAAGGGTCAGTTCCATGCACCAGTCTCCAGGCTCCAGTCTCTGGTTCAGTTCAAAGCTCCAGGCTCCTGGTTCCAGACTCCAGGCTCAGACTCAAAGCTACGGGCATGGAGTCAGTACCAAGATCCGGTCTCCAGGCGCCAGGCTTCTGGCTCGGGGTAAATTTCATGCTTGGGGTTCCACACCCAGGGCTCCAGGAAGACGGTTTTTTCCAGGCTCTTGGCTCCAGGCCTTTGGCTTGGGGTCTTCATCCAGGCTCAAGGCTCTTGGTTCAAGGCTCCCAGCTCCAGGCTCAAAGCTCCAGGCTCAAAGCTCCAGGCTCTGGGCTCAAGATCAGTTCCATACTCCGGTCTCCGGGACCGAGGTTTCGGGTTCGGGGTGTATTCCATGCTCTGGCCTTCGGGCTCCAGGCTCTGGGCTCCAGGCTTCTGGCCTGGGGTAAGTTCCATGCTTCGGGATCCACGCCCCTGGCTCCAGGCTCTTAGAACGGGGTCATTTCCACACACCGGGCTCCAGAAAACAGGTTCAAGGCTCCACACTCAGGGAGATTTCCAGGCTACGGACTCCAGGCTCCTGGGTCAGGGCTCCATACTCCTGACTCCATGCTCCAAGCTCAAGGCTCCAAGCTCCAGGCTCAAGGCTCAAGGCTCCAGGCTCAAGGCTCAAGGCTCAAGGCTCCAGGGTCTTGGTCAGTTGCAGACTTCTATTGTCCAGGTTACCAACTCAAGACTCTTGGCTCGGGATCAGTTCCAGGCTCCTGGCTAAAGGATCCAGGTTCCGCGCTCCAGGCTCCTGGTTCCAGGCAAAGGGCTCCGAGCTTGGTGTCAGTTCCATGCTCTGGGCACCAAGCTCCAGCCTCTAGACTCGGGGTCAGTTTAAGGCACTGCGCATTGGGCTCCAGGCTCCAGGCTCCAGGCTCCATGACCCAAGGTCAAGGCTTCAGTTTCCAGGCTCCTTTCCTAAGGGATCAAGGGTTTGGATTTGGAGTATGTTCCTAGCTCCGGGCTCCAGGTTTTAGGCCCCATATTTCTGGCTCAGTTCTAGGCTACAGGCTCTATGCTCCAGGCTCGTGACTACGCATTCAAGGGTCCAGTCACCTTGCTCAAGACTCCGGGCTCGGGGTCTTTTCCATGTTCCGGGCTCAAGACTCTAGGCTCATGGCTCAGAGTCAGTTCATGGCACCAGTCATCAGGCTCTTGACTCTATGCTCAAGGCTACATGCTTCAAGCTCTCTGCTCCAGGCTATAGGCTCAAGGACCAGTGTCAGTTTTTGGTCTTGGGCTCAATACTTCAGACTAAAGGCTCCGGGCTCCGGGCTCCGGGCTCAGTTTCACTTCCAGGCTCTGTGCTCCCCCGTAAAGGCTCTAGGGTCCGGGCTCCAGGCTCTTGGAATGGGGTCAGTTCCATGTTCCGGTCTCCAGGTATTTGGCTCCACTTCTCGGGCTTCGGGTCAGTTCCAGGCTACAGGATTATTAGTCCAGGTTCGTTTCTACGCGTTCTAGGCTCAAGGTTCCCAGTACAAGCCTCAAAGCTTAAGGCTAAGAGCTGAAGACTCCAGGCTCGGGGTGAGTTCCATGCTCCAGGCAAGGCTCCAAGCTCAAGGCTTGGGGTCAGTTCTAGGCTCAAGTCATCAGGCTCTAGGCTCCGGGCTCCAAGCTCCAGGCTCCAGGCTCTAGGCTCCAGTCTCCAGGCTCCAGGCTCGCGGCTCCAGGCTCCAGGCTCCAGGCTCCAGGCTCAGGGCTCCAGGCTCAGGGCTCCAGGCTCCAGACTCCAGGCTAAACACTCCAGGCTCAGTGCTCCAGGCTCCGGGCTGCGTCCTGCGGGCTGCGGGCTCAAGGCTCAAGACTAAATGCTCCGGGCTCCAGGCTCAAGCTCGGGGTCAGTTCCAGGCTCCATGCTGCATTTTTAAGGGTCATGGCTCAAGACTCCAGGCTCCTGGCTCCAAGCTCCATTCTCAACGCTCCAGGCTTAAGGCTTTAGGCTCCAGGCTTCAGGCTCCGGGCTTTGGCATGCGGGCTACGGGCTGCGTGCTGCGGCCTGCGTGCTGCGTACTTCAGGCTCCAGGGTCCGGGTTGCGGGTTCCAGGTTCAAGACTAAAGGCTCCAGGCTCCAGGCATTGGGGTCAGTTCCAAGTTCCATTCTCCTGGCTTAGGCGCAAGACTTCTTGCTCGGGGTAAGTTCCATGCTCCGGGCTCAAGGCTCCAAGCTCAAGGCTCTGGGTCAGTTCAAGGCTCAAGTAACCGGGCTCAAGGCTCCAAGCTCCATGCTCCAGGCATGGGGTCAATTCCAGTCTACGGGCTCCAGGGTCCGGCTTAAGGTTCCGTGCTCAGGGTCAGTTCCAGGCTCCTGATTCCAAGCACGGTCTCTTGGCTCCACGCTCCTTGCTCCGCGCTCCAGGCTTCAGGCTTCAGGCTTAAGGCTTCAGGCACGGGGTCAATTCCAGGCTCCAGACTCCAGGCTAAAATCTCCATGCTCACGGCTCTAGGCTCACGGCTCCATACTCCGGGCTCCAGGCTCGGGGTCAGTTCCAGGCTCTTTTCTCGTGGCCAGATCATAGCTCATGGCTCGTTGCTCTAGGCACGGGGCAAGTTTGAGGATCTGGGCTCCGCTCTCCAGGCTCCGCCCTCAGACTGAAGGCTCAAGGTTATTTGTAAGTTGCAGGCTCCCTTCTCCAGGTTATTGGCTCCAGACTCCAGGTTTGGGTTCAGTTCCAGGCACGGGGCTCCGGGCTCCGTGCTCCGGGCTCCGGGCTCCGGGCTCCGGGCTCCGGGCTCCGGGCTCCGGGCTCCGGGCTCCGAGCTCTTGGCAACGTCCTCCTGGCTCCATGTTTGGGGTCATTTCCAGGCTTACGGGCTCAAGGCTCCGGTCTTGTATTTTGTTCCAAGCTCAAGGTTCGGGGCTTCTAGCGACTGGTGAAAGGCAAAAGGAAAACCACAATGCCCAGACCTCTCGGTTTTCCTTATTTTCCGAGTAGAAGAGGCAAAAAGGTTATTTTTCAATGTTTCAGACGAGGAGAAGCTATTTTTTTTTTCACTTTTAAAAAAGAATGTTTTTGTATCAGGGAAAACTTTATGAACTGATAAGACTCGAAGAAAATGGCCATAAAACACTTATTTCTGACTTGGTTTTTGCGTTTTTCTACTTTTCTGAGTAGAAGTGGAAAAAATGTCATTTTTGAGCGTTTCAGACGATAAGAAGGTGTTTTAGTTACTTTGAGAAAAGGATGATTTTTTCTCAAACAGAACTTTGTGATCTGATAAGACTTTGAAAAAAAAAATGCCATAAAACACTTATTTCATATATGTTTTTTGTGTTTTCATGCTTTTCTGACTTTATAGGTAAAAATATAATTTTTGAGCGTTTCAGACGAAAAGAAGCTGTTTTGGTCACTTTGAGACAAGGATGTGTTTTTCTGAAGCAAAAGGTTAGGAACTGATAAGGCTTTACAAAAACGCCATAAAAAAATTATTTCTGACTGGTTTTAGTGTTTTCATACTTTTCCAAGTAGAAAAGGGAAAAAATTTCATTTTTGAGCGTTTCAGACGAAAAGAAGCTGTTTTGGTCACTTTGAAACAAGGATGTTTTGTTCTTAAGCAAAACGTTAGGAACTGATAAGGCTTAACAAAAACGCCATAAAACACTTATTTCTGACTTGTTTTTAGTGTTTTCATACTTTTCCGAGTAGAAAAGGCAAAAATGTCATTTTTGAGCGTTTCAGAAGAAAAGAAGCTGTTTTGGTCACTTTGAAACAAGGATGTCTTGTTTTTAGTGTTTTCATACTTTTCTGAGTAGAAGAGGAAAAAATGTCATTTTTCAGCGTTTCAGACGAAAAGAAGCTATTTTGGTCACGTTGAGAAAAATGTGGGTTTTTTTTCAAGCAGAACTTCATGATTTGAGAATCCTTTTACAAAAAAGCCATAAAACACTTATTTCTAACTTGTTTTTAGTTTTTTCATTCTTTTCTGAGTAGAAGAGGAAAAAATGTCATTTTTGAGTGTTTCAGAAGAAAAGAAGCTGTTTTGGTCACTTTGAGACAAAGATGTTTATTTTCAAGCAGAACTGCATGATTTGAGAATACTTTTACAAAAAAGCCATAAAACACTTATTTCTCACTTGTATTTTTTGTTTTCATTCTTTTCTGAGAAGCAGAGGGAAAATGTCATTTTCGAGCGTTTTTTTTTATTTTCACTTTGAGACAAGAACGTTTTTTCAAGACCTGAGAAGAGTTGGACAAAATAGCCATAAAACACTTCTTTTTGACTTTTTTTTTTTTTTTTTAGTGTTTTCATGCTTTATTGACTATATTGGTAAAAATGTCATTTTTGAGCGTTTCATGGAAGAAGAAGCTGATTTGGTCACTTTTGAGACAAGGTGTTTTTTTCTCAAGCAGAACGTAAAGCTTCACACTTTGTTCTGGCATTTCTCAAACCGCCCCGTGGAGATGGAAATCTGCCTCACATTACAGCCACACTCTAGCGGAAGAACTCTGTCCATGGTCCTGATTCTTTGTCTTTCTTTCTCTCTTGCTCTCTCTCCCTCTTTCCTCCAACCCCCTTCAACCTGCACACTGGCGTGGATGGACAAGGAAGAGCACTGGGAAATGTCGCACTGACCCTCTTCAGGTTTAGACCGGGACTCTGGTGAACGGTGTGGACTCTTTCTTTTTTCCAGCCCGTGTGGACTTGTTATTTTTCCAGAGACAGAAAATCGGTTAGCCTAACCCGTTTTTTAAGCTCCAGTTCTTTTCTCATCTGGAGCTGGATAACGATAAAACATGAAACCGTATGTTGAACTTTTTCATTTTTGTGTTCCAGAGAAAACCCCTGTAAGCCTAACACCTTTTTTTATGTTTAACCTCCGGGGCTCCTCCTCAACTTTATCCCGAAACCTAATCTTGTTCAAGGTCTGAATCTTTTCCCCTCTCTCCCCCTCTCTTCTCTCCGGCCCCCTGAAAGATTCTCACGGAGTTGCACCTTGAAGCTGCACATTGGCATGCCCTGAGGAGGAGGAACGCCGGGAAACGTCGCGCTGACCCGTGTCAGGATTAGGCCGGGACGGCCGGCGGACCGTGTGGACTCTGTCTTTTTTCCAGGCCTGTGTGGGACTTTGCTATTTTTCCAGACCTGTGTGGGAATCTGTTGTGTTTTTACAAAGACAGAACGCCGGTTAGCTGATCCCCTTTTTCACCTCCGGTGCTTTTCTCATCTGGAGCTGGATAATGGTAAAACTCGAACCGTATGTGGGACTTTGTTATTTTTTTTCCCAGACAGAACCCCTGTAAGCCTTTCCACTTTTGACCTCTGGTGCTTCTCTCATGTGGAGCTTGATAACGGTAAAACTCAAACCGTCTGTGGCCATTTTTCAGATCTCTGCTCCTCCTTTCCCTGGTCTTACTCTTTTTTTCTTTCTCTCTCCCACTCTTTCCTCCAGCCACCTTAAAGCTGTACACTGAGTTAAGGCATTTTTCAAACCGTCCCGTGGAGACGGAATGCTGCCCCACATTGCAGCCACACAGTGGGGGCTTAACTCTGGCCCTCCTTTCCGTTCTTCGGTGTGACTCGGGCTTCTACAAACTGATTGCACTTACTGTATTTATTGTATTTTAAATGTATTGTAATGGTATTTTATTGTGTTTTAATGGTATTTGAATTGTATTTTCTTTTTACTTTTTATTTATGCTTTGCACTGTAAAGAACTTTTTGACTGTGTCTTTGAAATGTGCTCTATCAATAAAATTTATTGACTATTTTTACTGTCTTACTCGTTCCCCCCCCCCCCTCTCTCTCCCCCTTTCTTCATCAGCCACCTTAAAGTTTCACACTTGGACTGAAAATCAAATCCTCTGGCCAGGTTAAGGTTAGGGCTGAGGCCAGGGAAGGGCCGGGGTTTTGGCTCCGGGCTCGGGCTCCGTTCCAGGGTGTAGGGTTAGGGCTGAGGCCAGGGCCAGGGTTGGGGCTCCGGGCTTTGGCTAAGTTCCAGGTTTAAGGTTAGGGCTGAGGCAGGGGTCAGGGTTAGGGCTCCGAGCTTTGGCTCCGTTCCTTGGTTTAGGCTTAGGGCTGGGGCCAGGGCAAGGGTTGGGGCTCCGGGCTCGAGCTAAGTTCCAGGGTTCGGGTTAGGGCTGTTGCCTGGGTGAGGGTAAGGGTTCCGAGCTCGGGCTCAATTACAGGCTCCAGGCTACGGGCTAAAGGCTACAGGCTCCGCGCTCAAGAATCCTGGCTTTTTTTCTTTTCCAGGCTACGAGCTCCAGGCTAAAGGCTTGAGACTCCAGGATTGGGGTCAGTTCAAGGCTCTGGACTTAAGGCTCAGGGCTCCAGGCTCCAGGCTCCAGGGACCAAGCTCGAAGCTCCCGGCTCAAGGCTCCACAATCTAGGCTCTGGGCTAAGGGTAAGCTCCAGGCTCCGGGCTCCAGAATCCAGGCTCCAGGCTCAAGGCTCCAGGCTCCAGGCTCCAGGCTCCAGGCTCCAAGTTCCAGGCTCCAGGCTCGGGTTCAGTTCCATTCTCAAGTTCCTGGCTCCAGGCTCCGGGCTCCAGGCTCCAGGCTCCAGGCTTTGGGCTTGGTGTCTTCTTCCAGGCTCTAGGCTCAATGCTCCAGACTCCAGGGTCCAGGCTCCAGGGTCGTGATAAGTTCGAGGCTCCAGGCTCTTGGCTCTTTGGTCCGGGTTAAGCGTCAGTTCCAGGGTCCGGGCTATAGGTTCCAGGTTCCAGGCTCCAGGCTCCAGGCTAATCGATCCAGTATACGGGCTGCGGATTCAGGGTCTTTACCATTCTCCAGTCTCCGGGCTCAAGTCTCCTTTTCAGTTCAAGGCTCCAGGCTCCAAGTTCCAGACTCCAGGCTCAAGGTTTCAAGTCTCCAGGCTCATTGCTCCAGGCTACGGGCATGGAGACAGTTCCAAGTTCCGGTCTGAATGCGCCAGGCTTCTTGCTCAGGGTAAGTTTCATGCTTGGGGTTCATCACCCAGGGCTCTTGGCACCAGGCATGGGGTTTTTTCCAGGCTCCAGGCTTCGGGCTCGGGGTCTTCTTCCAGGGTCAATGCTCAAGGCTCAAGGTTCAAGGCTCCCAGCTCCAGGCTCAGATCTCCAGGCTCAAAGCTCAAAGCTCAAGGCTATTGGCTCAAGATCAGTTCCCTACTCCGGTCTCAAGGACGCAGGTTTCTGGTTCGGGGTGTATTCCATGCTCTGGCCTTCGAGCTCCAGGCTCCATGCTTCTGGCTCGGGGTAAGTTCCATGCTCGGGGATCCACGCCCCTTTCTCCAGGCTCTGAGAACTGGGTCATTTCCACACTCCGGGCTCCAGAAACCAGGTTCAAGGCTCCACACTCGGGGTGAGTTCCAGGCTCCGGACTCCAGGCTCCGGGGTGAGGGCTCCAGACAAGAGACTCCAGACTTTAAGATCCAGGCTCCAGGCTCAAGGCTCCAGGCTCCACGCTCAAGGCTAACAGCTCCATGCTCACGGCTCCACATTTCTGGCTCGGGGTCAGTTCAATGCAAATGGCTCCATTTTCCAGGCTCATTGCTATGCGTTTCAGGCTCCCAGCACCAGGCTCAAGGCTGAAGGCTCAAAGCTCAAGGCTCCAGGCTCGGGGTAAGTTCCTTTCTCCGGGCTCAAATCTCCAAGCTCAAGGCTTGGGGTCAGTTCCACGCTCTAGGCTCCAGGCTCAATGCTCATGGCTTCATGGTTCAGGCTCTTGGCTCCAGGCTCAAGGCTCCAGGCTCCAGGCTCCAGGCTAAAGCCTCCAGGCTTAAGGCTCCTTTCCTAAGGGATCAAGGCTTTGGGCTTGGAGTAGGTTCGTAGCTCCGGGCTCCAAGTTTACAGCTCCATATTTCAGGCTCAGTTTCAGGATACAGGCTCTATGCTCCAGGCTCGTGACTACGCGTTCAGGGCTCCAGTCACCGTGCTCTTGGCTCAAGGCTCAAGGTTACAGCCTCGGGGTCAGTTCCATGCTCCGGGCTCAAGGCTCAAAGCTCATCGCTCTTGGTCAGTTCAATGCTCTTGGCTCCAGGCTCCATGCTCAAGGCTGAATGGTTCAGGCTCCTTGCTCAAGGCTCCAGGCTCCAGGCTCCAGGCTCCAGGCTTCAGGCTCAAGGCTCAAGGCTCCAGGCTCAGGGCTCCAGGCTCCAGGCTCCAGGCTCCAGGCTCCAGGCTCCAGGCTCAGGGCTAGGGGTCAGTTACAGGCTCAAGGCTCCAGGTTCTTCTCTCCAGGCTTCGCTCTCCAGGCTTCGGGCTGCGGGCTCATGGCTACAGGCTAATGGCTCCAGGTTATAGGCTCCAGGGTCGGGGTAAGTTCCAGGCTCCGGGCTCCATGCTTAAGGCTCTTGGCTAAAGGCTCCGGGCGCAGTATCAGTTCAAGGCTCCGTAACTTCCCCTCGAAGCCCAAGGCTCCGGGCTCCGGGCTCAAGGCTCCAGGCTCCAGGCTCAAGGCTCAAGGCTCAAGGCTCCAGGCTCCAAGCTCAAGGCTAAAGGCTCAAGGCTCCAGGCTCCAAGCACCATGTTCAAGGCTCAAGGGATTAGACTCCAGGCTTCAGAGTCCAGGCTCTAGGCTCCAGGCTCGTCATCAGTTCGAGGCTCCGGGCTCTAGGCTCTAGGGTCCGGGTTAAGCGTCAGTTCCAGGGTCTGGGCTCCAGGTTCAAGGTTCAAGGTTCCAGGTTCCAGGCTCCAGGCTCATCGATCCAGTATACGGGCGGATTCAGGGTAAGTTCCATGCTCCAGTCTCAGGGCTCTAGTCTCCTGTTCAGTTGATGGCTCCAAGTTCCAAGTTCCAGACTCCAGGCTCCAGGTTTCAAGTCTCCAGGCTCATTGCTCCAGGCTACGGGCATAGAGACAGTTCCAAGTTCCGGTCTCAATGCGCCAGGCTTCTTGCTCGGGGTAAGTTTCATGCTTGGGGTTCATCACCCAGGGCTCTAGGCACCAGGGATGGGTTTTTTTCCAGGCTCCAGGCTTTGGGCTAAGGGTCTTCTTCCAGGGTCAAGGCTCAAGGTTCAAGGCTCCCAGTTCCAGGCTCAGAACTCCAGGCTAAAAGCTCAAAGCTCAAGGCTCTTGGCTCAAGATCAGTTCCCTACTCCGGTCTCAAGAACGCAGGTTTCTGGTTCTGGGTGTAGTCCATGCTCTGGCCTTCGGGCTCCCGGCTCCATGCTTTGGGCTCGGGGTAAGTTCCATGCTCGGGGATCCACGCCCCTTTCTCCAGGCTCTGAGAACTGGGTCATTTCCAACCTCCGGGCTCCAGAAACAAGGTTCAAGGCTCCACACTCGGGGTGAGTTCCAGGCTCCGGACTCAAGGCTCCGGGGTGAGGGCTCCAGACTCAAGACTCCAGGCTCCAAGCTCCAGGCTCAAGGCTCCAGGCTCCGCTCTCCAGGCTCCATGTTTCAAGCTCTGGGATCAAGGCTTAAGGCTCCATGTTTGGGGTCAGTTCCAGGCTCCATGCTTAAGGCTCCAGGCTCGAGGCTCCGGGTTCAGTGTCAGTTCCAGGCTCCGGGCTCCCCGCTCAAAGCTCCAGGCTCCGGCCTCCGGGCTCTTGGCCTGGGGAAAGTTCCAAGCTCTGGTCTCCACATTTCTGGCTCGGGGTCAGTTCAAGGCTAATGGCTCCATTTTCCAGGCTCATTGCTATGCGTTTCAGGCTCCCGGCACCAGGCTCAAGGCTGAAGGCTCAAAGCTCAAGGCTCCAGGCTCGGGGTAAGTTCCTTGCTCCGGGCTCAAGTCTCCAAGCTCAAGGCTTGGGGTCAGTTCCACGCTCTAGGCTCCAGGCTCAATGCTCAATGCTGCATGGTTCAGGCTCTTGGCTCCTGGCTCCAGGCTCAAGGCTCCAGGCTTAAGGCTCCTATCCTAAGGGATCAAGGCTTTGGGCTTGGAGTAGGTTCGTAGCTCCGGGCTCCAAATTTCGGGCTCAGTTCCAGGCTACAGGCTCTATGCGTTAGGCTCGTGACTACGCGTTCCAGGTTCCAGTCACTGTGCTCTAGGCTAAAGTCTCTGGCCTTAAGGTTCCAGCCTCTGGGTCAGTTCCATGCTCCGGGCTCAAGGCTTAAACCTCATGGCTCTGGGTCAGTTCAACGCTCTTGGCTCCAGGCTCCATGCTCAAGGCTGCATGGTTTAGGCTCCTGGCTCCAGGCTCCAGGCTCCAGGCTCCAGGCTCCAGGCTCCAGGCTCAAGGCTCGGGGTCAGTTCCAGGCTCAAGGCTCCAGGTTCTTCTCTCCAGGCTTCGCTCTCCAGGCTCCTGGCTGCGGGCTCACGGCTACAGGCTCATGGCTCCAGGTTATAGGCTCCAGGGTCGGGGTAAGTTCCAGGCTCCAGGCTCCATGCTGAAGGCTCTGGGCTAAAGGCTCCGGGCGCAATATCAGTTCCAGGCTCCGTGACTTCCCCTTGAGGCTAAAGGCTCCGAGCTCCGGGCTCCAGGCTCAAGGCTCCAGGCTCAAGGCTAAAGGCTCAAGGCTCCAGGCTCCAAGCTCCATGTTCAAGGCTCAAGGGATTAGGCTCCAGGCTTCAGGCTCCAGGCTCGTTATCAGTTCGAGGCTCCGGGCTCTAGGCTCTAGGGTCCGGGTTTGGCCTCAGTTCCAGGGTCTGGGCTCCAGGTTCCAGGTTCAAGTTTCCAGGTTCCAGACTCATCGGTCCAGCATATGGGCAGGGAGTCAGTTCCAAGTTCCAGTTTCCCGGTTTTCAGGCGAGAGGCTTCCTGCAAGGGGTAAGTTTCACTCTTGGGGTTCCAAACCCAGGGCTCCTGGCTCCATGCACGGGGTTTTTTCCAGCCTCCGAGCTTTAGGCTTTGGGCTCGGGGGACTTCATCCAGGCTCCAGGCTCCAGGCTCAAGGTTCCAGGCTCCAGGCTACGGGCATAGAGTCAGTTCCAAGTTCCGGTCTCCCAGCTTTCAGGCGCAAGCTTCTGGCTCGGGGTGAGTTTCATGCTGTGGGTTCATCACCCAGGGCTCCAGGCTCCAGGCACGTGGTTTTTTCAAGCCTCTTCGCTCCAGGCTTTTGGCTCGGGGTCTTCTTCCAGGGTCTAGGCTCAAGGCTACAGGTTATAGGCTCCCAGCTCCAGGCTCAAACCTCCAGGCTCTTGGCTCAAGATCAGTTCCATACTTCGGTCTCCAGGAACCAGGTTTCGGGTTTGGGGTGTATTCCATGCTCTTGCCTTCGGGCTCCAGGCTCCAGGCTCCAGGCTCCAGGCTTCGGGCTCAAGGCTACAGGCTTTGGGCTCGGGGTAAGTTCCATGCTCGGGGATCCACGTTCCTGGCTCCAGGCTCAGAGAACGGGGTCAGTTCCGCACTCCAGACTCCAGAAACCAGGTTCAAGGCTCCACACTCGGGGTCAGTTCAAGGTTCTGGACTCCAGGCTCCGGGGTGAGGGCTCCAGACTCTAGCCTCCAGGCTCAAGGCTCAAGGCTAAAGGCTCAAGGCTCCACTTTCCAGGGTCCGTGTTTCAAGCTCTTTGATCCAGGCATAACGCTCCATGCTTGGGGTCAGTTCCAGGCTCCATGCTTCAGTCTCCGGGCTCAAGGCTCCGGGCTCAGTGTCAGTTCCAGGCTCCGGACTCCCCATTCAAAGCTCCAGGCTCCGGGCTCCAGGCTCTGGGCCTGGGGTTTGTTCCAAGCTCCGGTCTCCAGGTTTTAGGCTCCACATTTCTGGCTCGGGGTCTGTTCAAGGCTAATGGCTCCATTTTCCAGGCTCGTTGCTACGCTTTCCAGGCTCCCAGCTCCAGGATCAAAGCTACAGGCTCAAAGCTCCAGGCTCTGGGCTCAAGATCAGTTCCATACTTCGGTCTACAGGACACAGATTTCGGGTTAAGGGAATATTCAATGCTCTTGCCTTCTTTCTCCATGCTCCAGGCTTTGGGCTCCGGGCTTCGGCCTGCGGGTTTCGGGCTGCATACTCCATGCTCAAGGCTCCGGGCTGCAGGCTCCAGGCCCTTGACTAAAGGCTCTGGGCTCCAGGCTCCAGGTTCCAGGCTCCAGGCTCCAGGCTCAAGGCTTGGGGTCAGTTCTAGGCTCCGGGCTCCATGTTTCAGGGTCATGGCTCAAGACTCCAGGCTCCAGGATCCAGGCTCCATGCTCCATGCTCCATGCTCCATGCTCCATGCTCCATGCTCAAGGCTCCAGGCTCAAGGCTCCTCACTCCGAGCTCCAGGCCACAGAATCCAGGCTCAGGGCTCCAGGTTCCAAGGTTCAGGGTTCCAGGCTCCGCTCTCCAGGCTCCATGTTTCAAGCTCTTGGATCCAGGCAAAAGGCTCCATGCTTGGGGTCAATTCCAGGCTCTAGGCTCCAGGCTCCAGGCTCCAGGCTCCAGGCTCCAGGCTCCAGAATCCAGGCTCCAGGCTCCAGGCTCCAGGCTCCAGGCTCCAGGCTCAGGGTCAGTTCCAGGCTCAAGGCTCCAGGTTCTTCTCTCCAGGCTTCGCTCTCCAGGCTCCGGGCTTTGGGCTCATGGCTCAAGGCTCCAGGCTATTGGCTCCATGGTTGGCATCCGTTCCAGGCTCCGGGCTCAATGCTTCAGGCTCTGGGCTCAAGGCTCCGGGCTCAGTGTCAGTTCCAGGCTTTGTGCTTCCCTCTCAAGACTCCAGGCTCTGGGCTCCAGGCTACGGGCATAGAGTAAGTTCCAAGTTCCGGTCTCCCGGCTTTCAGCAGCAAGTTTCTTGCTCGGGATAAGTTTCATGCTGGGGGTTCAACACCCAGGGCTCCAGGCTCCAGGCACGAGGTTTTTTCCAGCCTCCGGGCTCAAGTCTTTGGGCTCGGGGTCTTCTTCTTGGGTCTAGGCTCAAGGCTCCAGGTTCAAGTATCCCAGCTCAAGGCTCAAAGCTCCTGGCTCTGGGCTCAAGATCAGTTCCATACTTCGGTCTCCAGGAACCAGGTTTCGGGCTCAAGGCTCCAGGCTTGTGTGCTCCAGGGTGTGTTCCATGCTCTTGCCTTCGGGCTCCAGGCTCCAGGCTTCGGGCTCAAGGCTACAGGCTTCTGGCTCAGGGTAAGTTCCATGCTCGGGGATCCACGCCCCTGGCTCCAGGCTCTGAGAACGGGGTCTTTTCCGCACTCCGGGCTCCAGAAACAGGGTTCAAGGCTCAACACTCGGGGTCAGTTCCAGGCTCCGGACTCCAGGCTCCGGGGTGAGGGCTCCAGACTCAAGCCTCCAGCCTCCAGGCTCAAGGCTCCAGGCTCCAGGCTCCAGGCTCCACGCTCAAGGCTAACAGCTCCATGCTCACGGCTCAATGCTCTGAGCTCAAGGTTCCAGGCTCGGGGTGAGTTCTAGTCTCCAGGCTGCAGGGTCCTGGCTAAAGGTTCCGTGCTCGGTGTCAGTTCCAGTCTCCGGGCTCCGGGCTCCGGGCTCCAGGTATAGGGTAATTTCATGGCTCCTAGCTGAAGACTCCAGGCTCCAGGCTCTAGACTTGGGGTCAGTACAAGGCTTTGGGCTCACGGCTCCAGGCTCGCGGCTCCATGTTCCGGACCCCAGGCTCCAAGCTCAAGGTTCTTTGTTCGGGGTCAGTTTCAGGCTCCGCGCTCCACGCTCCATGTTCAGGGCTCCGGGCTCAGAGTCATTTCTTGGCTCCGGGCTCCAAGGTCCGGACTGAAGGTCAGTTTCAGGCTCTATGCTCCAGGCTCCAAGCTCACGGCTCCATGCTACGGGATCCAGGCTTGGGGTAAGTTCCAGGGTTCGGGCTCCAGGCTCAGGGATCAAGGCTTAATGTTCATGGTCAGTTCAAGACTCCGGGTTCTTTTCTCCGGGCTAGGTGTCACTTCGAGTATCTTGGTTCCGGGCTCCAGTCTTCAAGGTCTTGGCTCTAGATTCCGCGCACAAGGCTCCAGCTCCGGGCTCCAGTCTCCAGTCTCAAGGCTTCAGGCTCCAGGCTCCAGGGTCTTGGTCAGTGGCAGACTACGTTATCCATGCTACCGGCTCAAGACTCTAGGCTCGAGATCAGTTCCAGGCTCCGGGCTTAAGGATCCAGGCTCCGCGATCAAGGCTCCTGGTTCCAGACTCCAGGCTCCAGGCTAAAGGCTCCAGGCTACGGGCATGGAGTCAGTTCCAAGATCCGGTCTTATGGCGCCAGGCTTCTTGCTTGGGGTAAGTTTCATGCACGGGGTTTTTTCGAGGCTCTGGGCTCCAGGCTTTGGGCTCGGGGTCTTCATCCAGGCTCAAGGCTCTTGGTTCAAGGCTCCCAGCTCCAGGCTCAAAGCTCCAGGTTAAAAGCTCCGGGCTCCTGGCTCAAGATCAGTTCCATACTCCGGTCTCCAGGACCCAGGTTTCAGGTTCGGGGTGTATTCCATGCTCTGGCCTTCGGGCTCCAGGCTCCAGGCTTCTGGCTCGGGGTAAGTTCCATGCTTGGGGATCAACGCCCCTTGCTCAAGGCTCTTAGAACGGGGTAATTTCAAAACTCCGGGCTCAAGAAACCAGGTTCAAGGCTCCACACTCGGGGTGAGTTCCAGGCTCCGGACTCCAGGCTCCTGGGTAAGGGCTCCAGACTCCTGACTCCATGCTCCAGTCTCTAAGCTCCAGGCTCCAGGCTCCAGGCTCCAGGCTCAAGGCTCTAGGCTCCAGGCTCCAGGTTCAAGGATCCAGGCTCCAGTCTCAAGGCTCCAGGTTCTTCTCTCCAGGCTTCGCTCTCCAGGCTCTGGGCTGTGGGCTAATGGCTCAAGGCTACAGGCTCCAGGCTATAGGCTGCACGGTCGGCGTCAGTTCCAGGCTCTG
The DNA here is from genome assembly GCF_902148855.1 of Sphaeramia orbicularis. NCBI lineage: Eukaryota > Metazoa > Chordata > Actinopteri > Kurtiformes > Apogonidae > Sphaeramia > Sphaeramia orbicularis. The sequence goes on from NC_043964.1 coordinate 45,971,934, forward strand.
GGCTCCATGCTTCAGGCTCTGGGCTCAAAGCTCCGGGCTCAGTGTCAGTTCCAGGCTCCGTGCTTCCCCCTCAAGGCTCATGGCTCCGGGCTCCGGGCTCCAGGCTCTTTTCATGGGGTCAGTTCCAAGATCTGGTCTCCAGGTTTTTGGCTTCATTTCTCGGGCTCTAGGTCAGCTCCAGGCTAAAGGCTCCATTTTCCAGGATCGTTGCTACGCGTTCAAGGCTCAAGGCTCCCAGCACCAGGTTCCAGGCTGAAGGCTCCAAGCTCAAGGCTCCACGTTAAGGGTAAGGTCCATGCTCAATGGTAAAGGGTTTAAGATCAAGGGTCCGGGTCAATTCCAGGCTGAAGTCACCGGGCTCTCCGCTGCGGGCTCCAGGCTCAAGGCGCCATGCTTCAAGCTCTTGGCTCCAGACTCATGGCTCCAGGCTCGGGGTCAGTTTCAGGCTCCGGGCTCCATCCTCCGAGGTCAGCGCTCCAGACTAAAGACTCCAGACTCCAGGCTCAAGGCTTCATGCTTAGAGCTCTTGGATCCAGGCTAAAGGCTCCATGCTCGAGGTCAGTTTCAGGCTCCAGGCTCCATGCTTCAGGTTCCGGGCTCAAGGCTCCGGGCTCAGTGTCAGTTCCAGTTTCCGGGCTCCCCGCTCAAGGCTCCGGGCTCATGGCTCTTGGCATGTGGTCAGTTCCAAGTTCCGGTCTCCAGGTTTTAGGCTCCACATTTCGGGCTCGGGGTCAGTTAAAGGCTAATGGCTCCATATTCTAGGCTCTTTGCAACGCTTTCCAGGCTCCAGGCTCCCTTCACCAGGCTGAAGGCTGAAGGCTAAAAGCTCATGGCTCAAGGCTCTGGGTAAGTTCTTTCTCCGGGCTCAAGACTCCAAGCTCAAGGCTTGGGGTCAGTTCCACGCTATAGGCTAAAGGCTCCATGCTCAAGGCTGTATGGTTCAGGCTTTTTGCTCCAGGCTCCAGGCTCCAGAAACAAGGCTCCAAGCTCAAGGCTCCAGGCTCCAGGCTCCAGGCTCCAGGCTCCAGGCTCCAGGCTCCAGGCTCCAGGCTCGGGGTCAGTTCATGGCTCAAGGCTCCAGGCTCTTCTCTCCAGGCTTCGCTCTTCAGGCTCCGGGCTGCGGGCTCCAGGCTCATGGCTCCAGGCTCCAGGCTCAAAGGCGCAAGGCTCCAGGGTCTTTTTTAGTTGAAGGCTCCGTGCTCCAGGCTACTGGCTCCAGACTCCAGGCTCGGAATATGTTTCAGGCTCCAGGCTAAAGGATCCAGGCTCCGCACTCCTGGTTTTGTGTCACTTCAATGTTCCGGGCTGCAGACTCAAGCCTCTAGGCTCGGGGTCAGTTTAAGGCACCGTACTCCAGGCTCCAGGCTCCAAGCTCCAGGCTCAAGGCTCCAGGCTCCAGGCTCCGTGCCCCAAACACCAGGTCATGATTCCAGGTTCCTTGCTGAGGAAAATTTCCCGGCTGTGGGCCCTTTGCTCCAGGCTCAGATTCATTTCTAGGCTTTGGGCTCCATGTTCTGTGCTCCAGGCTCCAGGATCCAGGCGCCAGGCTCCAGGCGCCATGCTCCGGGCTTGGGGTTAGTTAAGGGCTCCAGGCTCTAGGCTCCAGGCACCAGGCGCCATTTTCAAGGCACTGGGCTCCGGGCTCCGGGCTCCGGGCTCCGGGCTCCGGGCTCAAGGCCCCCGACTCCAGGCTCCAGGCTCCAGGTTCTGCGCTCCATTTTCCGATTTCAAGAATCCGAGCAAGGGTTAAGTTCCATGCTCCGGGCTCAGGGCTAAAGCATCCAGTCTCCATGCTTCAGATTCTGGGCTCCCTGCTAAAGGCTCATGGCTCCGCGCTCAAGGCTCCAGGCTCCAGGCTTTTGGCTTGGGGTCTTCTTCCAGGGTCTAGGCTCATGGCTGAAGGTTCAAGGCTCCCAGCTCTAGGCTCATAGCTCCAGGCTCAAAGCTCCAGGCTCTGGGCTAAAGATCAGTTCCATATTTCAGTCTCCAGGAACCAGGTTTCGGGGTGTATTCCATGCTCATGCCTTCGGGCTCCAGGTTCCAGGCTTTGGGCTCGGGGTAAATTCCATGCTCAGGGATCCACGCCCCTGGCTCCAGGCTCTGAGAACGGGGTCATTTCCACACTCCGGGCTCCAGAAACCAGGTTCAAGGCTCAACACTCGGGGTCAGTACCAGTCTCGGGACTCCAGGCTCCGGGGTAATGGCTCTAGACTCCAGACTCAAGGCTCCAGGCTCCAAGCTCAAGGCTCAAGGCTCCAGGCGCCGCTCTCCAGGCTCCATGTTTCAAGCTCTGGGATCCAGGCTTAAGGCTCCATGCTTAGGGTCAGTTTCATGCTCCATGTTATAGGCTCAGGGCTCAAGGCTCCGGGCTTATTGTCAGTTCCAGGCTCCGGGCTCCCTGCTAAAAGCTCCAGGCTCCGGGCTCCAGGCTTTGGGCCTGGGGTCAGTTCCAAGGTCCGGTCTCCAGGTTTTAGGCTCCACATTTCGGGCTTGGGGTCAGTTCAAGGCTAAAGGCTCAATTTTCCAGGCTCGTTGCTACGCGTTCCAGGCTTCAGGCTCCCAGCACCAGGCTCAAAGCTGAAGGCTAAAAGCTCAAGGCTCCGGGCTCAGGGTAAGTTCCTTGCTCCGGGCTCAAAGCTCCAAGCTCAAGGCTTGGTGTCAGTTCCACGCTCTAGGTTCCAGGCTCCACGCTCAAGGCTGCATGGTTCAGGCTCTTTGCTCCAGGCTCCAGTTTCCAGGCTCCAGGCTCTGGGCTCGAGGCTCTAGGCTCTAGGCTCAAGGCTCTAGGCTCTAGGCTCGGGGTCAGTACCAGGCTCTTGGCTCCAGGTTCTACTCTCCAGGCTTCGCTCTCCAGGCTCCGTGCGTCCCCCCTCGAGGCTCCAGGTTCCGGGCTCCGGGCTCCGGGCTCTGGGCTCCAGGCTCAAGGCTCAATGCTCCAGGCTCCGGGCTCCAGGTTTCAGGCTCCAGGCTCAAGGCTCCAGGCCCCAGGGTCTGTTGCAGGGTCTGTTGCAGACTCCGTTATCCAGGCTACCAGCTCAAGACTCTAGGCTCGGGATCAGTTCCAGGCTCCTGGCTAAAGGATCCAGGTTCCGCACTCCAGGCTCCTGGTTCAAGGCACAGGGCTCCGGGCTTGGTGTCAGTTCCATGCTCCGGACACCAAGCTCCAGCCTCTAGACTCGGGGTCAGTTTAAGGCACTGCGCATCGGGCTCCAGGCTCAAGGCTCCATGACCCAAACTCAAGGTCAAGGCTCAAGGTTCCTTGCTTAGGGTCATTTCCAGGCTCCAGGCTCATGTCCTAAGGGATAAAGGGTTTGGATTTGGAGTATGTTCATAACTCCGGGCTCAAGGTTTTAGGGTCTCTATTTATTGCTCAGTTCTAGGCTACAGGCTCTATGCTTCAGGCTCGTGACTACGCGTTCCAGGGTCCAGGCACCTATCTCCAGGCTCAAGTCTCCGGGTCAGTTCCATGCTCTGGGCTCAAAACTCCAGGCTCAAGGCTCTGAGGCAGTTCACTGCTCCAGTCACCAGGCTCTAGACTCCATTCTCAAGGCTCCATGCTTCAAGCTCTTGGCTCCAGGCTCTAGGCTCCAGGGTTGGGGTCATTTCCATGCTCCGGGCTCAAAGCTCTATGCTCAGAGCTCTTGGTTGGTGGTCAGGTCCAAGCTCTCTGCACCGGGCTTCAGGCCCCAGATTCAAGACTCCATGCTCCACGCTCCGGGCTTTAGGCTCCATGCTCAAAGCTCCGGGCTCCATGCTCCATGCTCCAAGCTCCGGGCTCCTTTCTCCGGTCACCAGGCTTCAGGCTTCAACGCTTCAGGCTTGAGAAATCAGGCTTACGGCTCCGGGCTCAGTGTTACTTCGAGGCTCTGGGCTCCAGGTTTAAGTTTCAGGGTCAGTTTCAGGCTTTGTACTTCATGCTCCGTGCTCAAGGCTCTTGGTCCGTTCCAGGTCCTGGGTTCCAGCCTCCTTCGTCTAGGCTCCGCATTCAATGTTCCGGGCTCCAGGCTCAAGGCACGGGGTCATTTCCAGGCTCCGGTCTCCAAGTTCCGGACGTGTGGTCAGTTCCAAGCTCCAGGCTCCTGGTTCCGGGCTAAGTGCTCCGGGCTCAGTGTCAGTTCCAGGCTCTGGGCTCCAGGCTCAGTTCTCCAGGCTCCAAGCTTCAAGTTCAAGGCTCAAGGCTACATCCTCCAGGCTCCAGGCAAGGCGCTCAAGGCTCCAGGCTCAAGGCTCTTGGCTCTTGGCTTGATGCTCCGGGCATGGGGTAGGTTCAAAGTTCTGGGATCCAGGCTTCAGGCTCCAGGCTTCGGGTTTGGGGTAAGTTGCAGGCTCCAGGTTTCCATTCCTTGGGCTCAAGACTCCGGGCACGGGGTTTTTTCCAGTCTCCAGGCTCAAGACTTTGGGCCTTGGGTCTTCTTCCAAGCTCCAGGCTCCATGCTCCCGGCTCAAATCTTCCGGCTCAAAGCTCATGGCTCCGGGTTTGGGATCAGTTCCAGACTCCGGGTTCCAGGCCCCAGGTTCCGAAGTCAGGGTCAGTTCCAAGCTCGAACCTCCGGGCTCAAGGCTCCACAATCAAGGATCTAGGCTCAGGGCAAAGGGTAAGCTCCAGGCACCGGGCTCCAGGCTCCATTCTCGGGTTAGGTTCCAGTCTCGAGGTTCCTTGCTCTAGTCTCCGGGCTCCAGGATTTTGGCTTGGTGTCTTCTTCCAGGCTCTAGGCTCTAGGCTCCAGGCTCGTGACTCTAGCCTCCAGGCTCGTGATCAGTTCGAGGCTCCGGGATCTAGTCTCTAGGGTCCGGGTTCGGCATCAGTTCCAGGATCCGGGCTCCAGGTTCCAGGTTCAAGGTTCCAGACTCCAAGCTCATCGATCCAGTATGCGGGCTCCGGATTTAGGGTCAGTTCCATGCTCCAGTCTCCAGGCTCCAGTCTCTGGTTCAGTTCAAAGCTCCAGGCTCCAGGCTCCAGGCTCAAGGCTCCTGGTTCCAGACTCCAGGCTCCAGGCTCAAGGCTAAAGGCTCAAAGCTACGGGCATGGAGTCAGTACCAAGATCCGGTCTCCAGGCGCCAGGCTTCTGGCTCGGGGTAAATTTCATGCTTGGGGTTCCACACCCAGCGCTCCAGGCAGAGGGTTTTTTCCAGGCTCTTGGCTCCAGGCCTTTGGCTCGGGGTCTTCATCCAGGCTCAAGGCTCTTGGTTCAAGGCTCCCAGCTCCAGGCTCAAAGCTCCAGGCTCAAAGCTCCAGGCTCTGGGCTCAAGATCAGTTCCATACTCCGGTCTCCGGGACCCAGGTTTTGGGTTTGGGGTGTATTCCATGCTCTGGCCTTTGGCTCCAGGCTCCAGGCTTCTGGCCTGGGGTAAGTTCCATGCTTTGGGATCAACGCCCCTGGCTCCAGGCTCTGAGAACGGGGTCATTTCCACACACCGGGCTCCAGAATCCAGGTTCAAGGCTCCACACTCAGGGTGATTTCCAGGCTACGGACTCCAGGCTCCTGGGTTAGGACTCCATACTCCTGACTCCATGCTCCAAGCTCAAGGCTCCAGGCTCAAGGCTCAAGGCTCCAGGCTCAAGGCTCCAGGCTCTTGGGTCTTGGTCAGTTGCAGACTTCCATTGTCCAGGTTACCGGCTCAAGACTCTAGGCTCGGGATCAGTTCCAGGCTCCTGGCTAAAGGATCCAGGTTCTGCGCTCCAGGCTCCTTGTTCCAGGCACAGGGCTCCGAGCTTGGTTTCAGTTCCATGCTCTGGGCACCAAGCTCCAGCCTCTTGACTCGGGGTCAGTTTAAGGCACTGCGCATCGGGCTCCAGGCTCCATGACCCAAGGTCAAGGCTTCAGGTTCCAGGCTCCTTTCCTAAGGTATCAAGGGTTTGGATTTTGAGTATGTTCCTTGCTCCGAGCTCCAGGTTTTAGGCTCCATATTTCTGGCTCAGTTCTAGGCTACAGGCTCTATGCTCCAGGCTCGTGACTACGCATTTAAGGGTCCAGGCACCTTACTCAAGGCTCCGGGCTGGGGGTCTTTTCCATGTTCCGGGCTTAAGACTCCAGGCTCAAGGCTCAGAGTCAGTTCATGGCTCCAGTCACCAGGCTCTAGACTCCGTGCTCAAGGCTACATGCTTCAAGCTCTCTGCTCCAGGCTATAGGCTCAAGGACCAGTGTCAGTTTCAGGCCTCAGGCTCAATACTTCAGGCTCCGGACTCTAGGCTCCGGGCTCAGTTTCACTTCCAGGCTCTGTGCTCCCCCCTCAAGGCTCTAGGGTCCGGGCTCCAGGCTCTTGGAATGGGGTCAGTTCCATGTTCCGGTCTTCAGGTATTTGGTTCCACTTCTCGGGCTTCGGGTCAGTTCCAGGCTACATGATCAATAGTCCAGGTTCGTTTCTACGCGTTCCAGGCTCAAGGTTCCCAGTACATGGCTCAAAGCTTAAGGCTAAGAGCTGAAGACTCCAGGCTCGGGGTGAGTTCCATGCTCCGGGCTACAGGCTCCAGGCTCAAGGCTCTAGGCTCTAGGCCCTAGGCTCCAGGCTCCAGGCTCCAGGCTCCAGGCTCAGGGCTCCAGGCTCCAGACTCCAGGCTAAATACTCCAGGCTCAGTGCTCCAGGGCTGGCTCCGGGCTGCATCCTGCGGGCTGCGGGCTGCGTGTTCCAGGCTTCGGGCTGCGGGCTCAAGGCTCAAGACTAAATGCTCCGGGCTCCAGGCTCAAGCTCGGGGTCAGTTCCAGGCTCCATGCTGCATTTTTAAGGGTCATGGCTCAAGACTCCAGGCTCCCGGCTCCTGGCTCCAAGCTCCATTCTCAAGGCTCCAGGCTTAAGGCTTTAGGCTCCAGGCTTAAGGCTCCGGACTGCGGGCTACGGGCTGCGTGCTGCGTACTTCAGGCTCCAGGCACCGGGTTGCGGGTTCTAGGTTCAAGACTAAAGGCTCCGGGCTCCAGGCTCCAGGCATTGGGGTCAGTTCCAAGTTCCAGTCTCAGGCGCAAGACTTCTTGCTCGGGGAAAGTTCCATGCTCCGGGCTCAAGGCTCCAAGCTCAAGGCTCTGGGTCAGTTCAAGGCTCAAGTAACCGGGCTCAAGGCTCCAAGCTCCATGCTCCAGGCATGGGGTCAATTCCAGTCTACGGGCTCCAGGGTCCGGCTTAAGGTTCCGTGCTCAGGGTCAGTTCCAGGCTCCTGATTCCAAGCACGGTCTCTTGGCTCCACGCTCCTTGCTCCGCGCTCCAGGCTTCAGGCTTAAGGCTTCAGGCACGGGGTCAATTCCAGGCTCCAGACTCCAGGCTAAAATCTCCATGCTCACGGCTCTAGGCTCACGGCTCCATACTCAGGGCTCCAGGCTCGGGGTCAGTTCCAAGGCTCTTTTCTCGTGGCCAGATCCAAGCTCATGGCTCGTTGCTCTAGGCACGGGGCAAGTTTGAGGATCTGGGCGCCGAACTCCAGTCCTTAAGGCCGTGGCTCTCACCTCCGCTCTCCAGGCTCCGCCCTCAGACTCAAGGCTCAAGGTTATTTGTAAGTTGCAGGCTCCCTTCTCCAGGTTATCGGCTCCAGACTCCAGGTTCGGGTTCAGTTCCAGGCACGGGGCTCCGGGCTCCGGGCTCCGGGCTCCGGGCTCCGGGCTCCGGGCTCTTGGCAACGGCCTCCTGAGTCCATGTTTGGGGTCATTTCCAGGCTTACGGGCTCAAGGCTCCGGTCTCGTATTTAGTTCCAAGCTCAAGGTTCGGGGCTTCTAGCGACCGGCGAAAGGCAAAAGGAAAACCACAATGCCCAGACCTCTCGGTTTTCCTTATTTTCCGAGTAGAAGAGGCAAAAAGGTTTTTTTTCAATGTTTCAGACGAGGAGAAGCTGGGTTTTTTTTTTCCACTTTTAAAAAAGAATGTTTTTTTATGAGGGAAAACTTTATGAACTGATAAAACTCGAAGAAAATGGCCATAAAACACTTATTTCAGACTTGGTTTTTGCGTTTTTCTACTTTTCTGAGTAGAAGTGGAAAAAATGTCATTTTTGAGCGTTTCAGACGATAAGAAGGTGTTTTAGTCACTTTGAGAAAAGGATGATTTTTCTCAAACATAACTTTGTGATCTAATAAGACTTTGACAAAAAATGCCATAAAACACTTATTTCATATATGTTTTTTGTGTTTTCATGCTTTTCTGACTTTATAGGTAAAAATATAATTTTCCAGCGTTTTACACGATAAGAAGCTGTTTTGGTCACTTTGAGACAAGGATGTTTTTTTTTCAAGCAGAAATTTGTGATTTGAGAATACTTTTACAAAAAAGCCATAAAACACTTATTTCTGATTTGTTTTTTGTGTTTTCATGCTTTACTGTGTAGAAGAGGCAAAAATGTCATTTTTGAGCTTTTCAGACGATAAGGAGCTGTTTTTGTCACTATGAGACAAGGAAGCTTTTTTTCTTAAGCAAATCGTCATGATTTTAGAATACTTTTACAAAAAAGCTATAAAATACTTATTTCTAACTTGTTTTTAGTGTTTTCATGCGTTTCTGTGTAGAACAGGAAAAAATGTCATTTTTGAGCGTTTCAGACGAAAATAAGCTGTTTTGGTCACTTTGAGACAAGGATTTTTTTTTCTGAAGCAAAACGTTTGGAACTGATAAGGCTTTACAAAAACGCCATAAAAAAATTATTTCTGACTATTTTTTAGTGTTTTCATACTTTTCCGAGGAGAAAAAGGGGAAATTTTCATTTTTGAGCGTTTCAGACGAAAAGAAGCTGTTTTGGTCACTTTGAGACAAGGATGTTTTTTTTCTCAAGCAAAACGTTAGGAACTGATAAGGCTTTACAAAAATGCCATAAAACACGTATTTTTGGCATGTTTTTAGTGTTTTCATACTTTTCTGAGTAGAAGAGGCAAAAATGTCATTTTTGAGCGTTTCAGACGAAAAGAAGCTGTTTTTGGTCACTTTGAGACAGAGATGTTTATTTTCAAGCAGACCTTCATGACTTGAGAATACTTTTACAAAAACGCCATAAAACACTTATTTTCGTATTTTTTGTTTTCATTCTTTTCTGAGAATAAGAGGAAAAATGTCATTTTCAAGCGTTTTTTTTTTTTTTCACTTTGAGACAAGAACGTTTTTTCAAGATCTGAGAAGAGTTGGACAAAATAGCCATAAAACACTTCTTTTTGACTTTTTTTTTTTTTTTTTTAGTGTTTTTATGCTTTATTGACTATATTGGTAAAAATGTCATTTTTGAGCGTTTCATGGAAGAAGAAGCTGATTTGGTCACTTTTGAGACAAGGTGTTTTTTTCTCAAGCAGAACGTAAAAAGCTTCACACTTTGTTCTGGCATTTCTCAAACCGCCCCGTGGAGATGGAAATCTGCCTCACATTACAGCCACACTCCAGCGGAAGAACTCTGTCCATGGTCCTGATTCTTTGTCTTTCTTTCTCTCTTGCTCTCTCTCCCTCTTTCCTCCAACCCCCTTCAACCAACACACTGGCGTGGATGGACAAGGAAGAGCACTGGGAAATGTCGCACTGACCCTCTTCAGGTTTAGACCGGGACGGCTGGTGAACGGTGTGGACTCTTTCTTTTTTCCAGCCCGTGTGGACTTGTTATTTTTCCAGAGACAGAAAACCGGTTAGCCTAACCCGTTTTTTAACCTCCAGTTCTTTTCTCATCTGGAGCTGGATAACGATAAAACATGAACCGTATGTTTAACTTTGTTATTTTTGTGTTCCAGAGAAAACCCCTGTAAGCCTAACACCTTTTTTATGTTTAACCTCCGGGGCTTCTCCTCAACTTTAGCCCAAAACCTAACCTTGTTCCAGGTCTTAATCTTTTCCCCTCTCTCCCCCTCTCTTCTCTCCGGCCCCCTGAAAGCTGCTCACGGAGTTGCACCTTGAAGCTGCACACTGGCATGCCCTGAGGAGGAGGAACGCCGGGAAACGTCGCGCTGACCCGTGTCAGGATTAGGCCGGGAGTGCCGGTGGACTGTGTGGACTCTGTCTTTTTTCCAGGCCTGTGTGGGACTTTGCTATTTTTCCAGACCTGTGTGGGAATCTGCTGTGTTTTTACAAAGACAGAACGCCGGTTAGCTGATCCCCTTTTTCACCTCCGGTGCTTTTCTCATCTGGAGCTGGATAATGGTAAAACTCGAACCGTATGTGGGACTTTGTTATTTTTTTTTCCCAGATAGAACCCCTGTAAGCCTTACCACTTTTTGACCTCTGGTGCTTCTCTCATGTGGAGATAACGGTAAAACTCAAACCGTCTGTGGCCATTTTTCAGATCTCTGCTCCTCCTTTCCCTGGTGTTACTCTTTTTTTCTTTCTCTCTCCCACTCTTTCCTCCAGCCACCTTAAAGCTGTACACTGAGTTAAGGCATTTTTCAAACCGTCCCGTGGAGACGGAATGCTGCCCCACATTGCAGCCACACAGTGGGGGCTTAACTCTGGCCCTCCTTTCCTGTCTTCGGTGTGACTCGGGCTTCTACAAACTGATTGCACTTGCTGTATTTATTGTATTTTAAATGTATTGTAATGGTATTTTATTGTATTTTAATGGTATTTGAATTGTATTTTCTTTTTACTTTTTATTTATGCTTTGCACTGTAAAGAACTTTTTGACTGTGTCTTTGAAACGTGCTCTTTCAATAAAATTTATTGACTATTTTTCCCACTTACTGTCTTACTCGTTTCCCCCCCCCCATCTCCCCCTTTCTTCACCAGCCACCTTAAAGCTTTACACTTGGACTGAAAATCAAATCCTCTGGCCCGGTTAAGGTTAGGGCTGAGGCCAGGGAAGGGCCGGGGTTTTTGCTCCGGGCTCGGGCTCCGTTCCAGGGTGTAGGGTTAGGGCTGAGGCCAGGGCCAGGGTTGGGGCTCCGGGCTTTGGCTAAGTTCCAGGTTTATGGTTAGGGCTGAGGCAGGGGTCAGGGTTAGGGCTCCGAGCTTTGGCTCCGTTCCTTGGTTTAGGGTTAGGGCTGAGGCCAGGGCAAGTGTTGGGGCTCCGGGCTCAAGCTAAGTTCCAGGGTTCGGGTTAGGGCTGTTGCCTGGGTGAGGGTAAGGGTTCTTAGCTCGGGCTCAATTTCAGGCTCCAGGCTCTAGTCTCCGGGCTCCGGGCTCCAGGCTCCAGGCTCCGGGCTCCGGACTTCGTGCTACGGGCTAAAGGCTACAGGCTCCGCGCTCAAGAATCCTGGCTTTTTGTCTTTTCCAGGCTACGAGCTCCAGGCTAAAGACTCCAGACTCCAGGATTGGGGTCAGTTCAAGGCTCTGGACTTAAGGCTCCAGGCTCCAGGCTCCAGGCTTCAGGCTCAAGGCTCCAGGCTCCAGGCTCCAGGTTCCAAGCTCGAAGCTCCCGGCTCAAGGCTCCACAATACAGGCTCTGGGCTAAGGGTAAGCTCCAGGCTCTGGGCTCCAGGCTCCAGAATCCAGGCTCAAGGCTCCAGGCTCCAGGCTCCATGCTTCAGGCTCCGGGCTCAAGGCTCTGGGCCCAGTGTCAGTTCCAGGCTCCGGGCTCCCCATTCAACGCTCCAGGATCCGGGCTCAAGGCTCTGGGCCTGGCGTCAGATCCAAGCTCCGGTCTCCAGGTTTTAGGCTCCACATTTCTGGCTCGGGGTCAGTTCAAGGCTAATGGCTCCATTTTCCAGGCTCGTTGCTACGCGTTCAAGGCTCCCAGCTCCAGGCTTAAAGCTCCAGGCTCAATGCTCCAGGCTCTGGGCTCAAAATCAGTTTCATACTTCGGTCTACAGGAAACAGGTTTCGGGTTCAGAGAATATTCCATGCTCTTGCCTTCTGGCTCCAGGCTCCAGGCTTTGGCCTGCGGCCTGCGGGTTTCAGGCTGCGTACTCCATGCTCCAGGCTCCGGGCTGCAGGCTCCAGGCCCAAGACTAAAGGCTCTGGGCTCCAGGCTCCAGGCTTGGGGTAAGTTCCAGGCTCCGGGCTCCATGTTTCAGGGTCATGGCTCAAGACTCCAGGATCCAAGCTCCATTCTCAAGGCTCCAGATTCCAGGCTCAAGGCTCCCAACTCCAGGCTCCAGGCTCCAGGCTGTAGGTTCTGCGCTCCATTTTCCGATTTCAAGAATCCGAGCAAGGGTTTAGTTCCATGCTCCGGGCTCAGGGCTCAAGCCTCCAGTCTTAAGGCTTCAGATTCTTTGCTCCCTGCTCAAGTCTCCGGGCTCCAGGCTTCGGGCTTTGGGGCAGTTCTTATCTCCAGGGACCAGGCTTCAGGCTCCAGGCTTTAGGCTCTGGGTAAGTTCCAGCTCCGGGCTCAAGTCTCTGGGCCCCAGGCTGCAGGTTCTTGGAACCAGGCTCCAGGTTCCAGACAGCGCGTTCCAGGATCGGGGATCAGGATAAGTTTGAGGCTCTGGGCTCAAGGCTCTTGGATCAGTGTCAGTATGTTGCTCCGGGCTCAACTTTGCAGGCTCCAGGTTCCATTCTCCATGCTCCATGCTCCAGGCTCCAGGCTCCGCGTTCCTTCCTCCGGGATCAATTCTTTGGGCTCGGAGTATGTTTGTGGCGCCGGGCTCCCGGTTTTATGCTCCATTTTTGGGCACAGTTCCAAGCTACAGGTTCGATTCTCCAGGTTCGTGACAACACGTTCCAGTCTAATGGCACCAGGCTCAAGGTTCAAGGCTCCGGTCTCCAGGCTCAAGCCTCGGGGTCAGTTCCATGCTCCAGGCTCAAGGCTCAGGGTCATTTCATGGCTCCAGTCACCAGGCTCTAGACTCCAGGCTCAAGGCTCCATGCTTCATGCTCTGGGCTCCAGGCTATAGGCTCCAGGGTCGGGGTCAGTTCCAGGCTTCCTGCTCCATGCTTCAGGATCTGGGCTCAAGGCTCCGGGCTCAGTGTTAGTTCCAGTTTCCGTGATCCCCCCTCAAGGCTCCAGGCTCTGGGCTCCAGGCTCTTGGCATGGGTTCAGTTCTAAGATCTGGTCTCCAGGTTTTAGGCTCCACTTCTTGGGCTCGAGATCAGTTCCCGGCAAAAGGCTCCATAGTCTAGGTTCGTTGCTACATGTTCCAGGTTCAAGGCTCCCAGCACCAGGCTCCAGGCTGAAGGCTCCAAGCTCAAGGCTCCAGGCTCCGGGTAAGTTCCATGCTCCAGGGTAAAGGCTCCAAGCTCAAGGCTCGAGGTCAAATCCAGGCTCAGGTCACCGGGCTCTAGGCTCCGGGCTCCAGGCTCAAGGTGCCATGCTTCAAGCTCTTGGCTCCAGGCTCCAGGCTCGGGGTCAGTGCCAGGCTCCGGGCTAAATGCTCCGGGGTCAGGGCTCAAGACTCCAGGATCCATGCTCCAGGCTCCGCTCTCCAGGCTCCATGCTTCAAGCTTTGGGATCCAGGCTAAAGGCTCCATGCTCGGGGTCAGTTCCAGGCTCCATGCGTCAGGCGTCGGTCTCAGTGTCAGTTCCAGGCTGCGGAATCCCCGCTAAAGGCTCCAGGCTCTGGGCATGGGGTCAGTTCAAAGTTCCCGTCTCCAGGTTTAAGGCTCCACATTTTGGGCTCGGAGTTAGTTCAAGGCTAATGGCTCCATTTTATAAGCTCGTTGCTATGCGTTCCAGGCTCCAGGCACCCGGCACGAGGTTTTTTCTAGGCTCTGGGCTTCTGGCTTTTTGCTTGGGGTCTCCTTCCAGGCTCTAGGCTTCATGCTCATGGCTTCAGGCTCCAAGCTCAAAGCTCCAGGCTCCAGGCTCCATGCTCCAGGTTCAAAGCTCCAGGCTCAAAGCTCCAGGCTCTATGCTCGGGATCAGTTAAAGGCTCCGTGCACAAGGACCCAGGAATTTGGTTCAGGGTGTATTCCATGCTCTGGCCTGTGGGCTCCAGACTCCAGGCTCCGGTAATTTGGTCAGGTCAAAGTTCCGGTCTCCAAGCTTAAGGCTCCAGGCTTCGGGCTCAGGCTAAGTTCCATGCTCGGGGTTCCACGCCCTGTGCTCCAGGCTCTGGGAACAGGGTCATTTCCACGCTCCGGGCTCCAGAATCCAGGCTCCGGACTTGGAGTCAGTTCCAGGCTCCAGCCTCCAGGCTCCAGGCTCAAGGCTCCAAGCTCCAGGCTCCAGGCTCCAGGCTCAAGGCTCACAGCTCCACGCTCACGGCTCAATGCTCCGAGCTCAGGGGTCCATACTCGGGGTGAGTTCAAGTCTCCTGGCTGCAGGGTCCTTGCTTAAGGTTCCGTGCTCGTGGTCAGTTCCAGTCTCCGGGCTCCGGGCTCCAGGCACAGGGTCATTTCCAGGCTCCTGGCTCAAGACTCCAGGCTCCAGGCTCTGGACTTGGGGTCAGTACAAGGCTTTGGGCTCACGGCTCCAGGCTCACGGCTCCATGCTCCGGACCCCAGGCTCCAAGCTCAAGGTTCTTTGTTCGGGGTCAGTTCCAGGCTCCGCGCTCCACGCTCCATGTTCAGGGCTCCGGGCTCAGGGTCATTTCTTGGCTCCGGGCTCCAAGGTCCGGACTGAAGGTCAGTAACAGGCTCTATGCTCCAGGCTCCAAGCTCACGGCTCCATGCTACGGGATCCAGGCTTAGGGTAAGTTCCAGGGTTCGGGCTCCAGGCTCAGGGATCAAGGCTTAATGTTCATGGTCAGTTCAAGACCATGAACTGAGGTTCTTTTCTCTGGGCTAGGGGTCACTTCGAGTATCTTGGTTCCGGGCTCTAGTATTTTAAGGTCTTGGCTCTAGATTCTGCGCACAAGGCTCCTGCTCCGGGCTCCAGTCTCAAGGCTTCAGGCTCCAGGCTCCAGGCTCCAGGCTCCAGGCTCCAGGGTCTTGGTCAGTTGCAGACTCCATTATCCAGGCTACCGGTTCAAGACTCTAGGCCCGAGATCAGTTCCAGGCTCCGGGCTAAAGGATCCAGGCTCCGCGATCAAGGCTCCTGGTTCCAGACTCCAGGCTCCAGGCTCAAGTCTCCAGGCTAAAGGCTCCAGGCTACGGGCATGGAGTCAGTTCCAAGATCCGGTCTCCAGGCGCCAGGCTTCTGGCTTGGGGTAAGTTTCATGCTTGGGGTTCCACACCCAGGGCTCCAGGCACGGGGTTTTTTCGAGGCTCTGGGCTCCAGGCTTTGGGCTCGGGGTCTTCATCCAGGCTCAAGGCTCTTGGTTCAAGGCTCCCAGCTCCAGGCTCAAAGCTCCAGGTTAAAAGCTCCGGTCTCCTGGATCAAGATCAGTTCCATACTCCGGTCTCCCGGACCCAGGTTTCGGGTTCGGGGTGTATTCCATGCTCTGGCCTTCGGGCTCCAGGCTCCAGGCTTCTGGCTCGGGGTAAGTTCCATGCTTGGGGATCAACGCCCCTTGCTCCAGGCTCTGAGAACGGGGTAATTTCCACACTCCGGGCTCCAGAAACCAGGTTCAAGGCTCCACACTCGGGGTGAGTTCCAGGCTCCGGACTCCAGGCTCCTGGGTAAGGGCTCCAGACTCCTGACTCCATGCTCCAGGCTCTAAGCTCCAGGCTCCAGGCTCCAGGCTCCAGGCTCCAGGCTCCAGGCTCAAGGCTCCAGGCTCCGCTCTCCAGGCTCCATTTTTCAAGCTCTGGGAACCAAGCTAAAGGCTCCATGCTTAGGGTCAGTTTCAGGCTAAAGGCTCCAGGCTCTAGGCTTTAGGCTCCAGGCTCCAGGCTCCAGGCTCCAGGCTCAAGGATCCAGGCTCCAGGCTCCAGGCTCAAGGCTCCAGGTTCTTCTCTCCAGGCTTTGCTCTCCAGGCTCTGGGCTGTGGGCTAATGGCTCAAGGCTACAGGCTCAAGGCTCCAGGCTATAGGCTGCAGGGTCGGCGTCAGTTCCAAGCTCCGGGCTCCATGCTTCAGGCTCTGGGCTCAAAGCTCCGGGCTCAGTGTCAGTTCCAGGCTCCAGGCTCCAGGCTCTTTTCATGGGGTCAGTTCCAAGATCTGGTCTCCAGGTTTTTGGCTTCATTTCTCGGGCTCTAGGTCAGCTCCAGGCTAAAGGCTCCATTTTCCAGGATCGTTGCTACGCGTTCAAGGCTCAAGGCTCCCAGCACCAGGTTCCAGGCTGAAGGCTCCAAGCTCAAGGCTCCACGTTAAGGGTAAGTTCCATGCTCAAGGGTAAAGGCTTAAAGATCAAGGCTCCGGGTCAATTCCAGGCTGAAGTCACCGGGCTCTCCGCTGCGGGCTCCAGGCTCAAGGCGCCATGCTTCAAGCTCTTGGCTCCAGACTCATGGCTCCAGGCTCAGGGTCAGTTTCAGGCTCCGGGCTCCATCCTCCGAGGTCAGCGCTCCAGACTAAAGACTCCAGACTCCAGGCTCAAGGCTCCATGCTTAGAGCTCTTGGATCCAGGCTAAAGGCTCCATGCTCGAGGTAAGTTTCAGGCTCCAGGCTCCATGCTTCAGGTTCCGGGCTCAAGGCTCCGGGCTCAGTGTCAGTTCCAGTTTCCGGGCTCCCCGCTCAAGGCTCCGGGCTCATGGCTCTTGGCATGTGGTCAGTTCCAAGTTCCGGTCTCCAGGTTTTAGGCTCCACATTTCGGGCTCGGGGTCAGTTAAAGGCTAATGGCTCCATATTCTAGGCTCATTGCAACGCTTTCCAAGCTCCAGGCTCCCTTCACCAGGCTGAAGGCTGAAGGCTAAAAGCTGATGGCTCAAGGCTCTGGGTAAGTTCTGTCTCCGGGCTCAAGACTCCAAGCTCAAGGCTTGGGGTCAGTTCCACGCTATAGGCTAAAGGCTCCATGCTCCAGGCTGTATGGTTCAGGCTTTTTGCTCCAGGCTCCAGGCTCCAGAAACAAGGCTCCAAGCTCAAGGCTCGAGGCTCCAGGCTCCAGGCTCCAGGCTTGGGGTCAGTTCATGGCTCAAGGCTCCAGGCTCTTCTCTCCAGGCTTCGCTCTTCAGGCTCCGGGCTGCGGGCTCCAGGCTCATGGCTCCAGGCTCCAGGCTCAAAGGCGCAAGGCTCCAGGGTCTTTTTTAGTTGATGGCTCCGTGCTCCAGGCTACTGGCTCCAGACTCCAGGCTCGGAATATGTTTCAGGCTCCAGGCTAAAGGATCCAGGCTCCGCACTCCTGGTTTTGGGTCACTTCAATGTTCCGGGCTGCAGACTCAAGCCTCTAGGCTCGGGGTCAGTTTCAGGCACCGTACTCCAGGCTCCAAGCTCCAGGCTCAAGGCTCCAGGCTCCAGGCTCCGTGCCCCAAACAACAGGTCATGATTCCAAGTTCCTTGCTGAGGAAAATTTCCAGGCTGTGGGCCCTTTGCTCCAGGCTCAGATTCATTTCTAGGCTTTGGGCTCCATGTTCTGTGCTCCAGGCTCCAGGCGCCATGCTCCGGGCTTGGGGTTAGTTAAGGGCTCCAGGCTCTAGGCTCCAGGCGCCAGGCGCCATTTTCAAGGCACTGGGCTCCGGGCTCCGGGCTCCAGGCTCCCGACTCCAGGCTCCAGGCTCCAGGTTCTGCGCTCCATTTTCCGATTTCAAGAATCCGAGCAAGGGTTAAGTTCCATGCTCTGGGCTCAGGGCTAAAGCCTCCAGTCTCCATGCTTCAGATTCTGGGCTCCCTGCTAAAGGCTCATGGCTCCGCACTCAAGGCTCCAGGCTCCAGGCTCCAGGCTTTTGGCTTGGGGTCTTCTTCCAGGGTCTTGGCTCAAGGCTGAAGGTTCAAGGCTCCCAGCTCTAGGCTCATAGCTCCAGGCTCAAAGCTCCAGGCTCTGGGCTCAAGATCAGTTCCATATTTCAGTCCCCAGGAACCAGGTTTCGGGGGGGAAATTCCACGCTCTGGCCTTCGGGCTCCAGGCTCCAGGCTCCAGGCTTCGGGCTCGGGGTAAATTCCATGCTCAGGGATCCACGCCCCTGGCTCCAGGCTCTGAGAACGGGGTCATTTCCACACTCCGGGCTCCAGAAACCAGGTTCAAGGCTCAACACTCGGGGTCAGTTCCAGTCTCGGGACTCCAGGCTCCGGGGTGATGGCTCTAGACTCCAGACTCAAGGCTCCAGGCTCCAGGCTCAAGGCTCAAGGCTCAAGGCTCCAGGCGCCGCTCTCCAGGTTCCATGTTTCAAGCTCTGGGATCCAGGCTTAAGGCTCCATGCTTAGGGTCAGTTCCAGGCTCCATGCTATAGGCTCAGGGCTCAAGACTCCGGGCTTATTGTCAGTTCCAGGCTCCGGGCTCCAAGCTTAGAGCTCGTGGATCCAGGCTAAATGCTCCATGCTCGAGGTCAGTTTCAGGCTCCAGGCTCCATGCTTCAGGTTCCGGGCTGAAGGCTCAGTGTCAGTTCCAGTTTCCGGGCTCCCCGCTCAAGGCTCCGGGCTCATGGCTCTTGGCATGTGGTCAGTTCCAAGTTCCGGTCTCCAGGTTTTAGGCTCCACATTTCGGGCTCGGGGTCAGTTCAAGGCTAATGGCTCCATTTTCCAGGCTTGTTGCTACGCGTTCCAGGCTTCAGGCTCCCAGCACCAGGCTCAAGGCTGAAGGCTAAAAGCTCAAGGCTCCGGGCTCAGGGTAAGTTCCTTGCTCCGGGCTCAAAGCTCCAAGCTCAAGGCTTGGTGTCAGTTCCACGCTCTAGGCTCCAGGCTCCACGCTCAAGGCTGCATGGTTCAGGCTCTTTGCTCCAGGCTCCAGTTTCCAGGCTCCAGGCTCTAGGCTCTAGGCTCTAGGCTCTAGGCTCTAGGCTCTAGGCTCTAGGCTCTAGGCTCTAGGCTCTAGGCTCTAGGCTCGGGGTCAGTACCAGGCTCTTGGCTCATGGTTCTACTCTCCAGGCTTCGCTCTCCAGGCTCCGTGCGTCCCCCCTCGAGGCTCCGGGCTCCGGTCTGCGGGCTCCGGGCTCCGGGCTCCGGGCTCCGGGCTCCGGGCTCAAGGCTCCAGGCTCCAGGCTCCAGGCTCCAGGTTTCAGGCTCCAGGCTCAAGGCTCCAGGCCCCAGGGTCTTGGTCTTTTGCAGACTCCATTATCTCGGCTACCGGCTCAAGACTCTTGGCTCGGGATCAGTTCTAGGCTCCTGGCTAAAGGATCCAGGTTCCGCACTCCAGGCTCCTGATTCCAGGCACAGGACTCCGGGCTTGGTTTCAGTTCCATGCTCCGGACACCAAGCTCCAGCCTCTAGACTCGGGGTCAGTTTCAGGCACTGCGCATCGGGCTCCAGGCTCAAGGCTCCATGAGCCAAACTCAAGGTCAAGGCTCAAGGTTCCTTGCTGAGGGTCATTTCCAGGCTCCAGGCTCATGTCCTAAGGGATAAAGGGTTTGGATTTGGAGTAGGTTCATAGCTCCGGGCTCAAGGTTTTAGGGTCTATATTTATGGCTCAGTTCTAGGCTAAAGGCTCTATGCTTCAGGCTCGTGACTATGCGTTCCAGGGTCCAGGCACCTATCTCCAGGCTCAAGTCTCCGGGTCAGTTCCATGCTCTGGGCTCAAGACTCCAGGCTCAAGGCTCTGAGGCAGTTCACTGCTCCAGTCACCAGGCTCTAGACTCCATTCTCAAGGCTCCATGCTTCAAGCTCTTGGCTCCAGGCTCCAGGCTCCAGGGTTGGGGTCATTTCCATTCTCCGGGCTCCAAGCTCTATGCTCAGAGCTCTTGGTTGGGGGTCAGGTCCAAGCTCTCTGCACCGGGCTTCAGGCCCCAGATTCAACACTCCATGCTCCACGCTCCGGGCTTTAGGCTCCATGCTCAAAGCTCCGGGCTCCATGCTCCAAGCTCCGGGCTCCTTGCTCCGGTCACCAGGCTTAAGGCTTCAGGCTTCAACGCTTCAGGCTTCAGACTTCAGGCTTATGGCTCCGGGCTCAGTGTTAATTCGAGGCTCCGGGCTCCAGGTTTAAGTTTCAGGGTCAGTTTCAGGCTTCGTACTCCATGCTCCGTGCTCAAGGCTCTTGGTCCGTTCCAGGTCCTGGGTTCCAGCCTCCTACGTCTAGGCTCCGCATTCAATGTTCCGGGCTCCAGGCTCCAGGCACGGGGTCATTTCCATGCTCCGGGCTCCAAGCTCTATGCTCAGAGCTCTTGGTTGGGGGTCAGGTCCAAGCTCTCTGCACCGGGCTTCAGGCCCCAGATTCAAGACTCCTTGCTCCACGCTCCGGGCTTTAGGCTCCATGCTCAAAGCTCCGGGCTCCATGCTCCATGCTCCATGCTCCAAGCTCCGGGCTCCTTGCTCCGGTCACCAGGCTTCAGGATTCAGGCTTCAACGCTTCAGGCTTCAGACTTCAGGCTTACGGCTCCGGGCTCAGTGTTAATTCGAGGCTCCGGGCTCCAGGTTTAAGTTTCAGGGTCAGTTTCAGGCTTCGTACTCCATGCTCCGTGCTCAAGGCTCTTGGTCCGTTCCAGGTCCTGGGTTCCAGCCTCCTACGTCTAGGCTCCGCATTCAATGTTCCGGGCTCCAGGCTCAAGGCACGGGGTCATTTCCAGGCTCCGGTCTCCAAGTTCCGGACATGTGGTCAGTTCCAAGCTCCGGGCTCCGGGCACCAGGCTCCTGGTTCCAGGCTAAGTTCTTTGGGCTCAGTGTCAGTTCCAGGCTCTGGGCTCCAGGCTCAGTGGTCCACGCTCCAAGCTTCAAGTTCCAGGCTCAAGGCTACATGCTCCAGGCTCCAGGCTCGGCGCTCAAGGCTCCGGGCTCAAGGCTCTTGGCTCCAGGCTCCGGGCATGGGGTAGGTTCAAAGGTCTGGGATCCAGGCTTCAGGCTCCAGGCTTCGGGTTTGGGGTAAGTTGCAGGCTCCGGGTTTCCATTCCTTGGGCTCAAGACTCCGGGCACGGGGTTTTTTCCAGTCTCCAGGCTCAAGACTTTGGGCCTTGGGTCTTCTTCCAAGCTCCAGGCTCCATGCTCACGGCTCAAATCTTCCGGCTCAAAGCTCATGGCTCCGGGTTTGGGATCAGTTCAAGACTCCGGGTTCCAGGCCCCAGGTTCCGAAGTCAGGGTCAGTTCCAAGCTCGAACCTCCGGGCTCAAGGCTCCACAATCAAGGATCTAGGCTCTGGGCAAAGGGTAAGCTCCAGGCACCGGGCTCCAGGCTCCATTCTCGGGTTAGGTTCCAGTCTCGTGGTTCCTTGCTCTAGGCTCCGGGCTCCAGGCTTTTGGCTTGGTGTCTTCTTCCAGGCTCTAGGCTCCAGGCTTGTGACTCTAGGCTCCAGGCTCCAGGTTCCAGGCTCCAGGCTCGTGATCAGTTCGAGGCTCCGGGCTCTAGTCTCTAGGGTCCGGGTTCGGCATCAGTTCCAGGATCCGGGCTCCAGGTTCCAGGTTCAAGGTTCCAGACTCCAAGCTCATCGATCCAGTATGCGGGCTCCGGATTTAGGGTCAGTTCCATGCTCCAGTCTCCAGTCTCTGGTTCAGTTCAAAGCTCAAAGCTCCAGGCTCCAGGCTCAAGTCTCCGGGTCAGTTCCATGCTCTGGGCTCAAGACTCCAGGCTCAAGGCTCTGAGGCAGTTCACTGCTCCAGTCACCAGGCTCTAGACTCCATTCTCAAGGCTCCATGCTTCAAGCTCTTGGCTCCAGGCTCCAGGCTCCAGGGTTGGGGTCATTTCCATTCTCCGGGCTCCAAGCTCTATGCTCAGAGCTCTTGGTTGGGGGTCAGGTCCAAGCTCTCTGCACCGGGCTTCAGGCCCCAGATTCAACACTCCATGCTCCACGCTCCGGGCTTTAGTCTCCATGCTCAAAGCTCCGGGCTCCATGCTCCAAGCTCCGGGCTCCTTGCTCCGGTCACCAGGCTTCAGGCTTCAGGCTTCAACGCTTCAGGCTTCAGACTTCAGGCTTATGGCTCCGGGCTCAGTGTTAATTCGAGGCTCCGGGCTCCAGGTTTAAGTTTCAGGGTCAGTTTCAGGCTTCGTACTCCATGCTCCGTGCTCAAGGCTCTTGGTCCGTTCCAGGTCCTGGGTTCCAGCCTCCTACGTCTAGGCTCCGCATTCAATGTTCCGGGCTCCAGGCTCCAGGCACGGGGTCATTTCCATGCTCCGGGCTCCAAGCTCTATGCTCAGAGCTCTTGGTTGGGGGTCAGGTCCAAGCTCTCTGCACCAGGCTTCAGGCCCCAGATTCAAGACTCCTTGCTCCACGCTCCGGGCTTTAGGCTCCATGCTCAAAGCTCTGGGCTCCATGCTCCATGCTCCATGCTCCAAGCTCCGGGCTCCTTGCTCCGGTCACCAGGCTTCAGGATTCAGGCTTCAACGCTTCAGGCTTCAGACTTCAGGCTTACGGCTCCGGGCTCAGTGTTAATTCGAGGCTCCGGGCTCCAGGTTTAAGTTTCAGGGTCAGTTTCAGGCTTCGTACTCCATGCTCCGTGCTCAAGGCTCTTGGTCCGTTCCAGGTCCTGGGTTCCAGCCTCCTACGTCTAGGCTCCGCATTCAATGTTCTGGGCTCCAGGCTCAAGGCACGGGGTCATTTCCAGGCTCCGGTCTCCAAGTTCCGGACATGTCGTCAGTTCCAAGCTCCGGGCTCCGGGCTCCAGGCTCCTGGTTCCAGGCTAAGTTCTTTGGGCTCAGTGTCAGTTCCAGGCTCTGGGCTCCAGGCTCAGTGGTCCACGCTCCAAGCTTCAAGTTCCAGGCTCAAGGCTACATGCTCCAGGCTCCAGGCTCGGCGCTCAAGGCTCCGGGCTCAAGGCTCTTGGCTCTTGGCTCCAGGCTCCGGGCATGGGGTAGGTTCAAAGGTCTGGGATCCAGGCTTCAGGCTCCAGGCTTCGGGTTTGGGGTAAGTTGCAGGCTCCGGGTTTCCATTCCTTGGGCTCAAGACTCCGGGCACGGGGTTTTTTCCAGTCTCCAGGCTCAAGACTTTGGGCCTTGGGTCTTCTTCCAAGCTCCAGGCTCCATGCTCCCGGCTCAAATCTTCCGGCTCAAAGCTCATGGCTCCGGGTTTGGGATCAGTTCAAGACTCCGGGTTCCAAGCCCCAGGTTCCTAAGTCAGGGTCAGTTCCAAGCTCGAACCTCCGGGCTCAAGGCTCCACAATCAAGGATCTAGGCTCTGGGCAAAGGGTAAGCTCCAGGCACCGGGCTCCAGGCTCCATTCTCGGGTTAGGTTCCAGTCTCGTGGTTCCTTGCTCTAGGCTCCGGGCTCCAGGCTTTTGGCTTGGTGTCTTCTTCCAGGCTCTAGGCTCCAGGCTTGTGACTCTAGGCTCCAGGCTCCAGGTTCCAGGCTCCAGGCTCGTGATCAGTTCGAGGCTCCGGGCTCTAGTCTCTAGGGTCCGGGTTCGGCATCAGTTCCAGGATCCGGGCTCCAGGTTCAAGGTTCCAGACTCCAAGCTCATCGATACAGTATGCGGGCTCCGGATTTAGGGTCAGTTCCATGCACCAGTCTCCAGGCTCCAGTCTCTGGTTCAGTTCAAAGCTCCAGGCTCCTGGTTCCAGACTCAAGGCTCAAGACTCAAAGCTACGGGCATGGAGTCAGTACCAAGATCCGGTCTCCAGGCGCCAGGCTTCTGGCTCGGGGTAAATTTCATGCTTGGGGTTCCACACCCAGGGCTCCAGGAAGAGGGTTTTTTCCAGGCTCTTGGCTCCAGGCCTTTGGCTTGGGGTCTTCATCCAGGCTCAAGGCTCTTGGTTCAAGGCTCCCAGCTCCAGGCTCAAAGCTCCAGGCTCAAAGCTCCAGGCTCAAAGCTCCAGGCTCTGGGCTCAAGATCAGTTCCATACTCCGGTCTCCGGGACCGAGGTTTCGGGTTCGGGGTGTATTCCATGCTCTGGCCTTCGGGCTCCAGGCTCCGGGCTCCGGGCTCCAGACTTCTGGCCTGGGGTAAGTTCCATGCTTCGGGATCCACGCCCCTGGCTCCAGTCTCTGAGAACGGGGTCATTTCCACACACCGGGCTCCAGAAAACAGGTTCCAGGGTCCACACTCAGGGAGATTTCCAGGCTACGGACTCCAGGCTCCTGGGTCAGGGCTCATTACTCCTGACTCCATGCTCCAAGCTCAAGGCTCCAAGCTCCAGGCTCAAGGCTCCAGGCTCAAGGCTCCAGGCTCAAGGCTCCAGGGTCTTGGTCAGTTGCAGACTTCTTTTGTCCAGGTTACCAGCTCAAGACTCTAGGCTCGGGATCAGTTCCAGGCTCCTGGCTAAAGGATCCAGGTTCCGCGCTCCAGGCTCCTGGTTCCAGGCACAGGGCTCCGAGCTTGGTGTCAGTTCCATGCTCTGGGCACCAAGCTCCAGCCTCTAGACTCGGGGTCAGTTTAAGGCACTGCGCATTGGGCTCCAGGCTCCAGGCTCCAGGCTCCAGGCTCCAGGCTCCAGGCTCCAGGACCCAAGGTCAAGGCTTCAGTTTCCAGGCTCCTTTCCTAAGGGATCAAGGGTTTGGATTTGGAGTATGTTCCTAGCTCCGGGCTCCAGGTTTTAGGCTCCATATTTCTTTATCAGTTCTAGGCTACAGGCTCTATGCTCCAGGCTCGTGACTACGCATTCAAGGGTCCAGTCACCTTGCTCAAGACTCCGGGCTCGGGGTCTTTTCCATGTTCCGGGCTCAAGACTCCAGGCTCATGGCTCAGAGTCAGTTCATGGCACCAGTCACCAGGCTCTATACTCTGTGCTCAAGGCTACATGCTTCAAGCTCTCTGCTCCAGGCTATAGGCTCAAGGACCAGTGTCAGTTTTTGGTCTTGGGCTCAATACTTCAGGCTCCGGACTAAAGGCTCCGGGCTCCGGGCTCAGTTTCACTTCCAGGCTCTGTGCTCCCCCGTCAAGGCTCTAGGGTCCGGGCTCCAGGCTCTTGGAATGGGGTCAGTTCCATGTTCCGGTCTCCAGGTATTTGGCTCCACTTCTCGGGCTTCGGGTCAATTCAGGGCTACAGGATTATTAGTCCAGGTTCGTTTCTACGCGTTCCAGGCTCAAGGTTCCCAGTAAAAGCCTCAAAGCTTAAGGCTAAGAGCTGAAGACTCCAGGCTCGGGGTGAGTTCCATGCTCCAGGCAAGGCTCCAAGCTCAAGGCTTGGGGTCAGTTCTAGGCTCAAGTCATCAGGCTCTAGGCTCCGGGCTCCAGGCTCCAAGCTCCAGGCTCCAGGCTCAAGGCTCCAGGCTCCAGGCTCCAGGCTCCAGGCTCCAGGCTCCAGGCTCCAGGCTCCAGGCTCCAGGCTCCAGGCTCAGGGCTCCAGGCTCAGGGCTCCAGGCTCCAGACTCCAGGCTAAACACTCCAGGCTCAGTGCTCCAGGCTCCGGGCTGCGTCCTGCGGGCTGCGGGCTCAAGGCTCAAGACTAAATGCTCCTGGCTCCAAGCTCCATTCTCAACGCTCCAGGCTTAAGGCTTTAGGCTCCAGGCTTCAGGCTCCGGGCTTCGGCATGCGGGCTACGGGCTGCGTGCTGCCGCCTGCGTGCTGCGTACTTCAGGCTCCAGGGTCCGGGTTGCGGGTTCCAGGTTAAAGACTAAAGGCTCCAGGCTCCAGGCATTGGGGTCATTTCCAAGTTCCAGTCTCCCGGCTTAGGCGCTAGACTTCTTGCTCGGGGTAAGTTCCATGCTCCGGTCTCAAGGCTCTAAGCTCCATGCTCCAGGCATGGGGTCAATTCCAGTCTACGGGCTCCAGGGTCCGGCTTAAGGTTCCGTGCTCAGGGTCAGTTCCAGGCTCCTGATTCCAAGCACGGTCTCTTGGCTCCACGCTCCTTGCTCCGCGCTCCAGGCTTCAGGCTTAAGGCTTCAGGCACGGGGTCAATTCCAGGCTCCAGACTCCAGGCTTAAATCTCCATGCTCACGGCTGTAGGCTCACGGCTCCATACTCCGGGCTCCAGGCTCGGGGTCAGTTCCAGGCTCTTTTCTCGTGGCCAGATCCAAGCTCATGGCTCGTTGCTCTAGGCACGGGGCAAGTTTGAGGATCTGGGCTCCGAGCTCCAGTCCTTAAGGCCGTGGCTCTCACCTCCGCTCTCCAGGCTCCGCCCTCAAACTCAAGGCTCAAGGTTATTTGTAAGTTGCAGGCTCCCTTCTCCAGGTTATCGGCTCCAGACTCCAGGTTTGGGTTCAGTTCCTGGCACGGGGCTCCGGGCTCCGTGCTCCGTGCTCCGGGCTCCGGGCTCCGGGCTCTGGGCTCCATTCTCCGTGCTCCGGGCTCCGAGCGCTTGGCAACGGCCTACTGGCTCCATGTTTGGGGTCATTTCCAGGCTTACGGGCTCAAGGCTCCGGTCTTGTATTTAGTTCCAAGCTCAAGGTTCGGGGCTTCTAGCGACTGGCGAAAGGCAAAAGGAAAACCACAATTCCCAGACCTCTCGGTTTTCCTTATTTTCCGAGTAGAAGAGGCAAAAAGGTTTTTTTTCAATGTTTCAGACGAGGAGAAGCTGTTTTTTTTTTTCACTTTTAAAAAAGAATGTTTTTGTATCAGGGAAAACTTTATGAACTGATAAGACTCGAAGAAAATGGCCATAAAACACTTATTTCTGACTTGGTTTTTGCGTTTTTCTACTTTTCTGAGTAGAAGTGGAAAAAATGTCATTTTTTAGCGTTTCAGACGATAAGAAGGTGTTTTAGTCATTTTGAGAAAAGGATGATTTTTTCTCAAACAGAACTTTTTGATCTGATAAGACTTTGAAAAAAAAATGCCATAAAACACTTATTTCATATATGTTTTTTGTGTTTTCATGCTTTTCTGATTTTATAGGTAAAAATATAATTTTTGAGCGTTTTACACGATAAGAAGCTGTTTTGGTCACTTTGAGACATGGATGTTTTTTTTTTCAAGCAGAAGTTTGTGATTTGAGAATACTTTTACAAAAAAGCCATAAAACACTTATTTCTGATTTTTTTTGTGTGTTTTCATGCTTTACTGTGTAGAAGAGGCAAAAATGTCATTTTTTAGCGTTTCAGACGATAAGGAGCTGTTTTTGTCACTATGAGACAAGGAAGCTTTTTTTCTCAAACAAATCGTCATGATTTTAGAATATTTTACAAAAAAGCTATAAAACGCTTATTTCTAACTTGTTTTTAGTGTTTTCATGCGTTTCTGTGTAGAACAGGAAAAAATGTCATTTTTGAGCGTTTCAGACGAAAAGAAGCTGTTTTGGTCACTTTGAGACAAGGATGTGTTTTTCTGAAGCAAAAGGTTAGGAACTGATAAGGCTTTACAAAAACGCCATAAAAAAAATTATTTCTGACTTGTTTTTAGTGTTTTCATACTTTTCCAAGTAGAAAAGGGAAATTTTTCATTTTTGAGCGTTTCAGACGAAAAGAAGCTGTTTTGGTCACTTTGAAACAAGGATTTTTTGTTCTTAAGCAAAACGTTAGGAACTGATAAGGCTTTACAAAAACGCCATAAAACACTTATTTCTGACTTGTTTTTAGTGTTTTCATACTTTTCCGGGTAGAAAAGGCAAAAATGTCATTTTTGAGCGTTTCAGAAGAAAAGAAGCTGTTTTGGTCACTTTGAAACAAGGATGTCTTGTTTTTAGTGTTTTCATACTTTTCTGAGTAGAAGAGGAAAAAATGTCATGTTTCAGCGTTTCAGACGAAAAGAAGCTGTTTTGGTCACGTTGAGAAAAATGTGTTTTTTTTTTCAAGCAGAACTTCATGATTTGAGAATCCTTTTACAAAAAAAGCCATAAAACACTTATTTCTAACTTGTTTTTAGTGTTTTCATGCTTTTCTGAGTAGAAGAGGAAAAAATGTCATTTTTGAGTTTTTCAGAAGAAAAGAAGCTGTTTTGGTCACTTTGAGACAAAGATGTTTATTTTCAAGCAGAACTGCATGATTTGAGAATACTTTTACAAAAAAGCCATAAAACACTTATTTCTCACTTGTATTTTTTGTTTTCATTCTTTTCTGAGAAGAAGAGGGAAAATGTCATTTTCGAGCGTTTTTTTTTTTTCACTTTGAGACAAGAACGTTTTTTCAAGACCTGAGAAGAGTTGGACAAAATAGCCATAAAACACTTCTTTTTGACTTTTTTTTTTTTTTTTTTTTTTTTTAGTGTTTTCATGCTTTATTGACTATATTGGTAAAAATGTCATTTTTGAGCGTTTCATGGAAGAAGAAGCTGATTTGGTCACTTTTGAGACAAGGTGATTTTTTCTCAAGCAGAACGTAAAGCTTCACACTTTGTTCTGGCATTTCTCAAACCGCCCCGTGGAGATGGAAATCTGCCTCACATTACAGCCACACTCCAGCGGAAGAACTCTGTCCATGGTCCTGATTCTTTGTCTTTCTTTCTCTCTTGCTCTCTCTCCCTCTTTCCTCCAACCCCCTTCAACCTGCACAGTGGCGTGGATGGACAAGGAAGAGCACTGGGAAATGTCGCACTGACCCTCTTCAGGTTTAGACCGGGACGGCTGGTGAACGGTGTGGACTCTTTCTTTTTTCCAGCCCGTGTGGACTTGTTATTTTTCCAGAGACAGAAAATCGGTTAGCCTAACCCGTTTTTTAAGCTCCAGTTCTTTTCTCATCTGGAGCTGGATAACGATAAAACATGAAACCGTATGTTGAACTTTTTTATTTTTGTGTTCCAGAGAAAACCCCTGTAAGCCTAACACCTTTTTTATGTTTAACCTCCGGGGCTCCTCCTCAACTTTAGCCCGAAACCAAATCTTGTTCAAGGTCTGAATCTTTTCCCCTCTCTCCCCCTCTCTTCTCTCCGGCCCCCTGAAAGCTGCTCACGGAGTTGCACCTTGAAGCTGCACATTGGCATGCCCTGAGGAGGAGGAACGCCGGGAAACGTCGCGCTGACCCGTGTCAGGATTAGGCCGGGACGGCCGGCGGACCGTGTGGACTCTGTCTTTTTTCCAGGCCTGTGTGGGACTTTGCTATTTTTCCAGACCTGTGTGGGAATCTGTTGTGTTTTTACAAAGACAGAACGCCGGTTAGCTGATCCCCTTTTTCACCTCCGGTGCTTTTCTCATCTGGAGCTGGATAATGGTAAAACTCGAACCGTATGTGGGACTTTGTTATTTTTTTTCCCAGACAGAACCCCTGTAAGCCTTACCACTTTTTGACCTCTGGTGCTTCTCTCATGTGGAGCTTGATAACGGTAAATCTCAAACCGTCTGTGGCCATTTTTCAGATCTCTGCTCCTCCTTTCCCTGGTCTTACTCTTTTTTTCTTTCTCTCTCCCACTCTTTCCTCCAGCCACCTTAAAGCTGTACACTGAGTTAAGGCATTTTTCAAACCGTCCCGTGGAGACGGAATGCTGCCCCACATTGCAGCCACACAGTGGGGGCTTAACTCTGGCCCTCCTTTCCTGTCTTCGGTGTGACTCGGGCTTCTAAAAACTGATTGCACTTGCTGTATTTATTGTATTTTAAATGTATTGTAATGGTATTTTATTGTGTTTTAATGGTATTTGAATTGTATTTTCTTTTTACTTTTTATTTATGCTTTGCACTGTAAAGAACTTTTTGACTGTGTCTTTGAAATGTGCTCTATCAATAAAATTTATTGACTATTTTTACTGTCTTACTCGTTCCCCCCCCCCCTCTCTCTCTCCCCCTTTCTTCATCAGCCACCTTAAAGTTTCACACTTGGACTGAAAATCAAATCCTCTGGCCAGGTTAAGGTTAGGGCTGAGGCCAGGGAAGGGCCGGGGTTTTGGCTCCGGGCTCGGGCTCCGTTCCAGGGTGTAGGGTTAGGGCTGAGGCCAGGGCCAGGGTTGGGGCTCCGGGCTTTGGCTAAGTTCCAGGTTTAAGGTTAGGGCTGAGGCAGGGGTCAGGGTTAGGGCTCCGAGCTTTGGCTCCGTTCCTTGGTTTAGGCTTAGGGCTGGGGCCAGGGCAAGGGTTGGGGCTCCGGGCTCGAGCTAAGTTGAAGGGTTCGGGTTTGGGCTGTTGCCTGGGTGAGGGTAAGGGTTCCGAGCTCGGGCTCAATTACAGGCTCCAGGCTAAAGGCTCCGGGCTCCAGGCTACAGGCTAAAGGCTACAGGCTCCGCGCTCAAGAATCCTGGCTTTTTTTCTTTTCCAGGCTACGAGCTCCAGGTTAAAGGCTTGAGACTCCAGGATTGGGGTCAGTTCAAGGCTCTGGACTTAAGGCTCAGGGCTCCAGGCTCCAGGCTCCAGGCTCCAGGTTCCAAGCTCGAAGCTCCCGGCTCAATGCTCCACAATCTAGGCTCTGGGCTAAGGGTAAGCTCCAGGCTCCGGGCTCCAGAATCCAGGCTCCAGGCTCAAGGCTCCAGGCTCCAGGCTCCAAGTTCCAGGCTCCAGGCTCTAGGCTCTAGGCTCTTGGCTCTCGGCTCCAGGCTCCAGGCTCGGGTTCAGTTCCATTCTCAAGTTCCTGGCTCCAGGCTCCAGGCTCCAGGCTCCAGGCTTTGGGCTTGGTGTCTTCTTCCAGGCTCTAGGCTCAATGCTCCAGACTCCAGGGTCCAGGCTCCAGGCTCGTGATAAGTTCGAGGCTCCGGGCTCTTGGCTCTTTGGTCCGGGTTCAGCGTCAGTTCCAGGGTCCGGGCTATAGGTTCCAGGTTCCAGGCTCCAGGCTCCAGGCTCCAGGCTCCAGGCTCCAGGCTCCAGGCTCATCGATCCAGTATACGGGCTGCGGATTCAGGGTCTTTACCATTCTCCAGTCTCCGGGCTCAAGTCTCCTTTTCAGTTCAAGGCTCCAGGCTCCAAGTTCCAGACTCCAGGCTCAAGGTTTCAAGTCTCCAGGCTCATTGCTACAGACTACGGGCATGGAGACAGTTCCAAGTTCTGGTCTGAATGCGCCAGGCTTCTTGCTCGGGGTAAGTTTCATGCTTGGGGTTCATCACCCAGGGCTCTAGGCACCAGGCATGGGGTTTTTTCCAGGCTCCAGGCTTTGGGCTCGGGGTCTTCTTCCAGGGTCAACGCTCAAGGCTCAAGGTTCAAGGCTCCGAGCTCCAGGCTCAGATCTCCAGGCTCAAAGCTCAAAGCTCAAGGCTATTGGCTCAAGATCAGTTCCCTACTCCGGTCTCAAGGACGCAGGTTTCTGGTTCGGGGTGTATTCCATGCTCTGGCCTTCGAGCTCCAGGCTCCATGCTTCTGGCTCGGGGTAAGTTCCATGCTCGGGGATCCACGCCCCTTTCTCCAGGCTCTGAGAACTGGGTCATTTCCACACTCCGGGCTCCAGAAACCAGGTTCAAGGCTCCACACTCGGGGTGAGTTCCAGGCTCCGGACTCCAGGCTCCGGGGTGAGGGCTCCAGACAAGAGACTCCAGACTTTAAGATCCAGGCTCCAGGCTCAAGGCTCCAGGCTCTTGCTCTCCAGGCTCCATGTTTCAAGCTCTGGGATCAAGGCTTTAGGCTCCATGTTTGGGGTTAGCTCCTGGCTCCATGCTTAAGGCTCCAGGCTCGAGGCTCCGGGTTCAGTGTCAGTTCCAGGCTCCGGGCTCCCCGCTCAAAGCTCCAGGCTCCGGGCTCCGGGCTCCAGGCTCTTTGCCTGGGGAAAGTTCCACGCTCTGGTCTCCACATTTCTGGCTCGGGGTCAGTTCAATGCAAATGGCTCCATTTTCCAGGCTCATTGCTATGCGTTTCAGGCTCCCAGCACAAGGCTCAAGGCTGAAGGCTCAAAGCTCAAGGCTCCAGGCTCGGGGTAAGTTCCTTTCTCCGGGCTCAAATCTCCAAGCTCAAGGCTTGGGGTCAGTTCCACGCTCTAGGCTCCAGGCTCAATGCTCATCGCTGCATGGTTCAGGCTCTTGGCTCCAGGCTCAAGGCTCCAGGCTCCAGGCTCAAGGCTCCAGGCTCCAGGCTCCAGGCTCCAGGCTAAAGCCTCCAGGCTTAAGGCTCCTTTCCTAAGGGATCAAGGCTTTGGGCTTGGAGTAGGTTCGTAGCTCCGGGCTCCAAGTTTACAGCTCCATATTTCAGGCTCAGTTTCAGGATACAGGCTCTATGCTCCAGGCTCGTGACTACGCGTTCCAGGCTCCAGTCACCGTGCTCTTGGCTCAAGGCTCAAGGTTACAGCCTCGGGGTCAGTTCCATGCTCCGGGCTCAAGGCTCAAAGCTCATCGCTCTTGGTCAGTTCAACGCTCTTGGCTCCAGGCTCCATGCTCAAGGCTGCATGGTTCAGGCTCCTGGCTCAAGGCTCCAGGCTCCAGGCTCCAGGCTTCAGGCTCAAGGCTCAAGGCTCCAGGCTCAGGGCTCCAGGCTCCAGGCTCCAGGCTCAGTCAGTTTCAGGCTTAAGGCTCCAGGTTCTTCTCTCCAGGCTTCGCTCTCCAGGCTTCGGGCTGCGGGCTCATGGCTACAGGCTAATGGCTCCAGGTTATAGGCTCCAGGGTCGGGGTAAGTTCCAGGCTCCGGGCTCCATGCTTAAGGCTCTTGGCTAAAGGCTCCGGGCGCAGTATCAGTTCAAGGCTCCGTGACTTCCCCTCGAAGCCCAAGGCTCCGGGCTCCGGGCTCAAGGCTCCAGGCTCCAGGCTCAAGGCTCAAGGCTCCAGGCTCCAAGCTCAAGGCTAAAGGCTCAAGGCTCCAGGCTCCAAGCACCATGTTCAAGGCTCAAGGGATTAGACTCCAGGCTTCAGAGTCCAGGCTCTAGGCTCCATGCTCGTCATCAGTTCGAGGCTCCGGGCTCTAGGCTCTAGGGTCCAGGTTAAGCGTCAGTTCCAGGGTCTGGGCTCCAGGTTCAAGGTTCAAGGCTCCCAGTTCAGGGCTCAGAACTCCAGGCTAAAAGCTCAAAGCTCAAGCCTCTTGGCTCAAGATCAGTTCCCTACTCCGGTCTCAAGAACGCAGGTTTCTGGTTCGGGGTGTAGTCCATGCTCTGGCCTTCGGGCTCCCGGCTCCATGCTTCGGGCTCGGGGTAAGTTCCATGCTCGGGGATCCACGCCCCTTTCTCCAGGCTCTGAGAACTGGGTCATTTCCAACCTCCGGGCCCCAGAAACAAGGTTCAAGGCTCCACACTCGGGGTGAGTTCCAGGCTCCGGACTCAAGGCTCCGGGGTGAGGGCTCCAGACTCAAGACTCCAGGCTCCAAGCTCCAGGCTCAAGGCTCCAGGCTCCGCTCTCCAGGCTCCATGTTTCAAGCTCTGGGATCAAGGCTTAAGGCTCCATGTTTGGGGTCAGTTCCAGGCTCCATGCTTAAGGCTCCAGGCTCGAGGCTCCGGGTTCAGTGTCAGTTCCAGGCTCCGGGCTCCCCGCTCAAAGCTCCAGGCTCTGGGCTCCGGGCTCTTGGCCTGGGGAAAGTTCCAAGCTCTGGTCTCCACATTTCTGGCTCGGGGTCAGTTCAAGGCTAATGGCTCCATTTTCCAGGCTCATTGCTATGCGTTTCAGGCTCCCGGCACCAGGCTCAAGGCTGAAGGCTCAAAGCTCAAGTCTCCAAGCTCAAGGCTTGGGGTCAGTTCCACGCTCTAGGCTCCAGGCTCAATGCTCAATGCTGCATGGTTCAGGCTCTTGGCTCCTGGCTCCAGGCTCCAGGCTCAAGGCTCCAGGCTTAAGGCTCCTATCCTAAGGGATCAAGGCTTTGGGCTTGGAGTAGGTTCGTAGCTCCGGGCTCCAAGTTTTTCGGCTCCAAATTTCGGGCTCAGTTCCAGGCTACAGGCTCTATGCGTTAGGCTCGTGACTACGCGTTCCAGGCTCCAGTCACTGTGCTCTAGGCTAAAGTCTCTGGCCTTAAGGTTCCAGCCTCTTGGTCAGTTCCATGCTCCGGGCTCAAGGCTTAAACCTCATGGCTCTGGGTCAGTTCAACGCTCTTGGCTCCAGGCTCCATGCTCAAGGCTGCATGGTTTAGGCTCCTGGCTCCAGGTTCCAGGTTCCAGGCTCCAGGCTTCAGGCTCAAGGCTCAAGGCTCAAGGCTCCAGGCTCCAGGCTCCAGGCTCCAGGCTCAAGGCTCGGGGTCAGTTCCAGGCTCAAGGCTCCAGGTTCTTCTCTCCAGGCTTCGCTCTCCAGGCTCCTGGCTGCGGGCTCACGGCTACAGGCTCATGGCTCCAGGTTATAGGCTCCAGGGTCGGGGTAAGTTCCAGGCTCCGGGCTCCATGCTGAAGGCTCTGTGCTAATGGCTCCGGGCGCAATATCAGTTCCAGGCTCCGTGACTTCCCCTCGAGGCTAAAGGCTCCGAGCTCCGGGCTCCAGGCTCCAGGCTCAAGGCTCCAGGCTCAAGGCTCAAGGCTAAAGGCTCCAGGCTCCAAGCTCCATGTTCAAGGCTCAAGGGATTAGGCTCCAGGCTTCAGGCTCCAGGCTCGTTATCAGTTCGAGGCTCCGGGCTCTAGGCTCTAGGGTCTGGGTTTGGCCTCAGTTCCAGGGTCTGGGCTCCAGGTTCCAGGTTCAAGTTTCCAGGTTCCAGACTCATCGGTCCAGCATATGGGCAGGGAGTCAGTTCCAAGTTCCAGTTTCCCGGTTTTCAGGCGAGAGGCTTCCTGCAAGGGGTAAGTTTCACTCTTGGGGTTCCAAACCCAGGGCTCCTGGCTCCATGCACGGGGTTTTTTTTCCAGCCTCCGAGCTTTAGGCTTTGGGCTCGGGGGTCTTCATCCAGGCTCCAGGCTCCAGGCTCAAGGTTCCAGGCTCCAGGCTACGGGCATAGAG
The DNA here is from genome assembly GCF_902148855.1 of Sphaeramia orbicularis. Classification (NCBI taxonomy): domain Eukaryota; kingdom Metazoa; phylum Chordata; class Actinopteri; order Kurtiformes; family Apogonidae; genus Sphaeramia; species Sphaeramia orbicularis. The sequence goes on from NC_043964.1 coordinate 46,006,064, forward strand.
TCAGTTCCAAGTTCCGGTCTCCCAGCTTTCAGGCGCAAGCTTCTGGCTCGGGGTAAGTTTCATGCTGTGGGTTCATCACCCAGGGCTCCAGGCTCCAGGCACGGGGTTTTTTCAAGCCTCTGCGCTCCAGGCTTTTGGCTCGGGGTCTTCTTCCAGGGTCTAGGCTCAAGGCTGCAGGTTATAGGCTCCCAGCTCCAGGCTCAAACCTCCAGGCTCTTGGCTCAAGATCAGTTCCATACTTCGGTCTCCAGGAACCAGGTTTCAGGTTTGGGGTGTATTCCATGCTCTTGCCTTCGGGCTCCAGGCTCCAGGCTCCAGGCTTCGGGCTCAAGGCTACAGGCTTTGGGCTCGGGGTAAGTTCCATGCTCGGGGATCCACGTTCCTGGCTCCAGGCTCTTAGAACGGGGTCAGTTCCGCACTCCAGACTCCAGAAACCAGGTTCAAGGCTCCACACTCGGGGTCAGTTCAAGGTTCTGGACTCCAGGCTCCGGGGTGAGGGCTCCAGACTCTAGCCTCCAGGCTCAAGGCTCAAGGCTAAAGGCTCAAGGCTCCACTTTCCAGGGTCCGTGTTTCAAGCTCTTTGATCCAGGCATAACGCTCCATGCTTGGGGTCAGTTCCAGGCTCCATGCTTCAGTCTCCGGGCTCAAGGCTCCGGGCTCAGTGTCAGTTCCAGGCTCCGGACTCCCCATTCAAAGCTCCAGGCTCCGGGCTCCAGGCTCTGGGCCTGGGGTTTGTTCCAAGCTCCGGTCTCCAGGTTTTAGGCTCCACATTTCTGGCTCGGGGTCTGTTCAAGGCTAATGGCTCCATTTTCCAGGCTCGTTGCTACGCTTTCCAGGCTCCCAGCTCCAGGATCAAAGCTACAGGCTCAAAGCTCCAGGCTCTGGGCTCAAGATCAGTTCCATACTTCGGTCTACAGGACACAGATTTCGGGTTCAGGGAATATTCAATGCTCTTGCCTTCTTTCTCCATGCTCCAGGCTTTGGGCTCCGGGCTTCGGCCTGCGGGTTTCGGGCTGCATACTCCATGCTCAAGGCTCCGGGCTGAAGGCTCCAGGCCCTTGACTAAAGGCTCTGGGCTCCAGGCTCCAGGTTCCAGGCTCCAGGCTCCAGGCTCAAGGCTTGGGGTCAGTTCCAGGCTCCGGGCTCCATGTTTCAGGGTCATGGCTCAAGACTCCAGGCTCCAGGATCCAGGCTCCAGGCTCCAGGCTCCATGCTCCATGCTCCATGCTCCATGCTCCATGCTCAAGGCTCCAGGCTCAAGGCTCCTCACTCCGGGCTCCAGGCCACAGAATCCAGGCTCAGGGCTCCAGGCTCCAAGGTTCAGGGCTCCAGGCTCTGCTCTCCAGGCTCCATGTTTCAAGCTCTTGGATCCAGGCAAAAGGCTCCATGCTTGGGGTCAATTCCAGGCTCCAGGCTCCAGGCTCCAGGCTCCAGGCTCCAGGCTCCAGGCTCCAGGCTCCAGGCTCCAGGCTCCAGGCTCAGGGTCAGTTCCAGGCTCAAGGCTCCAGGTTCTTCTCTCCAGGCTTCGCTCTCCAGGCTCCGGGCTTTGGGCTCATGGCTCCAGGCTCCAGGCTATTGGCTCCATGGTTGGCGTCCGTTCCAGGCTCCGGGCTCAATGCTTCAGGCTCTGGGCTCAAGGCTCCGGGCTCAGTGTCAGTTCCAGGCTTTGTGCTTCTCTCTCAAGACTCCAGGCTCTGGGCTCCAGGCTACGGGCATAGAGTAAGTTCCAAGTTCCGGTCTCCCGGCTTTCAGCAGCAAGTTTCTTGCTCGGGATAAGTTTCATGCTGGGGGTTCAACACCCAGGGCTCCAGGCTCCAGGCACGAGGTTTTTTCCAGCCTCCGGGCTCAAGTCTTTGGGCTCGGGGTCTTCTTCTTGGGTCTAGGCTCAAGGCTCCAGGTTCAAGTCTCCCAGCTCAAGGCTCAAAGCTCCTGGCTGTGGGCTCAAGATCAGTTCCATACTTCGGTCTCCAGGAACCAGGTTTCGGGCTCAAGGCTCCAGGCTTGTGTGCTCCAGGGGTTGTTCCATGCTCTTGCCTTCGGGCTCCAGGCTCCAGGCTTCGGGCTCAAGGCTACAGGCTTCTGGCTCAGGGTAAGTTCCATGCTCGGGGATCCACGCCCCTGGCTCCAGGCTCTGAGAACGGGGTCTTTTCCGCACTCCGGGCTCCAGAAACAGGGTTCAAGGCTCAACACTCGGGGTCAGTTCCAGGCTCCGGACTCCAGGCTCCGGGGTGAGGGCTCCAGACTCAAGCCTCCAGCCTCCAGGCTCAAGGCTCCAGGCTCCAGGCTCCAGGCTCCAGGCTCCACGCTCAAGGCTAACAGCTCCATGCTCACGGCTCAATGCTCTGAGCTCAAGGTTCCAGGCTCGGGGTGAGTTCTAGTCTCCAGGCTGCAGGGTCCTGGCTAAAGGTTCCGTGCTCGGTGTCAGTTCCAGTTTCCGGGCTCCGGGCTCCGGGCTCCAGGCATAGGGTAATTTCATGGCTCCTGGCTCAAGACTCCAGGCTCCAGGCTCTAGACTTGGGGTCAGTACAAGGCTTTGGGCTCACGGCTCCAGGCTCACGGCTCCATGTTCCGGACCCCAGGCTCCAAGCTCAAGGTTCTTTGTTCGGGGTCAGTTTCAGGCTCCGCGCTCCACGCTCCATGTACAGGGCTCCGGGCTCAGAGTCATTTCTTGGCTCCGGGCTCCAAGGTCCGGACTGAAGGTCAGTTCCAGGCTCTATGCTCCAGGCTCCAAGCTCACGGCTCCATGCTACGGGATCCAGGCTTGGGGTAAGTTCCAGGGTTCGGGCTCAAGGCTTAATGTTCATGGTCAGTTCAAGACTCCGGGTTCTTTTCTCCGGGCTACGTGTCACTTCGAGTATCTTGGTTCCGGGCTCCAGTCTCCAGTCTCAAGGCTTAAGGCTCCAGGCTCCAGGGTCTTGGTCAGTGGCAGACTACGTTATCCATGCTACCGGCTCAAGACTCTAGGCTCGAGATCAGTTCCAGGCTCCGGGCTTAAGGATCCAGGCTCCGCGATCAAGGCTCCTGGTTCCAGACTCCAGGCTCCAGGCTAAAGGCTCCAGGCTACGGGCATGGAGTCAGTTCCAAGATCCGGTCTTATGGCGCCAGGCTTCTTGCTTGGGGTAAGTTTCATGCACGGGGTTTTTTCGAGGCTCTGGGCTCCAGGCTTTGGGCTCGGGGTCTTCATCCAGGCTCAAGGCTCTTGGTTCAAGGCTCCCAGCTCCAGGCTCAAAGCTCCAGGTTAAAAGCTCCGGGCTCCTGGCTCAAGATCAGTTCCATACTCCGGTCTCAAGGGCCCAGGTTTCGGGTTCGGGGTGTATTCCATGCTCTGGCCTTCGGGCTCCAGGCTCCAGGCTTCTGGCTCGGGGTAAGTTCCATGCTTGGGGATCAACGCCCCTTGCTCCAGGCTCTTAGAACGGGGTAATTTCCACACTCCGGGCTCAAGAAACCAGGTTCAAGGCTCCACACTCGGGGTGAGTTCCAGGCTCCGGACTCCAGGCTCCTGGGTAAGGGCTCCAGACTCCTGACTCCATGCTCCAGTCTCTAAGCTCCAGGCTCCAGGCTCCAGGCTCCAGGCTCCAGGCTCCAGGCTCCAGGCTCAAGGCTCTAGGCTCCAGGCTCCAGGCTCCAGGCTCAAGGATCCAGGCTCCAGTCTCAAGGCTCCAGGTTCTTCTCTCCAGGCTTCGCTCCCAGGCTCTGGGCTGTGGGCTAATGGCTCAAGGCTACAGGCTCCAGGCTATAGGCTGCACGGTCGGCGTCAGTTCCAGGCTCCGGGCTCCATGCTTCAGCCTCTGGGCTCAAAGCTCCGGGCTCAGTGTCAGTTCCAGGCTCCGTGCTTCCCCCTCAAGGCTCATGGCTCCGGGCTCCGGGCTCCAGGCTCTTTTCATGGGGTCAGTTCCAAGATCTGGTCTCCAGGTTTTTGGCTTCATTTCTCGGGCTCTAGGTCAGCTCCAGGCTAAAGGCTCCATTTTCCAGGATCGTTGCTACGCGTTCAAGGCTCAAGGCTCAAGGCTCCCAGCACCAGGTTCCAGGCTGAAGGCTCCAAGCTCAAGGCTCCACGTTAAGGGTAAGGTCCATGCTCAATGGTAAAGGGTTTAAGATCAAGGGTCCGGGTCAATTCCAGGCTGAAGTCACCGGGCTCTCCGCTGCGGGCTCCAGGCTCAAGGCGCCATGCTTCAAGCTCTTGGCTCCAGACTCATGGCTCCAGGCTCGGGGTCAGTTTCAGGCTCCGGGCTCCATCCTCCCAGGTCAGCGCTCCAGACTAAAGACTCCAGACTCCAGGCTCAGGGCTCCATGCTTAGAGCTCTTGGATCCAGGCTAAAGGCTCCATGCTCGAGGTCAGTTTCAGGCTCCAGGCTCCATGCTTCAGGTTCCGGGCTCAAGGCTCAGTGTCAGTTCCAGTTTCCGGGCTCCCCGCTCAAGGCTCCGGGCTCATGGCTCTTGGCATGTGGTCAGTTCCAAGTTCCGGTCTCCAGGTTTTAGGCTCCACATTTCGGGCTCGGGGTCAGTTAAAGGCTAATGGCTCCATATTCTAGGCTCATTGCAACGCTTTCCAGGCTCCAGGCTCCCTTCACCAGGCTCAAGGCTGAAGGCTAAAAGCTCATGGCTCAAGGCTCTGGGTAAGTTCTGTCTCCGGGCTCAAGACTCCAAGCTCAAGGCTTGGGGTCAGTTCCACGCTATAGGCTAAAGGCTCCATGCTCAAGGCTGTATGGTTCAGGCTTTTTGCTCCAGGCTCCAGGCTCCAGAAACAAGGCTCCAAGCTCAAGGCTCCAGGCTCCAGGCTCCAGGCTCCAGGCTCCAGGCTCCAGGCTCCAGGCTCGGGGTCAGTTCATGGCTCAAGGCTCCTGGCTCTTCTCTCCAGGCTTCGCTCTTCAGGCTCCGGGCTGCGGGCTCCAGGCTCATGGCTCCAGGCTCCAGGCTCAAAGGCGCAAGGCTCCAGGGTCTTTTTTAGTTGAAGGCTCTGTGCTCCAGGCTACTGGCTCCAGACTCCAGGCTCGGAATATGTTTCAGGCTCCAGGCTAAAGGATCCAGGCTCCGCACTCCTGGTTTTGGGTCACTTCAATGTTCCGGGCTGCAGACTCAAGCCTCTAGGCTCGGGGTCAGTTTAAGGCACCGTACTCCAGGCTCCAGGCTCCAGGCTCCAAGCTCCAGGCTCAAGGCTCCAGGCTCCAGGCTCCGTGCCCCAAACACCAGGTCATGATTCCAGGTTCCTTGCTGAGGAAAATTTCCAGGCTGTGGGCCCTTTGCTCCAGGCTCAGATTCATTTCTAGGCTTTGGGCTCCATGTTCTGTGCTCCAGGCTCCAGGCGCCAGGCTCCAGGCGCCATGCTCCGGGCTTGGGGTTAGTTAAGGGCTCCAGGCTCTAGGCTCCAGGCGCCAGGCGCCATTTTCAAGGCACTGGGCTCCGGGCTCCGGACTCCAGGCTCCCGACTCCAGGCTCCAGGCTCCAGGTTCTGCGCTCCATTTTCTGATTTCAAGAATCCGAGCAAGGGTTAAGTTCCATGCTCCGGGCTCAGGGCTAAAGCATCCAGTCTCCATGCTTCAGATTCTGGGCTCCCTGCTAAAGGCTCATGGCTCCGCGCTCAAGGCTCAAGGCTCCAGGCTCCAGGCTCCAGGCTTTTGGCTTGGGGTCTTCTTCCAGGGTCTAGGCTCATGGCTGAAGGTTCAAGGCTCCCAGCTCTAGGCTCATAGCTCCAGGCTCAAAGCTCCAGGCTCTGGGCTAAAGATCAGTTCCATATTTCAGTCTCCAGGAACCAGGTTTCGGGGTGTATTCCATGCTCTTGCCTTCGGGCTCCAGGTTCCAGGCTTTGGGCTCGGGGTAAATTCCATGCTCAGGGATCCACGCCCCTGGCTCCAGGCTCTGAGAACGGGGTAATTTCCACACTCCGGGCTCCAGAAACCAGGTTCAAGGCTCAACACTCGGGGTCAGTACCAGTCTCGGGACTCCAGGCTCCGGGGTAATTGCTCTAGACTCCAGACTCAAGGCTCCAGGCTCCAGGCTCAAGGCTCAAGGCTCCAGGCGCCGCTCTCCAGGCTCCATGTTTCAAGCTCTGGGATCCAGGCTTAAGGCTCCATGCTTAGGGTCAGTTTCATGCTCCATGCTATAGGCTCAGGGCTCAAGGCTCCGGGCTTATTGTCAGTTCCAGGCTCCGGGCTCGCTGCTAAAAGCTCCAGGCTCCGGGCTGCAAGCTTTGGGCCTGGGGTCAGTTCCAAGCTCCGGTCTCCAGGTTTTAGGCTCCACATTTCGGGCTTGGGGTCAGTTCAAGGCTAAAGGCTCAATTTTCCAGGCTCGTTGCTACGCGTTCCAGGCTTCAGGCTCCCAGCACCAGGCTCAAAGCTGAAGGCTAAAAGCTCAAGGCTCCGGGCTCAGGGTAAGTTCCTTGCTCTGGGCTCAAAGCTCCAAGCTCAAGGCTTGATGTCAGTTCCACGCTCTAGGTTCCAGGCTCCACGCTCAAGGCTGCATGGTTCAGGCTCTTTGCTCCAGGCTCCAGTTTCCAGGCTCCAGGCTCTGGGCTCTAGGCTCTAGGCTCTAGGCTCAAGGCTCTAGGCTCTAGGCTCGGGGTCAGTACCAGGCTCTTGGCTCCAGGTTCTACTCTCCAGGCTTCGCTCTCCAGGCTCCGTGCGTCCCCCCTCGAGGCTCCAGGTTCCGGGCTCCGGGCTCTGGGCTCCAGGCTCAAGGCTCAATGCTCCAGGCTCCGGGCTCCAGGTTTCAGGCTCCAGGCTCAAGGCTCCAGGCCCCAGGGTCTTGGTCTGTTGCAGACTCCGTTATCCAGGCTACCAGCTCAAGACTCTAGGCTCGGGATCAGTTCCAGGCTCCTGGCTAAAGGATCCAGGTTCCGCACTCCAGGCTCCTGGTTCAAGGCACAGGGCTCCGGGCTTGGTGTCAGTTCCATGCTCCGGACACCAAGCTCCAGCCTCTAGACTCGGGGTCAGTTTAAGGCACTGCGCATCGGGCTCCAGGCTCAAGGCTCCATGACCCAAACTCAAGGTCAAGGCTCAAGGTTCCTTGCTGAGGGTCATTTCCAGGCTCCAGGCTCATGTCCTAAGGGATAAAGGGTTTGGATTTGGAGTATGTTCATAACTCCGGGCTAAAGGTTTTAGGGTCTCTATTTATTGCTCAGTTCTAGGCTACAGGCTCTATGCTTCAGGCTCGTGACTACGCGTTCCAGGGTCCAGGCACCTATCTCCAGGCTCAAGTCTCCGGGTCAGTTCCATGCTCTGGGCTCAAAACTCCAGGCTCAAGGCTCTGAGGCAGTTCACTGCTCCAGTCACCAGGCTCTAGACTCCATTCTCAAGGCTCCATGCTTCAAGCTCTTGGCTCCAGGCTCTAGGCTCCAGGGTTGGGGTCATTTCCATGCTCCGGGCTCCAAGCTCTATGCTCAGAGCTCTTGGTTGGTGGTCAGGTCCAAGCTCTCTGCACCGGGCTTCAGGCCCCAGATTCAAGACTCCATGCTCCACGCTCCGGGCTTTAGGCTCCATGCTCAAAGCTCCGGGCTCCATGCTCCATGCTCCAAGCTCCGGGCTCCTTTCTCCGGTCACCAGGCTTCAGGCTTCAACGCTTCAGGCTTCAGACTTCAGGCTTACGGCTCCGGGCTCAGTGTTACTTCGAGGCTCCGGGCTCCAGGTTTAAGTTTCAGGGTCAGTTTCAGGCTTTGTACTTCATGCTCCGTGCTCAAGGCTCTTGGTCCGTTCCAGGTCCTGGGTTCCAGCCTCCTTCGTCTAGGCTCCGCATTCAATGTTCCGGGCTCCAGGCTCAAGGCACGGGGTCATTTCCAGGCTCCGGTCTCCAAGTTCCGGACGTGTGGTCAGTTCCAAGCTCCAGGCTCCTGGTTCCGGGCTAAGTGCTCCGGGCTCAGTGTCAGTTCCAGGCTCTGGGCTCCAGGCTCAGTTCTCCAGGCTCCAAGCTTAAAGTTCCAGGCTCAAGGCTACATCCTCCAGGCTCCAGGCAAGGCGCTCAAGGCTCCAGGCTCAAGGCTCTTGGCTCTTGGCTTGAGGCTCCGGGCATGGGGTAGGTTCAAAGTTCTGGGATCCAGGCTTCAGGCTCCAGGCTTCGGGTTTGGGGTAAGTTGCAGGCTCCAGGTTTCCATTCCTTGGGCTCAAGACTCCGGGCACGGGGTTTTTTCCAGTCTCCAGGCTCAAGACTTTGGGCCTTGGGTCTTCTTCCAAGCTCCAGGCTCCATGCTCCCGGCTCAAATCTTCCGGCTCAAAGCTCATGGCTCCGGGTTTGGGATCAGTTCCAGACTCCGGGTTCCAGGCCCCAGGTTCCGAACTCAGGGTCAGTTCCAAGCTCGAACCTCCGGGCTCAAGGCTCCACAATCAAGGATCTAGGCTCAGGGCAAAGGGTAAGCTCCAGGCACCGGGCTCCAGGCTCCATTCTCGGGTTAGGTTCCAGTCTCGAGGTTCCTTGCTCTAGGCTCCGGGCTCCAGGATTTTGGCTTGGTGTCTTCTTCCAGGCTCTAGGCTCTAGGCTCCAGGCTCGTGACTCTAGCCTCCAGGCTCGTGATCAGTTCGAGGCTCCGGGCTCTAGTCTCTAGGGTCCGGGTTCGGCATCAGTTCCAGGATCCGGGCTCCAGGTTCCAGGTTCAAGGTTCCAGACTCCAAGCTCATCGATCCAGTATGCGGGCTCCGGATTTAGGGTCAGTTCCATGCTCCAGTCTCCAGGCTCCAGTCTCTGGTTCAGTTCAAAGCTCCAGGCTCCAGGCTCCAGGCTCAAGGCTCCTGGTTCCAGACTCCAGGCTCCAGGCTCAAGTCTCAAGGCTCAAGGCTCAAAGCTACGGGCATGGAGTCAGTACCAAGATCCGGTCTCCAGGCGCCAGGCTTCTTGCTCGGGGTAAATTTCATGCTTGGGGTTCCACACCCAGGGCTCCAGGCAGAGGGTTTTTTCCAGGCTCTTGGCTCCAGGCCTTTGGCTCGGGGTCTTCATCCAGGCTCAAGGCTCTTGGTTCAAGGCTCCCAGCTCCAGGCTCAAAGCTCCAGGCTCAAAGCTCCAGGCTCTGGGCTCAAGATCAGTTCCATACTCCGGTCTCCGGGACCCAGGTTTTGGGTTTGGGGTGTATTTCATGCTCTGGCCTTCGGCTCCAGGCTCCAGGCTTCTGGCCTGGGGTAAGTTCCATGCTTTGGGATCAACGCCCCTGGCTCCAGGCTCTGAGAACGGGGTCATTTCCACACACCGGGCTCCAGAATCCAGGTTCAAGGCTCCACACTCAGGGTGATTTCCAGGCTACGGACTCCAGGCTCCTGGGTTAGGGCTCCATACTCCTGACTCCATGCTCCAAGCTCAAGGCTCCAAGCTCCAGGCTCAAGGCTCAAGGCTCAAGGCTCCAGGCTCCAGGCTCAAGGCTCGAGGCTCTTGGGTCTTGGTCAGTTGCAGACTTCCATTGTCCAGGTTACCGGCTCAAGACTCTAGGCTCGGGATCAGTTCCAGGCTCCTGGCTAAAGGATCCAGGTTCTGCGCTCCAGGCTCCTTATTCCAGGCACAGGGCTCCGAGCTTGGTTTCAGTTCCATGCTCTGGGCACCAAGCTCCAGCCTCTAGACTCGGGGTCAGTTTAAGGCACTGCGCATCGGGCTCCAGGCTCCATGACCCAAGGTCAAGGCTTCAGGTTCCAGGCTCCTTTCCTAAGGTATCAAGGGTTTGGATTTTGAGTATGTTCCTTGCTCCGGGCTCCAGGTTTTAGGCTCCATATTTCTGGCTCAGTTCTAGGCTACAGGCTCTATGCTCCAGGCTCGTGACTTCGCATTTAAGGGTCCAGGCACCTTACTCAAGGCTCCGGGCTCGGGGTCTTTTCCATGTTCCGGGCTTAAGACTCCAGGCTCAAGGCTCAGAGTCAGTTCATGGCTCCAGTCACCAGGCTCTAGACTCCGTGCTCAAGGCTACATGCTTCAAGCTCTCTGCTCCAGGCTATAGGCTCAAGGACCAGTGTCAGTTTCAGGCCTCAGGCTCAATACTTCAGGCTCCGGACTCTAGGCTCCGGGCTCAGTTTCACTTCCAGGCTCTGTGCTCCCCCCTCAAGGCTCTAGGGTCCGGGCTCCAGGCTCTTGGAATGGGGTCAGTTCCATGTTCCGGTCTTCAGGTATTTGGTTCCACTTCTCGGGCTTCGGGTCAGTTCCAGGCTACATGATCAATAGTCCAGGTTCGTTTCTACGCGTTCCAGGCTCAAGGTTCCCAGTACATGGCTCAAAGCTTAAGGCTAAGAGCTGAAGACTCCAGGCCCGGGGTGAGTTCCATGCTCCGGGCTACAGGCTCCAGGCTCAAGGCTCTAGGCTCTAGGCTCTAGGCTCCAGGCTCCAGGCTCCAGGCTCCAGGCTCCAGGCTCCAGGCTCCAGGCTCCAGGCTCAGGGCTCCAGGCTCCAGACTCCAGGCTAAATACTCCAGGCTCAGTGCTCCAGGGCTGGCTCCGGGCTGCATCCTGCGGGCTGCGGGCTCAAGGCTCAAGACTAAATGCTCCGGGCTCCAGGCTCAAGCTCGGGGTCAGTTCCAGGCTCCATGCTGCATTTTTAAGGGTCATGGCTCAAGACTCCAGGCTCCCGGCTCCTGGCTCCAAGCTCCATTCTCAAGGCTCCAGGCTTAAGGCTTTAGGCTCCAGGCTTAAGGCTCCGGGCTGCGGGCTACGGGCTGCGTGCTGCGTACTTCAGGCTCCAGGCTCCGGGTTGCGGGTTCCAGGTTCAAGACCAAAGGCTCCGGGCTCCAGGCTCCAGGCATTGGGGTCAGTTCCAAGTTCCAGTCTCAGGCGCAAGACTTCTTGCTCGGGGTAAGTTCCATGCTCCGGGCTCAAGGCTCCAAGCTCAAGGCTCTGGGTCAGTTCAAGGCTCAAGTAACCGGGCTCAAGGCTCCAAGCTCCATGCTCCAGGCATGGGGTCAATTCCAGTCTACGGGCTCCAGGGTCCGGCTTAAGGTTCCGTGCTCAGGGTCAGTTCCAGGCTCCTGATTCCAAGCACGGTCTCTTGGCTCCACGCTCCTTGCTCCGCGCTCCAGGCTTCAGGCTTAAGGCTTCAGGCACGGTGTCAATTCCAGGCTCCAGACTCCAGGCTAAAATCTCCATGCTCACGGCTCTAGGCTCACGGCTCCATACTCAGGGCTCCAGGCTCGGGGTCAGTTCCAAGGCTCTTTTCTCGTGGCCAGATCCAAGCTCATGGCTCGTTGCTCTAGGCACGGGGCAAGTTTGAGGATCTGGGCGCCGAACTCCAGTCCTTAAGGCCGTGGCTCTCACCTCCGCTCTCCAGGCTCCGCCCTCAGACTCAAGGCTCAAGGTTATTTGTAAGTTGCAGGCTACCTTCTCTAGGTTATCGGCTCCAGACTCCAGGTTCGGGTTCAGTTCCAGGCACGGGGCTCCGGGCTCCGGGCTCCGGGCTCTTGGCAACGGCCTCCTGAGTCCATGTTTGGGGTCATTTCCAGGCTTACGGGCTCAAGGCTCCGGTCTCGTATTTAGTTCCAAGCTCAAGGTTCGGGGCTTCTAGCGACCGGCGAAAGGAAAAGGAAAACCACAATGCCCAGACCTCTCGGTTTTCCTTATTTTCCGAGTAGAAGAGGCAAAAAGGTTTTTTTTCAATGTTTCAGACGAGGAGAAGCTGGGTTTTTTTTTTCCACTTTTAAAAAAGAATTTTTTTGTATGAGTGAAAACTTTATGAACTGATAAAACTCGAAGAGAATGGCCATAAAACACTTATTTCAGACTTGGTTTTTGCGTTTTTCTACTTTTCTGAGTAGAAGTGGAAAAAATGTCATTTTTGAGCGTTTCAGACGATAAGAAGTCGTTTTAGTCACTTTGAGAAAAGGATGATTTTTTCTCAAACATAACTTTGTGATCTAATAAGACTTTGACAAAAAATGCCATAAAACACTTATTTCATATATGTTTTTTGTGTTTTCATGCTTTTCTGACTTTATAGGTAAAAATATAATTTTCCAGCGTTTTACACGATAAGAAGCTGTTTTGGTCACTTTGAGACAAGGATGTTTTTTTTTCAAGCAGAAATTTGTGATTTGAGAATACTTTTACAAAAAAGCCATAAAACACTTATTTCTGATTTGTTTTTTGTGTTTTCATGCTTTACTGTGTAGAAGAGGCAAAAATGTCATTTTTGAGCTTTTCAGACGATAAGGAGCTGTTTTTGTCACTATGAGACAAGGAAGCTTTTTTTCTCAAGCAAATCGTCATGATTTTAGAATACTTTTACAAAAAAGCTATAAAACACTTATTTCTAACTTGTTTTTAGTGTTTTCATGCGTTTCTGTGTAGAACAGGAAAAAATGTCATTTTTGAGCGTTTCAGACGAAAATAAGCTGTTTTGGTCACTTTGAGACAAGGATTTTTTTTTCTGAAGCAAAACGTTTGGAACTGATAAGGCTTTACAAAAACGCCATAAAAAAATTATTTCTGACTTGTTTTTAGTGTTTTCATACTTTTCCGAGGAGAAATAGGGGAAATTTTCATTTTTGAGCGTTTCAGACAAAAAGAAGCTGTTTTGGTCACTTTGAGACAAGGATGTTTTTTTCTCAAGCAAAACGTTAGGAACTGATAAGGCTTTACAAAAATGCCATAAAACACGTATTTTTGGCATGTTTTTAGTGTTTTCATACTTTTCTGAGTAGAAGAGGCAAAAATGTCATTTTTGAGCGTTTCAGACGAAAAGAAGCTGTTTTTGGTCACTTTGAGACAGAGATGTTTATTTTCAAGCAGACCTTCATGACTTGAGAATACTTTTACAAAAACGCCATAAAACACTTATTTTCGTATTTTTTGTTTTCATTCTTTTCTGAGAATAAGAGGAAAAATGTCATTTTCAAGCGTTTTTTTTTTTTCCACTTTGAGACAAGAACGTTTTTTCAAGATCTGAGAAGAGTTGGACAAAATAGCCATAAAACACTTCTTTTTGACTTTTTTTTTTTTTTTTTAGTGTTTTCATGCTTTATTGACTATATTGGTAAAAATGTCATTTTTGAGCGTTTCATGGAAGAAGAAGCTGATTTGGTCACTTTTGAGACAAGGTGTTTTTTTCTCAAGCAGAACGTAAAAAGCTTTACACTTTGTTCTGGCATTTCTCAAACCGCCCCGTGGAGATGGAAATCTGCCTCACATTACAGCCACACTCTAGCGGAAGAACTCTGTCCATGGTCCTGATTCTTTGTCTTTCTTTCTCTCTTGCTCTCTCTCCCTCTTTCCTCCAACCCCCTTCAACCTGCACAGTGGCGTGGATGGACAAGGAAGAGCACTGGGAAATGTCGCACTGACCCTCTTCAGGTTTAGACCGGGACGGCTGGTGAACGGTGTGGACTCTTTCTTTTTTCCAGCCCGTGTGGACTTTTATTTTTCCAGAGACAGAAAACCGGTTAGCCTAACCCGTTTTTTATGCTCCAGTTCTTTTCTCATCTGCAGCTGGATAACGATAAAACATGAACCGTATGTTGAACTTTGTTATTTTTGTGTTCCAGAGAAAACCCCTGTAAGCCTAACACCTTTTTTATGTTTAACCTCCGGGGCTTCTCCTCAACTTTAGCCCAAAACCTAACCTTGTTCCAGGTCTTAATCTTTTCCCCTCTCTCCCCCTCTCTTCTCTCCGGCCCCCTGAAAGCTGCTCACGGAGTTGCACCTTGAAGCTGCACACTGGCATGCCCTGAGGAGGAGGAACGCCGGGAAACGTCGCGCTGACCCGTGTCAGGATTAGGCCGGGATGGCCGGTGGACTGTGTGGACTCTGTCTTTTTTCCAGGCCTGTGTGGGACTTTGCTATTTTTCCAGACCTGTGTGGGAATCTGCTGTGTTTTACAAAGACAGAACGCCGGTTAGCTGATCCCCTTTTTCACCTCCGGTGCTTTTCTCATCTGGAGCTGGATAATGGTAAAACTCGAACCGTATGTGGGACTTTGTTATTTTTTTTTCCCAGATAGAACCCCTGTAAGCCTTACCACTTTTTGACCTCTGGTGCTTCTCTCATGTGGAGATAACGGTAAAACTCAAACCGTCTGTGGCCATTTTTCAGATCTCTGCTCCTCCTTTCCCTGGTGTTACTCTTTTTTTCTTTCTCTCTCCCACTCTTTCCTCCAGCCACCTTAAAGCTGTACACTGAGTTAAGGCATTTTTCAAACCGTCCCGTGGAGACGGAATGCCACCCCACATTGCAGCCACACAGTGGGGGCTTAACTCTGGCCCTCCTTTCCTGTCTTCGGTGTGACTCGGGCTTCTACAAACTGATTGCACTTGCTGTATTTATTGTATTTTAAATGTATTGTAATGGTATTTTATTGTATTTTAATGGTATTTGAATTGTATTTTCTTTTTACTTTTTATTTATGCTTTGCACTGTAAAGAACTTTTTGACTGTGTCTTTGAAACGTGCTCTTTTAATAAAATTTATTGACTATTTTTCCCACTTACTGTCTTACTCGTTTCCCCCCCCCCATCTCCCCCTTTCTTCACCAGCCACCTTAAAGCTTTACACTTTGACTGAAAATCAAATCCTCTGGCCCGGTTAAGGTTAGGGCTGAGGCCAGGGAAGGGCCGGGGTTTTTGCTCCGGGCTCGGGCTCCGTTCCAGGGTGTAGGGTTAGGGCTGAGGCCAGGGCCAGGGTTGGGGCTATGGGCTTTGGCTAAGTTCCAGGTTTATGGTTAGGGCTGAGGCAGGGGTCAGGGTTAGGGCTCCGAGCTTTGGCTCCGTTCCTTGGTTTAGTGTTAGGGCTTAGGCCAGGGCAAGTGTTGGGGCTCCGGGCTCGAGCTAAGTTCCAGGGTTCGAGTTAGGGCTGTTACCTTGGTGAGGGTAAGGGTTCTTAGCTTGGGCTCAATTTCAGGCTCCAGGCTCTAGGCTCCGGGCTCCGGGCTCCGGGCTCCGGACTTCGGGCTACGGGCTAAAGGCTACAGGCTCCGCGCTCAAGAATCCTGGCTTTTTGTCTTTTCCAGGCTACGAGCTCCAGGCTAAAGACTCCAGACTCCAGGATCGGGGTCAGTTCAAGGCTCTGGACTTAAGGCTCCAGGCTCCAGGCTCCAGGCTTCAGGCTCAAGGCTCCAGGCTCCAGGCTCCAGGCTCCAGGCTCCAGGCTCCAGGTTCCAAGCTCGAAGCTCCCGGCTCAAGGCTCCACAATACAGGCTCTGGGCTAAGGGTAAGCTCCAGGCTCTGGGCTCCAGGCTCCAGAATCCAGGCTCAAGGCTCAAGGCTCCAGGCTCAAGGCTCCAGGCTCCAGGCTCCAGGCTCCAGGCTCCAGGCTCCAAGCTCCAGGCTCAAAGCTCCAGGCTCCAGGCTCTAGGCTCCGGGCTCCGGGCTCCGGGCTACAGGCTCCGGACTCCGGACTACGGGCTAAAGGCTACAGGCTCCGCGCTCAAGAATCCTGGCTTTTTGTCTTTTCCAGGCTACGAGCTCCAGGCTAAAGACTCCAGACTCCAGGATTGGGGTCAGTTCAAGGCTCTGGACTTAAGGCTCAAGGCTCAAGGCTCAAGGCTCCAGGCTCCAGGCTCCAAGCTCAAGGTTCAAAGCTCCAGGCTCCAGGCTCCAGGCTCCAGGCTCCAGGCTCTAGGCTCCAGGCTCCAGGCTTGGGTTCAGTTCCATTCTCAAGTTCCTGGCTCCAGGCTCCGGGCTCAAGGCTTTGGGCTTGGTGTCTTCTTCCAGGCTCTAGGCTCAATGCTCCAGACTCAAGGCTCCAGGCTCGTGATAAGTTCGAGGCTCCGGGCTCTTGGCTCTTTGGTCCGGGTTCGGCATCAGTTCCAGGGTCCGGGCTACAGGTTCCAGGTTCCAGGCTCCAGGCTCCAGGCTCCAGGCTCCAGGCTCCAGGCTCATCGATCCAGTATACGGGCTGCGGATTCAGGGTCTTTTCCATTCTCCAGTCTCCAGGCTCAAGTCTCCTTTTCAGTTCAAGGCTCTAAGCTCCAAGTTCCAGACTCCAGGCTCAAGGTTTGAAGTCTCCAGGCTCATTGCTCAGGGCTACGGGCATGGAGACAGTTCCAAGTTCCGCTCTCAATGTTTCAGGCTTCTAGCTCGGGGTAAGTTTTATGCTTGGGGTTCATCACCCAGGGCTCTAGGCACCAGGCATGGGGTTTTTTTCCAGGCTCCAGGCTTTGGGCTCGGGGTCTTCTTCCAGGGTCAACGCTCAAGGTTCAAGGCTCCCAGCTCCAGGCTAAGAACTCAGGGCTAAAAGCTCAAAGCTCAAGGCTCTTGGCTCAAGATCAGTTCCCTACTCCGGTCTAAAGGACGCAGGTTTCTGGTTCGGGGTGTATTCCATGCTCGGGGATCCACGCCCCTTTCTCCAGGCTCTTAGAACTGGGTCATTTCCACGTCCGGGCTCCAGAAACCAGGTTCAAGGCTCCACACTCGGGGTGAGTTCCAGGCTCCGGACTCCAGACTCCGGGGTGAGGGCTCCAGACTAGAGACTCCAGACTTTAAGCTCCAGGCTCCAGGCTCAAGGCTCCAGGCTCTGCTCTCCAGGCTCCATGTTTCAAGCTCTGGGATCAAGGCTTAAGGCTCCATGTTTGGGGTTAGTTCCAGGCTCCATGCTTAAGGCTCCAGGCTCGAGGCTCCAGGTTCAGTGTCAGTTCCAGGCTCCGGGCTCCCCGTTCAAAGCTCCAGGCTCCGGGCTCCGGGCTCCGGGCTCCGGGCTCCGGGCTCCGGGCTCCGGGCTTCGGGCTTCGGGCTCTGGGCTCCAGGCTCTTTGCCTGGGGAAAGTTCCAAGCTCTGGTCTCCACATTTCTGGCTCGGGGTCAGTTCAAGGCAAATGGCTCCTTTTTCCAGGCTCATTGCTATGCGTTTCAGGCTCCCGGCACCAGACTCAAGGCTGAAGGCTCAAAGCTCAAGGCTCCAGGCTCGGGGTAAGTTCCTTGCTCCGGGCTCAAATCTCCAAGCTCAAGGCTTGGGGTCAGTTCCACGCTCTAGGCTCCAGGCTCAATGCTCAACGCTGCATGGTTCAGGCTCTTGGCTTCAGGCTCAAGGCTCCAGGCTCCAGGCTCCAGGCTCCGGGCTTAAGGCTCCTTTCCTAAGGGATCAAGTCTTTGGGCTTGGAGTAGGTTTGTTGCTCCGGGCTCCAAATTTACGGCTCCATATTTCAGGCTCAGTTTCAGGATAAAGGCTCTATGCTCCAGGCTCGTGACTACGCGTTCCAGGCTCCAGTCACCGTGCTCTAGGCTCAAGGCTCAAGGTTACAGCCTCGGGGTCAGTTCCATGCTCCGGGCTCAAGGCTCAAAGCTCATGGCTCTTGGTCAGTTCAACGCTCTTGGCTCCAGGCTCCATGCTCAAGGCTGCATGGTTCAGGCTCTTTGCTCAAGGCTCAAGGCTCCAGGCTCCAGGCTCATGGCTCAAGGCTCCAGGCTCCAGGCTCCAGGCTTCAGGCTCAAGGCTCAAGGCTCCAGGCTCAGGGCTCCAGGCTCCAGGCTCCAGGCTAGGGTTCAGTTCCATGCTAAAGGCTCCTGGTTCTTCTCTCCAGGCTTCGCTCTCCAGGCTTCGGGCTGCAGGCTCACGGCTACAGGCTCATGGCTCCAGGTTATAGGCTCCAGGGTCGGGGTCAGTTCCAGGCTCTGGGCTCCATGCTTAAGGCTCTTGGCTAAAGGCTCCGGGCGCAGTATCAGTTCCAGGCTCCGTGACTTCCCATCGAAGCTCAAGGCTCCGGGCTCCAGGCTCAAGGCTCCAGGCTCAAGGCTAAAGGCTCCAGGCTCCAAGCTCCATGTTCAAGGCTCAAGGGATTAGACTCCAGGCTTCAGGGTCCAGGCTCCAGGCTCCAGGCTCCAGGCTCCAGGCTCGTCATCAGTTCGAGGCTCCGGGCTCTAGGCTCTAGGGTCCGGGTTAAGCGTCAGTTCCAGGGTCTGGGCTCCAGGTTCCACGTTCAAGGTTCAAGGTTCCAGGCTCCAGGCTCATCGATCCAGTATACGGGCGGATTCAGGGTAAGTTCCATGCTCAAGTCTCCAGGCTCTAGTCTCCGTTCAGTTCAAGGCTCCAGGCTCCAGACTCCAAGTTCCAGACTCCAGGCTCCAGGCTCAAGTCTCCAGGCTCAAGGCTCCAGGCTACGGGAAGGGAGTCAGTTCCAAGTTCCGGTTTCTCAGCATTCAGGCAAGAGGCTTCCTGCGATGGGTAAGTTTCATGCTTGGGGTTCAACACCCAGGGCTCCAGGCTCCAGGCACGGGGTTTTTTCCAGCCTCCGGGCTTAAGGCTTTGGGCTCGGGGTCTTAATCCAGGCTCCAGGCTCCAGGCTCCAGGCTACAGGCATAGAGTCAGTTCCAAGTTCCGGTCTCCCGGCTTTCAGGCACAAGCTTCTGGCTCGAGGTAAGTTTCATGCTTTGGGTTCATTACCCAGGGCTCCAGGCTCCAGGCATGGGGTTTGTTCCAGCCTCTGCATTCCAGGTTTTGGGCCCGGGGTCTTCTTCCAGGGTCAAGGCTCAAGGCTGCAGGTTCATGGCTCCAGGCTCCAGGCTCAAAGCTCTAGGCTCTAAGCTCAAGATCAGTTCCACACTTCTTTCTCCAGGAACCAGGTTTCGGGTTCGGGGTGTATTTCATGCTCTGGCCTTCGGGCTCCAGGCTCCAGGCTTCGGGCTCCAGGCTACAGGCTTCGGGCTCGGGGTAAGTTCCATGCTCGGTGATCCACGCCCCTGGCTCCAGGCTCTGAGAACGGGGTCAGTTCCACACTCCGGGCTCCAGAAACCAGGTTCAAGGCTCCACAATCGGGGTCAGTTCCAGGCTCCGGACTCCAGGCTCCGGGGTGAGGGCTCCAGACTCCAGCCTCAGGCCTCCAGCCTCCAGCCTCCAGGCTCAAGGCTCAAGGCTTAAGGCTCAAGGCTCGAGGCTCAAGGCTCCACTCGCCAGGCTCCATGTTTCAAGCTCTGGGATCCAGGCTTAAGGCTCCATTCTTGGGGTCAGTTCCAGGCTCCAGGCTCCATGCTTCAGGCTCCGGGCTCAAGGCTCTGGGCCCAGTGTCAGTTCCAGGCTCCGGGCTCCCCATTCAACGCTCCAGGATCCGGGCTCAAGGCTCTGGGCCTGGCGTCAGATCCAAGCTCCGGTCTCCAGGTTTAAGGCTCCACATTTCTGGCTCGGGGTCAGTTCAAGGCTAATGGCTCCATTTTCCAGGCTCGTTGCTACGCGTTCAAGGCTCCCAGCTCCAGGCTTAAAGCTCCAGGCTCAATGCTCCAGGCTCTGGGCTCAAAATCAGTTTCATACTTCGGTCTACAGGAAACAGGTTTCGGGTTCAGAGAATATTCCATGCTCTTGCCTTCTGGCTCCAGGCTCCAGGCTTCGGCCTGCGGCCTGCGGGTTTCAGGCTGCGTACTCCATGCTCCAGGCTCCGGGCTGCAGGCTCCAGGCCCAAGACTAAAGGCTCTGGGCTCCAGGCTCCAGGCTTGGGGTAAGTTCCAGGCTCCGGGCTCCATGTTTCAGGGTCATGGCTCAAGACTCCAGGATCCAGGATCCAGGATCCAAGCTCCATTCTCAAGGCTCCAGGCTCCAGGCTCAAGGCTCCCAACTCCAGGCTCCAGGCTCCAGGCTGTAGGTTCTGCGCTCCATTTTCCGATTTCAAGAATCCGAGCAAGGGTTTAGTTCCACGCTCCGGGCTCAGGGCTCAAGCCTCCAGTCTTAAGGCTTCAGATTCTTTGCTCCCTGCTCAAGTCTCCGGGCTCCAGGCTTCGGGCTTTGGGGCAGTTCTTTTCTCCAGGGACCAGGCTTCAGGCTCCAGGCTTTAGGCTCTGGGTAAGTTCCAGCTCCGGGCTCAAGTCTCTGGGCCCCAGGCTGCAGGTTCTTGGAACCAGGCTCCAGGTTCCAGACAGCGCGTTCCAGGATCGGGGATCAGGATAAGTTTGAGGCTCTGGGCTCAAGGCTCTTGGATCAGTGTCAGTATGTTGCTCCGGGCTCAACTTTGCAGGCTCCAGGTTCCATTCTCCATGCTCCAGGCTCCAGGCTCCAGGCTCCAGGCTCCGCGTTCCTTCCTCCGGGATCAATTCTTTTGGCTCGGAGTATGTTTGTGGCTCCGGGCTCCCGGTTTTATGCTCCATTTTTGGGCACAGTTCCAAGCTACAGGTTCGATTCTCCAGGTTCGTGACAACATGTTCCAGTCTAATGGCACCAGGCTCAAGGTTCAAGGCTCCGGTCTCCAGGCTCAAGCCTCGGGGTCAGTTCCATGCTCCAGGCTCAAGGCTCAGGGTCATTTCATGGCTCCAGTCACCAGGCTCTAGACTCCAGGCTCAAGGCTCCATGCTTCATGCTCTGGGCTCCAGGCTTTAGGCTCCAGGGTCGGGGTCAGTTCCAGGCTTCCTGCTCCATGCTTCAGGATCTGGGCTCAAGGCTCCGGGCTCAGTGTTAGTTCCAGTTTCCGTGATCCCCCCTCAAGGCTCCAGGCTCTGGGCTCCAGGCTCTTGGCATGGGTTCAGTTCTAAGATCTGGTCTCCAGGTTTTAGGCTCCACTTCTTGGGCTCGAGATCAGTTCCCGGCAAAAGGCTCCATAGTCTAGGTTCGTTGCTACATGTTCCAGGTTCAAGGCTCCCAGCACCAGGCTCCAGGCTGAAGGCTCCAAGCTCAAGGCTCCAGGCTCCGGGTAAGTTCCATGCTCCAGGGTAAAGGCTCCAAGCTCAAGGCTCGGGGTCAAATCCAGGCTCAGGTCACCGGGCTCTAGGCTCCGGGCTCCAGGCTCAAGGTGCCATGCTTCAAGCTCTTGGCTCCAGGCTCCAGGCTCGGGGTCAGTGCCAGGCTCCGGGCTAAATGCTCCGGGGTCAGGGCTCAAGACTCCAGGATCCATGCTCCAGGCTCCGCTCTCCAGGCTCCATGCTTCAAGCTTTGGGATCCAGGCTAAAGGCTCCATGCTCGGGGTCAGTTCCAGGCTCCATGCCTCAGGAGCCGGGCTCAGTGTCAGTTCCAGGCTGCGGAATCCTTGCTAAAGGCTCCAGGCTCTGGGCATGGGGTCAGTTCAAAGTTCCGATCTCCAGGGTTAAGGCTCCACATTTTGGGCTCGGAGTTAGTTCAAGGCTAATGGCTCCATTTTATAAGCTCGTTGCTATGCGTTCCAGGCTCCAGGCACCCGGCATGAGGTTTTTTCTTGGCTCTGGGCTTCTGGCTTTTTGCTTGGGGTCTCCTTCCAGGCTCTAGGCTTCATGCTCATGGCTTCAGGTTTCAAGCTCAAAGCTCCAGGCTCCAGGCTCCAGGCTCCATGCTCCAGGTTCAAAGCTCCAGGCTCAAAGCTCCAGGCTCTATGCTCGGGATCAGTTAAAGGCTCCGTGCACAAGGACCCAGGCATTTGGTTCAGGGTGTATTCCATGCTCTGGCCTGTGGGCTCCAGACTCCAGGCTCCGGTAATTTGGTCAGGTCAAAGTTCCGGTCTCCAAGCTTAAGGCTCCAGGCTTCGGGCTCAGGCTAAGTTCCATGCTCGGGGTTCCACACCCTGGGCTCCAGGCTCTGGGAACAGGGTCATTTCCACGCTCCGGGCTCCAGAATCCAGGCTCCGGACTTGGAGTCAGTTCCAGGCTCCAGGCTCCAGGCTCCAGGCTCCAGGCTCCAAGCTCCAGGCTCCAGGCTCCAGGCTCAAGGCTCACAGCTCCACGCTCACGGCTCAATGCTCCGAGCTCAGGGGTCCATACTCGGGGTGAGTTCAAGTCTCCTGGCTGCAGGGTCCTTGCTTCAGGTTCCGTGCTCGTGGTCAGTTCCAGTCTCCGGGCTCCAGGCACAGGGTCATTTCCAGGCTCCTGGCTCAAGACTCCAGGCTCCAGGCTCTGGACTTGGGGTCAGTACAAGGCTTTGGGCTCACGGCTCCAGGCTCACGGCTCCATGCTCCGGACCCCAGGCTCCAAGCTCAAGGTTCATTGTTCGGGGTCAGTTCCAGGCTCCGCGCTCCATGTTCAGGGCTCCGGGCTCAGGGTCATTTCTTGGCTCCGGGCTCCAAGGTCCGGACTGAAGGTCAGTAACAGGCTCTATGCTCCAGGCTCCAAGCTCACGGCTCCATGCTACGGGATCCAGGCTTAGGGTAAGTTCCAGGGTTCGGGCTCCAGGCTCAGGGATCAAGGCTTAATGTTCATGGTCAGTTCAAGACCATGAACTGAGGTTCTTTTCTCTGGGCTAGGGGTCACTTCGAGTATCTTGGTTCCGGGCTCTAGTATTTTAAGGTCTTGGCTCTAGATTCTGCGCACAAGGCTCCTGCTCCGGGCTCCAGTCTCAAGGCTTCAGGCTCCAGGCTCCAAGCTCCAGGGTCTTGGTCAGTTTCAGACTCCATTATCCAGGCTACCGGTTCAAGACTCTAGGCCCGAGATCAGTTCCAGGCTCCGGGCTAAAGGATCCAGGCTCCGCGATCAAGGCTCCTGGTTCCAGACTCCAGGCTCCAGGCTCAAGTCTCCAGGCTAAAGGCTCCAGGCTACGGGCATGGAGTCAGTTCCAAGATCCGGTCTCCAGGCGCCAGGCTTCTGGCTTGGGGTAAGTTTCATGCTTGGGGTTCCACACCCAGGGCTCCAGGCACGGGGTTTTTTCGAGGCTCTGGGCTCCAGGCTTTGGGCTCGGGGTCTTCATCCAGGCTCAAGGCTCTTGGTTCAAGGCTCCCAGCTCCAGGCTCAAAGCTCAGGGTTAAAAGCTCCGGGCTCCTGGATAAAGATCAGTTCCATACTCCGGTCTCCCGGACCCAGGTTTCGGGTTCGGGGTGTATTCCATGCTCTGGCCTTCGGGCTCCAGGCTCCAGGCTTCTGGCTCGGGGTAAGTTCCATGCTTGGGGATCAACGCCCCTTGCTCCAGGCTCTGAGAACGGGGTAATTTCCACACTCCGGGCTCCAGAAACCAGGTTCAAGGCTCCACACTCGGGGTGAGTTCCAGGCTCCAGGCTCCAGGCTCCAGGCTCCAGGCTCCAGGCTCCAGGCTCAAGGCTCAAGGCTCCAGGCTCCGCTCTCCAGGCTCCATTTTTCAAGCTCTGGGAACCAAGCTAAAGGCTCCATGCTTAGGGTCAGTTTCAGGCTAAAGGCTCCAGGCTCTAGGCTCTAGGCTCCAGGCTCCAGGCTCCAGGCTCCAGGCTCCAGGCTCCAGGCTCAAGGATCCAGGCTCCAGGCTCAAGGCTCCAGGTTCTTCTCTCCAGGCTTTGCTCTCCAGGCTCTGGGCTGTGGGCTAATGGCTCAAGGCTACAGGCTCAAGGCTCCAGGCTATAGGCTGCAGGGTCGGCGTCAGTTCCAGGCTCCGGGCTCCATGCTTCAGGCTCTGGGCTCAAAGCTCCGGGCTCAGTGTCAGTTCCAGCCTCCATGCTTCCCCCTCAAGGCTCCAGGCTCCAGGCTCTTTTCATGGGGTCAGTTCCAAGATCTGGTCTCCAGGTTTTTGGCTTCATTTCTCGGGCTCTAGGTCAGCTCCAGGCTAAAGGCTCCATTTTCCAGGATCGTTGCTATGCGTTCAAGGCTCAAGGCTCCCAGCACCAGGTTCCAGGCTGAAGGCTCCAAGCTCAAGGCTCCACGTTAAGGGTAAGTTCCATGCTCAAGGGTAAAGGCTTAAAGATCAAGGCTCCGGGTCAATTCCAGGCTGAAGTCACCGGGCTCTCCGCTGCGGGCTCCAGGCTCAAGGCGCCATGCTTCAAGCTCTTGGCTCCAGACTCATGGCTCCAGGCTCGGGGTCAGTTTCAGGCTCCGGGCTCCATCCTCCGAGGTCAGATCTCCAGACTAAAGACTCCAGACTCCAGGCTCAAGGCTCCATGCTTAGAGCTCTTGGATCCAGGCTAAAGGCTCCATGCTCGAGGTCAGTTTCAGGCTCCAGGCTCCATGCTTCAGGTTCCGGGCTCAAGGCTCCGGGCTCAGTGTCAGTTCCAGTTTCCGGGCTCCCCGCTCAAGGCTCCGGGCTCATGGCTCTTGGCATGTGGTCAGTTCCAAGTTCCGGTCTCCAGGTTTTAGGCTCCACATTTCGGGCTCGGGGTCAGTTCAAGGCTAATGGCTCCATTTTCCAGGCTCGTTGCTACGTGTTCCAGGCTTCAGGCTCCCGGCACAAGGCTCAAGGCTGAAGGCTAAAAGCTCAAGGCTCCGGGCTCAGGGTAAGTTCCTTGCTCCGGGCTCAAAGCTCCAAGCTCAAGGCTTGGTGTCAGTTCTACGCTCTAGGCTCCAGGCTCCACGCTCAAGGCTGCATGGTTCAGGCTCTTTGCTCCAGGCTCCAGTTTCCAGGCTCCAGGCTCCAGGCTCTAGGCTCTAGGCTCTAGGCTCGGGGTCAGTACAAGGCTCTTGGCTCATGGTTCTACTCTCCAGGCTTCGCTCTCCAGGCTCCGTGCGTCCCCCCTCGAGGCTCCAGGCTCCGGTCTCCGGGCTCCGGGCTCCGGGCTCATGGCTCAAGGCTCCAGGCTCCAGGCTCCAGGTTTCAGGCTCCAGGCTCAAGGCTCCAGGCCCCAGGGTCTTGGTCTGTTGCAGACTCCATTATCTCGGCTACCGGCTCAAGACTCTTGGCTCGGGATCAGTTCTAGGCTCCTGGCTAAAGGATCCAGGTTCCGCACTCCAGGCTCCTGGTTCCAGGCACAGGGCTCCGGGCTTGGTTTCAGTTCCATGCTCCGGACACCAAGCTCCAGCCTCTAGACTCGGGGTCAGTTTCAGGCACTGCGCATCGGGCTCCAGGCTCAAGGCTCCATGAGCCAAACTCAAGGTCAAGGCTCAAGGTTCCTTGCTGAGGGTCATTTCCAGGCTCCAGGCTCATGTCCTAAGGGATAAAGGGTTTGGATTTGGAGTAGGTTCATAGCTCCGGGCTCAAGGTTTTAGGGTCTATATTTATGGCTCAGTTCTAGGCTACAGGCTCTATGCTTCAGGCTCGTGACTATGCGTTCCAGGGTCCAGGCACCTATCTCCAGGCTCAAGTCTCCGGGTCAGTTCCATGCTCTGGGCTCAAGACTCCAGGCTCAAGGCTCTGAGGCAGTTCACTGCTCCAGTCACCAGGCTCTAGACTCCATTCTCAAGGCTCCATGCTTCAAGCTCTTGGCTCCAGGCTCCAGGCTCCAGGGTTGGGGTCATTTCCATGCTCCGGGCTCCAAGCTCTATGCTCAGAGCTCTTGGTTGGGGGTCAGGTCCAAGCTCTCTGCACCGGGCTTCAGGCCCCAGATTCAAGACTCCATGCTCCACGCTCCGGGCTTTAGGCTCCATGCTCAAAGCTCCGGGCTCCATGCTCCAAGCTCCGGGCTCCTTGCTCCGGTCACCAGGCTTCAGGCTTCAGGCTTCAACGCTTCAGGCTTCAGACTTCAGGCTTATGGCTCCGGGCTCAGTGTTAATTCGAGGCTCCGGGCTCCAGGTTTAAGTTTCAGGGTCAGTTTCAGGCTTCGTACTCCATGCTCCGTGCTCAAGGCTCTTGGTCCGTTCCAGGTCCTGGGTTCCAGCCTCCTACGTCTAGGCTCCGCATTCAATGTTCCGGGCTCCAGGCTCCAGGCACGGGGTCATTTCCATGCTCCGGGCTCCAAGCTCTATGCTCAGAGCTCTTGGTTGGGGGTCAGGTCCAAGCTCTCTGCACCGGGCTTCAGGCCCAAGATTCAAGACTCCATGCTCCACGCTCTGGGCTTTAGGCTCCATGCTCAAAGCTCCGGGCTCCATGCTCCATGCTCCAAGCTCCGGGCTCCTTGCTCCGGTCACCAGGCTTCAGGATTCAGGCTTCAACGCTTCAGGCTTCAGACTTCAGGCTTACGGCTCCGGGCTCAGTGTTAATTCGAGGCTCCGGGCTCCAGGTTTAAGTTTCAGGGTCAGTTTCAGGCTTCGTACTCCATGCTCCGTGCTCAAGGCTCTTGGTCCGTTCCAGGTCCTGGGTTCCAGCCTCCTACGTCTAGGCTCCGCATTCAATGTTCCGGGCTCCAGGCTCAAGGCACGGGGTCATTTCCAGGCTCCGGTCTCCAAGTTCCGGACGTGTGGTCAGTTCCAAGCTCCGGGCTCCAGGCTCCTGGTTCCAGGTTAAGTTCTTTGGGCTCAGTGTCAGTTCCAGGCTCTGGGCTCATGGCTCACTGGTCCACGCTCCAAGCTTCAAGTTCCAGGCTCAAGGCTACATGCTCCAGGCTCCAGGCTCGGCGCTCAAGGCTCCGGCTCAAGGCTCTTGGCTCTTGGCTCCAGGCTCCGGGCATGGGGTAGGTTCAAAGGTCTGGGATCCAGGCTTCAGGCTCCAGGCTTCGGGTTTGGGGTAAGTTGCAGGCTCCGGGTTTCCATTCCTTGGGCTCAAGACTCCGGGCACGGGGTTTCTTCCAGTCTCCAGGGTCAAGACTTTGGGCCTTGGGTCTTCTTCCAAGCTCCAGGCTCCATGCTCCCGGCTCAAATCTTCCGGCTCAAAGCTCATGGCTCCGGGTTTGGGATCAGTTCAAGACTCCGGGTTCCAGGCCCCAGGTTCCGAAGTCAGGGTCAGTTCCAAGCTCGAACCTCCGGGCTCAAGGCTCCACAATCAAGGATCTAGGCTCTGGGCAAAGGGTAAGCTCCAGGCACCGGGCTCCAGGCTCCATTCTCGGGTTAGGTTCCAGTCTCGTGGTTCCTTGCTCTAGGCTCCGGGCTCCAGGCTTTTGGCTTGGTGTCTTCTTCCAGGCTCTAGGCTCCAGGCTTGTGACTCTAGGCTCCAGGCTCCAGGTACCAGGTTCCAGGCTCCAGGCTCGTGATCAGTTCGAGGCTCCGGGCTCTAGTCTCTAGGGTCCGGGTTCGGCATCAGTTCCAGGATCCGGGCTCCAGGTTCAAGGTTCCAGACTCCAAGCTCATCGATCCAGTATGCGGGCTCCGGATTTAGGGTCAGTTCCATGCACCAGTCTCCAGGCTCCAGTCTCTGGTTCAGTTCAAAGCTCCAGGCTCCTGGTTCCAGACTCCAGGCTCAAGACTCAAAGCTACGGGCATGGAGTCAGTACCAAGATCCGGTCTCCAGGCGCCAGGCTTCTGGCTCGGGGTAAATTTCATGCTTGGGGTTCCACACCCAGGGCTCCAGGAAGAGGGTTTTTTCCAGGCTCTTGGCTCCAGGCCTTTGGCTTGGGGTCTTCATCCAGGCTCAAGGCTCTTGGTTCAAGGCTCCCAGCTCCAGGCTCAAAGCTCCAGGCTCAAAGCTCCAGGCTCTGGGCTCAAGATCAGTTCCATACTCCGGTCTCCGGGACCGAGGTTTCGGGTTCGGGGTGTATTCCATGCTCTGGCCTTCGGGCTCCAGGCTCCAGGCTTCTGGCCTGGGGTAAGTTCCATGCTTCGGGATCCACGCCCCTGGCTCCAGGCTCTTAGAACGGGGTCATTTCCACACACCGGGCTCAAGAAAACAGGTTCAAGGCTCCACACTCAGGGAGATTTCCAGGCTACGGACTCCAGGCTCCTGGGTCAGGGCTCCATACTCCTGACTCCATGCTCCAAGCTCAAGGCTCCAAGCTCCAGGCTCAAGGCTCAAGGCTCCAGGCTCAAGGCTCCAGGCTCAAGGCTCCAGGGT
Organism: Sphaeramia orbicularis; assembly: GCF_902148855.1. Lineage (NCBI taxonomy): Eukaryota > Metazoa > Chordata > Actinopteri > Kurtiformes > Apogonidae > Sphaeramia > Sphaeramia orbicularis. The sequence goes on from NC_043964.1 coordinate 46,033,347, forward strand.
CTTGGTCAGTTGCAGACTTCTATTGTCCAGGTTACCAGCTCAAGACTCTAGGCTCGGGATCAGTTCCAGGCTCCTGGCTAAAGGATCCAGGTTCCGCGCTCCAGGCTCCTGGTTCCAGGCACAGGGCTCCGAGCTTGGTGTCAGTTCCATGCTCTGGGCACCAAGCTCCAGCCTCTAGACTCGGGGTCAGTTTAAGGCACTGCGCATTGGGCTCCAGGCTCCAGGCTCCAGGCTCCAGGCTCCAGGCTCCATGACCCAAGGTCAAGGCTTCAGTTTCCAGGCTCCTTTCCTAAGGGATCAAGGGTTTGGATTTGGAGTATGTTCCTTGCTCCGGGCTCCAGGTTTTAGGCTCCATATTTCGGTATCAGTTCTAGGCTACAGGCTCTATGCTCCAGGCTCGTGACTACGCATTCAAGGGTCCAGTCACCTTGCTCAAGACTCCAGGCTCATGGCTCAGAGTCAGTTCATGGCACCAGTCACCAGGCTCTAGACTCTGTGCTCAAGGCTACATGCTTCAAGCTCTCTGCTCCAGGCTATAGGCTCAAGGACCAGTGTCAGTTTTGGTCTTGGGCTCAATATTTCAGGCTCCGGACTAAAGGCTCCGGGCTCCGGGCTCAGTTTCACTTCCAGGCTCTGTGCTCCCCCGTCAAGGCTCTAGGGTCCGGGCTCCAGGCTCTTGGAATGGGGTCAGTTCCATGTTCCGGTCTCCAGGTATTTGGCTCCACTTCTCGGGCTTCGGGTCAGTTCCAGGCTACAGGATTATTAGTCCAGGTTCGTTTCTATGCGTTCCAGGCTCAAGGTTCCCAGTACAAGCCTCAAAGCTTAAGGCTAAGAGCTGAAGACTCCAGGCTCGGGGTGAGTTCCATGCTCCAGGCAAGGCTCCAAGCTCAAGGCTTGGGGTCAGTTCTAGGCTCAAGTCATCAGGCTCTAGGCTCCGGGCTCAAAGCTCCAGGCTCCAGGCTCAAGGCTCTAGGCTCCAGGCTCCAGGCTCCAGGCTCCAGGCTCCAGGCTCAAGGCTCCAGGCTCAGGGCTCCAGGCTCAGGGCTCCAGGCTCCAAACTCCAGGCTAAACACTCCAGGCTCAATGCTCCAGGCTCCGGGCTGCGTCCTGCGGGCTGCGGGCTCAAGGCTCAAGACTAAATGCTCCGGGCTCCAGGCTCAAGCTCGGGGTCAGTTCCAGGCTCCATGCTGCATTTTTAAGGGTCATGGCTCAAGACTCCAGGCTCCCGGCTCCTGGCTCCAAGCTCCATTCTCAACGCTCCAGGCTTAAGGCTTTAGGCTCCAGGCTTCAGGCTCCGGGCTTCGGCATGCGGGCTACGTGCTGCGGCCTGCGTGCTGCGTACTTCAGGCTCCAGGGTCCGGGTTGCGGGTTCCAGGTTCAAGACTAAAGGCTCCAGGCTCCAGGCATTGGGGTCAGTTCCAAGTTCCAGTCTCCCGGCTTTGGCGCTAGACTTCTTGCTCGGGGTAAGTTCCATGCTCCGGGCTCAAGGCTCCAAGCTCAAGGCTCTGGGTCAGTTCAAGGCTCAAGTAACCGGGCTCAAGGCTCCAAGCTCCATGCTCCAGGCACGGGGTCAATTCCAGTCTACGGGCTCCAGGGTCCGGCTTAAGGTTCCGTGCTCAGGGTCAGTTCCAGGCTCCTTTTTCCAAGCACGGTCTCTTGGCTCCACGCTCCTTGCTCCGCGCTCCAGGCTTCAGGCTTAAGGCTTCAGGCACGGGGTCAATTCCAGGCTCCAGACTCCAGGCTAAAATCTCCATGCTCACGGCTCTAGGCTCACGGCTCCATACTCCGGGCTCAAGGCTCGGGGTCAGTTCCAGGCTCTTTTCTCGTGGCCAGATCCAAGCTCATGGCTCGTTGCTCTAAGCACGTGGCAAGTTTGAGGATCTGGGCTCCGAGCTCCAGTCCTTAAGGCCGTGGCTCTCACCTCCGCTCTCCAGGCTCCGCCCTCAGACTGAAGGCTCAAGGTTATTTGTAAGTTGCAGGCTCCCTTCTCCAGGTTATCGGCTCCAGATTCCAGGTTTGGGTTCAGTTCCAGGCACGGGGCTCCGGGCTCCGGGCTCCGTGCTCCGGGCTCCGGGCTCCGGGCTCCGGGCTCCGGGCTCCGAGCTCTTGGCAACGGCCTCCTGGCTCCATGTTTGGGGTCATTTCCAGGCTTACGAGCTCAAGGCTCCGGTCTTTTATTTAGTTCCAAGCTCAAGGTTCGGGCCTTCTAGCGACTGGCGAAAGGCAAAAGGAAAACCACAATGCCCTCACCTCTCGGTTTTCCTTATTTTCCGAGTAGAAGAGGCAAAAAGGTTATTTTTCAATGTTTCAGACGAGGAGAAGCTTTTTTTTTTTTCACTTTTAAATATGAATGTTTTTGTATCAGGGAAAACTTTATGAACTGATAAGACTCGAAGAAAATGGCCATAAAACACTTATTTCTGACTTGGTTTTTGCGTTTTTCTACTTTTCTGAGTAGAAGTGGAAAAAATTTCATTTTTGAGCGTTTCAGACGATAAGAAGGTGTTTTAGTCACTTTGAGAAAAGGATGATTTTTTCTCAAACAGAACTTTGTGATCTGATAAGACTTTAAAAAAAAAAAATGCCATAAAACTCTTATTTCATATATGTTTTTTGTGTTTTCATGCTTTTCTGACTTTATAGGTAAAAATATAATTTTTGAGCGTTTTACACGATAAGAAGCTGTTTTGGTCACTTTGAGACATGGATGTTTTTTTTTTTAAGCAGAAGTTTGTGATTTTAGAATACTTTTACAAAAAAGCCATAAAACACTTATTACTGATTTGTTTTTTGTGTTTTCATGCTTTACTGTGTAGAAGAGGAAAAAATGTCATTTTTGAGCGTTTCAGACGATAAGGAGCTGTTTTTGTCACTATGAGACAAGGAAGCTTTTTTTCTCAAGCAAATCGTCAAGATTTTAGAATATTTTACAAAAAAGCTATAAAACGCTTATTTCTAACTTGTTTTTAGTGTTTTCATGCGTTTCTGTGTAGAACAGGAAAAAATGTCATTTTTGAGCGTTTCAGACGAAAAGAAGCTGTTTTGGTCACTTTGAGACAAGGATGTGTTTTTCTGAAGCAAAAGGTTAGGAACTAATAAGGCTTTACAAAAACGCCATAAAAAAATTATTTCTGACTTGTTTTTAGTGTTTTCATACTTTTCCAAGTAGAAAAGGGAAAAATTTCATTTTTGAGCGTTTCAGACGAAAAGAAGCTGTTTTGGTCACTTTGAAACAAGGATGTTTTGTTCTTAAGCAAAACGTTAGGAACTGATAAGGCTTTACAAAAACGCCATAAAACACTTATTTCTGACTTGTTTTTAGTGTTTTCATACTTTTCCGAGTAGAAAAGGCAAAAATGTCATTTTTGAGCGTTTCAGAAGAAAAGAAGCTGTTTTGGTCACTTTGAAAAAAGGATGTCTTGTTTTTAGTGTTTTCATACTTTTCTGAGTAGAAGAGGAAAAAATGTCATTTTTCAGCGTTTCAGACGAAAAGAAGCTGTTTTGGTCACGTTGAGAAAAATGTGGTTTTTTTTTCAAGCAGAACTTCATGATTTGAGAATCCTTTTACAAAAAAGCCATAAAACACTTATTTCTAACTTGTTTTTAGTGTTTTCATGCTTTTCTGAGTAGAAGAGGAAAAAATGTCATTTTTGAGTGTTTCAGAAGAAAAGAAGCTGTTTTGGTCACTTTGAGACAAAGATGTTTATTTTCAAGCAGAACTGCACGATTTGAGAATACTTTTACAAAAAAGCCATAAAACACTTATTTCTCACTTGTATTTTTTGTTTTCATTCTTTCCTGAGAAGAAGAGGGAAAATGTCATTTTCGAGCGTTTTTTTTTTTTTTCACTTTGAGACAAGAACGTTTTTTCAAGACCTGAGAAGAGTTGGAAAAAATAGCCATAAAACACTTCTTTTTGACTTTTTTTTTTTTTTTTAGTGTTTTCATGCTTTATTGACTATATTGGTAAAAATGTCATTTTTGAGCGTTTCATGGAAGAAGAAGCTGATTTGGTCACTTTTGAGACAAGGTGTTTTTTTCTCAAGCAGAACGTAAAGCTTCACACTTTGTTCTGGCATTTCTCAAACCGCCCCGTGGAGATGGAAATCTGCCTCACATTACAGCCACACTCTAGCGGAAGAACTCTGTCCATGGTCCTGACTCTTTGTCTTTCTTTCTCTCTTGCTCTCTCTCCCTCTTTCCTCCAACCCCCTTCAACCTGCACAGTGGCGTGGATGGACAAGGAAGAGCACTGGGAAATGTCGCACTGACCCTCTTCAGGTTTAGACCGGGACGGCTTGTGAACGGTGTGGACTCTTTCTTTTTTCCAGCCCGTGTGGACTTGTTATTTTTCCAGAGACAGAAAATCGGTTAGCCTAACCCGTTTTTTTAAGCTCCAGTTCTTTTCTCATCTGGAGCTGGATAACGATAAAACATGAAACCGTATGTTGAACTTTTTCATTTTTGTGTTCCAGAGAAAACCCCTGTAAGCCTAACACCTTTTTTTATGTTTAACCTCCGGGGCTCCTCCTCAACTTTAGCCCGAAACCTAATCTTGTTCAAGGTCTGAATCTTTTCCCCTCTCTCTCCCTCTCTTCTCTCCGGCCCCCTGAAAGCTGCTCACGGAGTTGCACCTTGAAGCTGCACATTGGCATGCCCTGAGGAGGAGGAACGCCGGGAAACGTCGTGCTGACCCGTGTCAGGATTAGGCCGGGACGGCCGGCGGACCGTGTGGACTCTGTCTTTTTTCCAGGCCTGTGTGGGACTTTGCTATTTTTCCAGACCTGTGTGGGAATCTGTTGTGTTTTTACAAAGACAGAACGCCGGTTAGCTGATCCCCTTTTTCACCTCCGGTGCTTTTCTCATCTGGAGCTGGATAATGGTAAAACTCGAACCGTATGTGGGACTTTGTTATTTTTTTTTCCCAGACAGAACCCCTGTAAGCCTTACCCCTTTTTGACCTCTGGTGCTTCTCTCATGTGGAGCTTGATAACGGTAAAACTCAAACCGTCTGTGGCCATTTTTCAGATCTCTGCTCCTCCTTTCCCTGGTGTTACTCTTTTTTTCTTTCTCTCTCCCACTCTTTCCTCCAGCCACCTTAAAGCTGTACACTGAGTTAAGGCATTTTTCAAACCGTCCCGTGGAGACGGAATGCTGCCCCACATTGCAGCCACACAGTGGGGGCTTAACTCTGGCCCTCCTTTCCTGTCTTCGGTGTGACTCGGGCTTCTACAAACTGATTGCACTTGCTGTATTTATTGTATTTTAAATGTATTGTAATGGTATTTTATTGTTTTTTAATGGTATTTGAATTGTATTTTCTTTTTACTTTTTATTTATGCTTTGCACTGTAAAGAACTTTTTGACTGTGTCTTTGAAATGTGCTCTTTCAATAAAATTTATTGACTATTTTTCCCACTTACTGTCTTACTCGTTCCCCCCCCCCCTATCTCCCCCTTTCTTCACCAGCCACCTTAAAGCTTTACACTTGGACTGAAAATCAAATCCTCTGGCCCGGTTAAGGTTAGGGCTGAGGCCAGGGAAGGGCCGGGGTTTTGGCTCCGGGCTCGGGCTCCGTTCCAGGGTGTAGGGTTAGGGCTGAGGCCAGGGCCAGGGTTGGGGCTCCGGGCTTTGGCTAAGTTCCAGGTTTAAGGTTAGGGCTGAGGCAGGGGTCAGGGTTAGGGCTCCGAGCTTTGGCTCCGTTCCTTGGTTTAGGCTTAGGGCTGGGGCCAGGGCAAGGGTTGGGGCTCCGGGCTCGAGCTAAGTTCCAGGGTTCGGGTTAGGGCTGTTGCCTGGGTGAGGGTAAGGGTTCCGAGCTCGGGCTCAATTACAGGCTCCAGGCTCTAGGCTCCGGGCTCCAGGCTACGGGCTAAAGGCTACAGGCTCCGCGCTCAAGAATCCTGGCTTTTTTTCTTTTCCAGGCTAAGAGCTCCAGGCTAAAGGCTTGAGACTCCAGGATTGGGGTCAGTTCAAGGCTCTGGACTTAAAGCTCAGGGCTCCAGGCTCCAGGTTCCAAGCTCGAAGCTCCCGGCTCAAGGCTCCACAATCTAGGCTCTGGGCTAAGGGTAAGCTCCAGGCTCCGGGCTCCAGGCTCCAGGCTCAAGGCTCCAGGCTCCAGGCTCCAAGCTCCAAGTTCCAGGCTCCAGGCTCCAGGCTCCAGGCTCTAGGCTCTAGGCTCTAGGCTCTAGGCTCTCGGCTCCAGGCTCCAGGCTCCAGGCTCCAGGCTCGGGTTCAGTTCCATTCTCAAGTTCCTGGCTCCAGGCTCCGGGCTCCAGGCTCCAGGCTCCAGGCTTTGGGCTTGGTGTCTTCTTCCAGGCTCTAGGCTCAATGCTCCAGACTCCAGGGTCCAGGCTCCAGGCTCGTGATAAGTTCGAGGCTCCGTGCTCTTGGCTCTTTGGTCCGGGTTCAGCGTCAGTTCCAGGGTCCGGGCTATAGGTTCCAGGTTCCAGGCTCCAGGCTCCAGGCTCCAGGCTCATCGATCCAGTATACGGGCTGCGGATTCAGGGTCTTTACCATTCTCCAGTCTCCGGGCTCAAGTCTCCTTTTCAGTTCAAGGCTCCAGGCTCCAAGTTCCAGACTCCAGGCTCAAGGTTTCAAGTCTCCAGGCTCATTGCTCCAGGCTACGGGCATGGAGACAGTTCCAAGTTCCGGTCTGAATGCGCCAGGCTTCTTGCTCGGGGTAAGTTTCATGCTTGGGGTTCATCACCCAGGGCTCTAGGCACCAGGCATGGGGTTTTTTCCAGGCTCCAGGCTTTGGGCTCGGGGTCTTCTTCCAGGGTCAACGCTCAAGGCTCAAGGTTCAAGGCTCCCAGCTCCAGGCTCAGATCTCCAGGCTCAAAGCTCAAAGCTCAAGGCTATTGGCTCAAGATCAGTTCCCTACTCCGGTCTCAAGGACGCAGGTTTCTGGTTCGGGGTGTATTCCATGCTCTGGCCTTCGAGCTCCAGGCTCCATGCTTCTGGCTCGGGGTAAGTTCCATGCTCGGGGATCCACGCCCCTTTCTCCAGGCTCTGAGAACTGGGTCATTTCCACACTCCGGGCTCCAGAAACCAGGTTCAAGGCTCCACACTCGGGGTGAGTTCCAGGCTCCGGACTCCAGGCTCCGGGGTGAGGGCTCCAGACAAGAGACTCCAGACTTTAAGATCCAGGCTCCAGGCTCAAGGCACCAGGCTCTACTCTCCAGGCTCCATGTTTCAAGCTCTGGGATCAAGGCTTTAGGCTCCATGTTTTGGGTTTGCTCCTGGCTCCATGCTTAAGGCTCCAGGCTCGAGGCTCCGGGTTCAGTGTCAGTTCCAGCCTCCGGGCTCCCCGCTCAAAGCTCCAGGCTCCGGGCTCCGGGCTCTGGGCTCCAGGCTCCAGGCTCTTTGCCTGGGGAAAGTTCCACGCTCTGGTCTCCACATTTCTGGCTCGGGGTCAGTTCAATGCAAATGGCTCCATTTTCCAGGCTCATTGCTATGCGTTTCAGGCTCCCAGCACCAGGCTCAAGGCTGAAGGCTCAAAGCTCAAGGCTCCAGGCTCGGGGTAAGTTCCTTTCTCCGGGCTCAAATCTCCAAGCTCAAGGCTTGGGGTCAGTTCCACGCTCTAGGCTCCAGGCTCAATGCTCATCGCTGCATGGTTCAGGCTCTTGGCTCCAGGCTCAAGGCTCCAGGCTTAAGGCTCCTATCCTAAGGGATCAAGGCTTTGGGCTTGGAGTAGGTTCGTAGCTCCGGGCTCCAAGTTTACAGCTCCATATTTGAGGCTCAGTTTCAGGATACAGGCTCTATGCTCCAGGCTCGTGACTACGCATTCCAGGCTCCAGTCACCGTGCTCTTGGCTCAAGGCTCAAGGTTACAGCCTCGGGGTCAGTTCCATGCTCCGGGCTCAAGGCTCAAAGCTCATCGCTCTTGGTCAGTTCAACGCTCTTGGCTCCAGGCTCCATGCTCAAGGCTGCATGGTTCAGGCTCCTGGCTCAAGGCTCCAGGCTCCAGGCTCCAGGCTCCAGGCTCCAGGCTTCAGGCTCAAGGCTCAAGGCTCCAGGCTCCAGGCTCCAGGCTCCAGGCTCCAGGCTCCAGGCTCAGGGCTAGGGGTCAGTTACAGGCTCAAGGCTCCAGGTTCTTCTCTCCAGGCTTCGCTCTCAAGGCTTCGGGCTGCGGGCTCATGGCTACAGGCTAATGGCTCCAGGTTATAGGCTCCAGGGTCGGGGTAAGTTCCAGGCTCCGGGCTCCATGCTTAAGGCTCTTGGCTAAAGGCTCCGGGCGCAGTATCAGTTCAAGGCTCCGTGACTTACCCTCGAAGCCCAAGGCTCCGGGCTCCGGGCTCAAGGCTCCATGCTCCATGCTCCATGCTCAAGGCTCCAGGCTCAAGGCTCCTAACTCCGGGCTCCAGGCCACAGAATCCAGGCTCAGGGCTCCAGGCTCCAAGGTTCAGGGCTCCAGGCTCCGCTCTCCAGGCTCCATGTTTCAAGCTCTTGGCTCCAGTCTCAAGGCTTCAGGCTCCAGGCTCCAGGGTCTTGGTCAGTGGCAGACTACGTTATCCATGCTACCGGCTCAAGACTCTAGGCTCGAGATCAGTTCCAGGCTCCGGGCTTTAGGATCCAGGCTCCGCGATCAAGGCTCCTGGTTCCAGACTCCAGGCTCCAGGCTAAAGGCTCCAGGCTACGGGCATGGAGTCAGTTCCAAGATCCGGTCTTATGGCGCCAGGCTTCTTTCTTGGGGTAAGTTTCATGCACGGGGTTTTTTCGAGGCTCTGGGCTCCAGGCTTTGGGCTCGGGGTCTTCATCCAGGCTCAAGGCTCTTGGTTCAAGGCTCCCAGCTCCAGGCTCAAAGCTCCAGGTTAAAAGCTCCGGGCTCCTGGCTCAAGATCAGTTCCATACTCCGGTCTCCAGGACCCAGGTTTCGGGTTCGGGGTGTATTCCATGCTCTGGACTTCGGGCTCCAGGCTCCAGGCTTCTGGCTCGGGGTAAGTTCCATGCTTGGGGATCAACGCCCCTTTCTCCAGGCTCTTAGAACGGGGTAATTTCCACACTCCGGGCTCAAGAAACCAGGTTCAAGGCTCCACACTCGGGGTGAGTTCCAGGCTCCGGACTCCAGGCTCCTGGGTAAGGGCTCCAGACTCCTGACTCCATGCTCCAGTCTCTAAGCTCCAGGCTCCAGGCTCCAGGCTCCAGGCTCCAGGCTCAAGGCTCTAGGCTCCAGGCTCCAGGCTCCAGGCTCCAGGCTCAAGGATCCAGGCTCCAGTCTCAAGGCTCCAGGTTCTTCTCTCCAGGCTTCGCTCTCCAGGCTCTGGGCTGTGGGCTAATGGCTCAAGGCTACAGGCTCCAGGCTATAGGCTGCACGGTCGGCGTCAGTTCCAGGCTCCGGGCTCCATGCTTCAGGCTCTGGGCTCAAAGCTCCGGGCTCAGTGTCAGTTCCAGGCTCCGTGCTTCCCCCTCAAGGCTCATGGCTCCGGGCTCCGGGCTCCGGGCTCCAGGCTCTTTTCATGGGGTCAGTTCCAAGATCTGGTCTCCAGGCTTTTGGCTTCATTTCTCGGGCTCTAGGTCAGCTCCAGGCTAAAGGCTCCATTTTCCAAGATCGTTGCTACGCGTTCAAGGCTCAAGGCTCCCAGCACCAGGTTCCAGGCTGAAGGCTCCAAGCTCAAGGCTCCACGTTAAGGGTAAGGTCCATGCTCAATGGTAAAGGCTTTAAGATCAAGGGTCCGGGTCAATTCCAGGCTGAAGTCACCGGGCTCTCCGCTGCGGGCTCCAGGCTCAAGGCACCATGCTTCAAGCTCTTGGCTCCAGACTCATGGCTCCAGGCTCGGGGTCAGTTTCAGGCTCCGGGCTCCATCCTCCGAGGTCAGCGCTCCACACTAAAGACTCCAGACTCCAGGCTCAAGGCTCCATGCTTAGAGCTCTTGGATCCAGGCTAAAGGCTCCATTCTCGAGGTCAGTTTCAGGCTCCAGGCTCCATGCTAATGGTTCCGGGCTCGAGGCTCCGGGCTCGGTGTCAGTTCCAGTTTCCGGGCTCCCCGCTCAAGGCTCAAGGCTCCGGGCTCATGGCTCTTGGCATGTGGTCAGTTCCAAGTTCCGGTCTCCAGGTTTTAGGCTCCACATTTTGGGCTCGGGGTCAGTTAAAGGCTAATGGCTCCATATTCTAGGCTCATTGCAACGCTTTCCAGGCTCCCTTCACCAGGCTGAAGGCTGAAGGCTAAAAGCTCATGGCTCAAGGCTCTGGGTAAGTTCTGTCTCCGGGCTCAAGACTCCAAGCTCAAGGTTTGGGGTCAGTTCCACGCTATAGGCTAAAAGCTCCATGCTCAAGGCTGTATGGTTCGGGCTTTTTGCTCCAGGCTCCAGAAAGAAGGCTCCAAGCTCAAGGCTCATGGCTCATGGCTCCAGGCTCCAGGCTCCAGGCTCCAGGCTCCAGGCTCAAGGCTCCAGGCTCGGGGTCAGTTCATGGCTCAAGGCTCCAGGCTCTTCTCTCCAGGCTTCGCTCTTCAGGCTCCGGGCTGCGGGCTCCAGGCTCATGGCTCCAGGCTCCAGGCTCAAAGGCGCAAGGCTCCAGGGTCTTTTTTAGTTGAAGGCTCCGTGCTCCAGGCTACTGGCTCCAGACTCCAGGCTCGGAATATGTTTCAGGCTCCAGGCTAAAGGATCCAGGCTCCGCACTCCTGGTTTTGGGTCACTTCAATGTTCAGGGCTGCAGACTCAAGCCTCTAGGCTCGGGGTCAGTTTCAGGCACCGTACTCCAGGCTCCAGGCTCCAGGCTCCAGGCTCCAGGCTCCAAGCTCCAGGCTCAAGGCTCAAGGCTCCAGGCTCCAGGCTCCGTGCCCCAAACACCAGGTCATGATTCCAGGTTCCTTGCTGAGGAAAATTTCCAGGCTGTGGGCCCTTTGCTCCAGGCTCAGATTCATTTCTCGGCTTTGGGCTCCATGTTCCGTGCTCCAGGCTCCAGGCTCCAGGCTCCAGGCTCCAGGCTCCAGGCGCCATGCTCCGGGCTTGGGGTTAGTTAAGGGCTCCAGGCTCTTGGCTCTAGGCGCCATTTTCAAGGCTCCGGGCTCCGGGCTCCGGGCTCCGGGCTCCCGACTCCAGGCTCCAGGCTCAAGGTTCTACGCTCCATTTTCCGATTTCAAGAATCCGAGCAAGGGTTAAGTTCCATGCTCCGGGCTCAGGGCTAAAGCCTCCAGTCTCCATGCTTCAGATTCTGGGCTCCCTGCTAAAGGCTCATGGCTCCGCGCTCAAGGCTCCAGGCTCCAGGCTCCAGGCTTTTGGCTTGGGGTCTTCTTCCAGGGTCTAGGCTCATGGCTGAAGGTTCAAGGCTCCCAGCTCTAGGCTCATAGCTCCAGGCTCAAAGCTCCAGGCTCTGGGCTAAAGATCAGTTCCATATTTCAGTCTCCAGGAACCAGGTTTTGGGGTATATTCCATGCTCTTGCCTTCGGGCTCCAGGTTCCAGGCTTCGGGCTCGGGGTAAATTCCATGCTCAGGGATCCACGCCCCTGGCTCCAGGCTCTGAGAACGGGGTCATTTCCACACTCCGGGCTCCTGAAACCAGGTTCAAGGCTCAACACTCGGGGTCAGTTCCAGTCTCGGGACTCCAGGCTCCGGGGTAATGGCTCTAGACTCCAGACTCAAGGCTCCAGGCTCCAGGCTCAAGGCTCAAGGCTCCAGGCGCCGCTCTCCAGGCTCCATGTTTCAAGCTCTGGGATCCAGGCTTAAGGCTCCATGCTTAGGGTCAGTTTCATGCTCCATGCTATAGGCTCAGGGCTCAAGGCTCCGGGCTTATTGTCAGTTCCAGGCTCCGGG